>NC_142429.1:10622500-11222500 GCF_059516105.1 Syngnathus floridae | reverse complement strand
CGCATTTGACAGTGAGCGAGGAGAGCTCTTACTCATCCGACAACACCGAGCCTGAGGACGACTGTCGAGGCTGCCAGCTGCAGTGATGAAGGTGAACGCTCAGAGCTTCCTTGTTGTTCTTTCGACGGTCCCATCGGGGCCGACGTGTACCTTTTAGCCTCATCTAGATAGACATTCTAGATGGTTTAGGAAATAAGGGGGATTGATGGTGAGTCGCTCTGGTTGAGGGAAGAAAAAAATCATGATGGATGTTGGACTAGCATCACTTTCACTCTTGCGGGAGGAAATGTGCCATGAGTATATATTTACGGTCACACACTGTTAGGATTTAAAGTTGAAGAGTTGAGTTGAGTGACGGCACACCAGAAGTCTAATCCGTTTTAATCACGAGGGGATTTGTTTAGAATGACACTATCTGGAGAAGCCAGCTTGTTACGTGAAGGAATGTTTTTTCTGTTCCTGCGGCTTTCTTTTGGAGAAGAGCGTCAACTGTGTAGCTTCTGCTCTTTGAGTCCACAGAATCGGCATCAAAACACACTTTCCGTGCCAGATGATGATGGATGAGAAATCTGTTGGGAGCAAGTGCACTTGTCAATGTTTGCTCACTCCCTCCACGGCGCCTTTTTGCACATGAAAGTGCATCGTTTTATGACAACTCTGAGTCATAGTAAAATTATGATTTAAAAAAAGAAAGCTGACTTCATTAATATTTGATATGCTTCTGCTCGGCGAGTCAGGGTTGAGGCGGTCTCACTCTCTCGGGTGAAATCTGGGCCTTTCACAGGAAAGCTGGATAATGCTGATTGAAACGCTGCAGACACAGGTCACGTCAAATCAAGAAATGCTGGTTTGCAGCAAGTAGAGGAGAGCGAGTCTCTACGCTTTCCGTCTCAGTAATTGACTTTGATTCTTTTGTGCTCGTACATCGCCTTCGTCCATTAAGCAAATTGAGTCGTAAATATTGTCTGGTCTGCAATGGTTCTCATGCTCGGGCCGGGAGACAAAGAAAGTAGCGTGGGGAGCTGCCCAGGTTTGGGCTGTCTGGCTACGCCTGGCCGTTTGTGCTAATTCCACCGCCGTCCAGTATTTTGTTGACAAGCTCAACTGGGCTCTACGTGCCTCAGCATCAAAGCGTGATAGTGCTGCAGGGCTTTCGCATGCTACAGAAACCACCTAACCTCATGAATCACTGGAGCTCTAAAATAGGGCTACTAAGTAACTTTTTTCTACAGCTAAAATATATAAACAAACAATACAAGATATATATATATATCCAGCTGTCTGAAGCATGTTAGAACACTGCATGCAGATTAATGAGTTCCTTGAGATATGAAGGCAAACCTGACTTTTTTTTTCTCCACATTTGAAACCTGCTTGGAAATGGGAATATTCTGGTTTGACTTCACGCCCTTCCCTGTCATTTTTCTAGTTGCAAGCAGAGATGAGAACTACAAGAACCTTTTGCTTTAGTGACTATGTGCTTCACCTAACAATGTAGCCTACTGCAGCACTTGCAAGCATGACTTAACAATTTGATATGTGGACGCTTCAGTCGTTTGAATGGGGAGCGTTCCTCTGTGGCTTTATTGTATATGCAGCGTAATATTTACAGTGTAAAGTATGTTCTAATGTTGCTTTTTAAGTGAAGCATTTTGCACTACGTTTCGCCACTTTACTGTAGCTCAAAGTGATGTTACTTGCTGTGTCGTTTCTTGTAATGGTGATGATAACATCATCGGCACTTTGTTCATTGTCATACAAATAAAAGATACTGATATATTGTTGTGTATGTCTGGCTCTCATTGTATTGATACGGTACTTATTTAAGGAACATTATCTCCAAATATATATGTGTATATAAGGAAGAGGATTAGGGCCAGTGAAGATGCTGAAAATAAATAAAAATCGTATTACCTTTTTGTCAGTTTGGTCAGCTCCAAACTTTAGTTATTCCCACCTCAACTTGCCTTCATTTCCGGGTTTTCATTACGTCACACGTCATACGTCACAGAGCTGTACGTAACAATATTTTTTATATATATATATATGTTTTAAAAAATATATGTGAACGCAACGAGGCCTGAATTTCGACTTTTTTCGTCTTTGGTGACTCAGTAGTGACATCTTGTGGTCAAGAAAAAAATGTTTCATATACGTATTTTTAATATTTTTTTCCTTTTATTTCTACAAACTTGGGTTACTTCCATTTATTATACTGGTTTGCGACATTCTTTTGATGACCTCACTCAGCATCCCCTATTTACAAAATCGAGGCAGACTCTAAAATGAGATTTCCAGTGTATGCTGTTCCACCATCTAGTTGGCATTATTCCTAATATGAACAAGAACAGACGAAAACCAGTTAAAAGCTGAATGAACACATTTTGCTTTGTATTACTCAAGGTTTGCAAGGTCAGCACCAGCATCAGCATTTTCCCTCCTTGCCTAGGGCGGGTCCAATGCAGTCTTTTAATCCCGCAGATGCTCAGGTCATGTAAAATCAAAGGCACATCAGACTTTTCATGCCAGACATTGCCATTTTTTTCTACAGCATTGATGATCTGGTTGTGCTTACCAAAATGTTGTCCCAATCCAAACTGGCCAATCAATTATTTTCATCATTATGTACCATTTCCAAAAGACATGAACCACCAAATGTAATACATTTCACTTTTATTTCCAAGTCATAATACAGATGGTTTTAGTAATACATATTTAAAAGAGCATAAAAGACCCAACTATATATAATGACACCTAGGCCCATCGATTTGTGAAACATGCAAGACATGGAACATGTTTCAAAGTGTACCCAAGCTACTCTTATAAATTTTAAATAAAGTCAAAGTCCCATATACCATAAGAAAGGTGATAGCATGCGCTAAACTTAAAATCGTGGTAACTATGCGAGTAAAGTGTATGCTTTAGAGGTTAGTTCTCCGACAGATAAACACAGCGAGCACATGTCCGCTCTAACGCCTTCTATACTACCCGTCAGTGCTCAGGGTCCGCTTTTCAACCTCGCCAGACGGACTTCCTCCATGAGCTCTTTGAGGTACTCGATCTCTCGTGCCATAGATTCGGCCTTCTCTTTCAGCTCGACGTTCTTCCTCTCCAGCATGGAGTGCTCGGTCGACAGGGCATCATGTTCCGCCCTCTTTTTCTGCCGATAGCGAGTGGCTGCCGTCTTATTCTGCTCCATCTTCTTTAATTTCTTGTTCTTTGGAGCCTTCAATGTTCCTCTTTCATCTGCACCTGGAAATGACTTGACTTGAACTGTGGGCAAAGGTGGTCTATCTTTTGGTTTGGGATCGGGGTATGGTCTGGCTCTGGAGGACCTTGTTAGTGGCGATGCTGTGGAAGAGGAAGGACTAATTTTGGACCGAGTGGATATGGTGGAGGGCGCAGTCGCGTCATCTTTCGAAGCCAACACAAGGACAATTCGGGTCGGTGAAAGGGAAAGTACAACCCTTTGGACTTGAGGCAACACTGTGGCTACCACTGGCTTCACCTCATCCATGGGAACATCCACTTCACTCCCCAAGTCGAGGGTGTAAGCCGGGGATGAGGGAGAATCGACACATGATGAAGAACTTGGGGAGTCAGCAGGTGTGGGTTCTGATTTGATTTCGAACTCCTCTTCGGGTTCTGGGATAGATGGGGCAGGGGAGGGAACATCACGCGGATCGTTGTGGGAGACTGGTTCTGCTAAGGAGATAACTGGGTCAGAATCAACAGAGGGCGGGTGACCAACATCTGGTGAAGGATCGGCAAGACTTGACAGAGTGGGTATCGGGAGTGAGTCGAGCTCAATGGGGCAATCAAAAGTGGCCAGGAGGTCATCTGGATCACTGGGATTCTCTTCATCAGGACTGCAGGTGCCTATCAGGGAGTCCAGGTCCAAGTCACTCAGATCCACTCTTTCAGCCATCCAGTCCAGGTCACCAAACACATCATCTGAGGGCAAAATGGGCAAATTTAAATGTAAACACTGTCACTTAGGACTAAGAGTCACTAGTACTATAATAATATTACCTTTTCTGTCAGCTGAGACCACCTCTGTATCTCTCAACTGCTCTGATTGGTCTGACCAGGGGAACTGAAGTGGATCAGATGAAAACTCAGTTTTCCCCTGGAGGACAGCCGGCGGCGAACGAGGGGGAGAATAGAAGGGAAGGGGAGAGGAAGAAGAAGACAGAAATGAGGAGTTGAATGGTGACACTGGTGATGCGACGCCATCCACTGAGGTTCGTCCTCCTTTGCGATGGTCCTCTCGGTCAGGGTAAAACGTAGCTGAGCCCACGGCGTCAGCCATGGGAGAGGAAGGCTTCCACAGAAGAGCCTCCATGTCTTCCAGGCCAAACAGTGAGTTTGTCATCATCATGGTCATAGTGGCTGTTGTTGGTCACAAAAGGGGTACGTGACAACGATATGAGAGTGCCGAACTCTTTGCTGTCGTTTGCAGCAGTGCTGAGGGTTTCCACGTGGGACCTGGAAATAGAGAAAGACATTTGGTTACAATTGCTATTACCTTGACAGACAAGTTCTTCCCAAGGAGCAATAAGACAAAAAAAGCTGCTTAAGTGGGTAAGAACTATTTTGACTTTATTGATTTTTGTTACTACTTGTAACTATGCTTCATAAAAAAGTCAAGCTGGATAACAGGTTGCAGTAAGTGTTTCTCGTGTATGTATAAATGATGACAACACTGCCCCCATCACTGCAGGGGAAAAGCTGCAAGTCACGTGTTCGCATTCTCGTGACTGTTTGACGTCATTCACAGCTTAAAAGGAGGTCAAAGAATTTCCCTCCCCCAGACACACAAAGCCGCCATTTTACCACGAGGTAATTAGCTTATTCGACAGCCACGTAGACTCTTCAAAGTAGCAAAATGACAACACAACAATGAATAAAGTCAAAATGTTTATGGACTTTAATGGATTTAACCATAATTTCACCATACGAGCGCATTGAAAAAAAAAACAAAATAAAAAAATTGCTTCCCGACGTTAGGAGTTGCATCAGTCTGTTAATCCTTCGTGATAACATTCACTTCGTCTGTGATCAATAAAATTTCAAACAGGATGTACTTGATATGTACTAGGGTAAGTTATGACACGACGTTGCCGATAAAAGACGGCCATGGTAACTAGCTAGGACAACCACACCCTAATGAGGAAGTCACGATTTTTAAATCAATACTTACGACATATTTGCTGAATTTGAAGTAATTCAGTGCACTGGTTGGATGCACTGTTTTGTTGGCTGCTGCTGGGTCGCTGCACACGTTCACACTGCCATTTCGGCAAAATTAGGCAGATGTCTGGGAATTCTTGATAGACGCTTGTGACGCGGAAGGCAAAATGGCGAACAGGGCACTGTTGTTGAGTTAAAAAGAGTGGTCCGCCCTCAAATATCATTCCGCACTAGACGTGTTGGCGATCACTCCGCGAAGGACTATATTCCGTCTCGATGACGTGTTTCCGGGTCCTTGACGTCATGTAAAAAATACTTTTTTCTATAGATTTATTCAGAACTTAATGGTGAACTATTAAAGAATACGAGATAATTACAAATGACAACATTCTAGAACTGATTTTAGTTTTTAATGATATATTTTCACAGCTTATGCAATATAAAAATCAAATGAGGTACAAAACAAAAATGCCAACAGTCTAGAGTGACTGTAATGTGTTTTTTTTTTCTTCTTCTTTTTCTCATGCTACAAAAATTGCCACACAAAATTCAAATAGTCAAGCTCCTCCTGAAGACTTCGAGCCAGCAATTGAAATCTGCATGAGAGTCTGCTCTTTGTGGACTTCCTTAGCCGTTTCTGCCCACCTTTTTCCTTAAAATACTGATCCATTTCTGCAGTAAAGGCACATAAGAGCCTCACAGAAGACAGTCCGCTTGTGTACACATTATTTTTACCATTATTGATGTTGTTTATTACTGATTGTAATTTATGAGCAACTGTCAAAGCATCAGGCAGAGCTCCAGCCTGCCTTAACCTCTCAAGATTGTGCCTTTGCACCTCCGTTATTTCACAGAGGATGAATTTCAGACACTGTTCTATGTCAGCAACATCTAACATGTAGTTACGGACCAGATTCTCGATCGTGTTTCTGTCTCCAACCTTCTTGGTGGCCTTAGAAGCACGGGCACCCATTCCTCCTGCCGCCCCCACCATGCCAACGCCAACAGCTGTAACGGCCAACGACACGCCCATGGTCAAGGGTGCCAAGGCTATTCCAAAGACCGCAGCCGCTCCTCCCACTGCACCTGTGGTGCCTCCAGCAATGCTCATAGTTTTGACCATTTTCTTCTCTTTGTCCAGAAGCTCAGAGAAAGAATGAAAATTTGAAATATAGGATTGCAGACGTTGACTGCGCCGTGTCATGAGAATGTTGAAGAGATGAAGAACCTGCTTCGTGTTCAAAGCTCTCTGATTGAAGACCCTTTAAAGTGAGAACAAAAATTGATGAATTAAAATGTATTTGTTCATGTTTTATCGGAAAAATTTTCAACTATTTACATCCATACATGAAATGATCATAATATACTTTTTTTTTTAATCAAATGTGGTTACCTTATTTGATCCTCTTTACTGAGTTCATACAAAGATGGAGTCACATGTGTAGTCTCTGTCAAAATCAGCACATTAGATCCAATATAGTTTTGTTCCACATTTTAATAATGGATATGATCTTAAAATGTCACAAGGAAGTGTGGTCTACTCACTTGATATTGTTCGCATCCATTCAACCAGCTCCTGGGTATCCTGTGATTGACAAAAACGCAGACTGAAATGTACATTTTCTCTTATAAAGTTTTGACATGACATCACAATTGCTGTGTTCGCGCATTCTTACCTGGCTATGTGTGTTTTGAAAAGAGTTGAGGTTGAAGACATTTTGCCTGTGTGCTGCTATTTGAGGTTTCAATGCCGCCTGTGCCTGGAAGAGATTTTAGAATCAGATTATAGAATTCCATTGTGTGTGTCTGTGTGCATGCGTGTGTTTTTCTAACCGTGACATCATTTTCTGGTAGAATTTCCAGGTATGCTTTCTCCTCAACTTCCGTGTATAGGGGCTCATCTGGTGATATTACAGGTGGCGTAATCTGTGGAAGACGACCACAATCAACGAAACGCATATTCCTGACCGGCACTTAAAAAAATAAAAAATAATAAATAACTGCGACGCATATGGAGGGAAATGTTAACTCACATTTTCCAATCTGGGTTGGGAGGATTTCCACCTTTCGGATTCCTGCTGAGCTGAAGTTTGCCTGATATTAAAGTTGCGTGGAGGGGGTGGAGGGGGATGGCCAGGACGAAGTACCTTTCCATTCACACCTTCAGGCTGGAGATATAGCAAAGCTTTTTGAGCTGATGTGTTGATGACTAATTAAAAGAAAAAATAACTATTGCATACCTTTGTAGGTGCATTTGTCATTGATGTTCGATCACATTCATAGACTACCATTTTGGGATTAATGGGATTGACGTAGATGCCCGTTGGTGGATCGGGAGGTGGACAAAGGGGACGGCGCTTCTTGGAGTCAGCGCAGTTGTTCTTTGGGGAAGTCTTTGAGCAAATGAAACACATACTGAGAAAAATGCTGAAATAAATAAACACTGTGATTTTTTAAAAATTTATTTCATTTGATGACTTTTATAGTATTAATTGATTACCGCTGGTGCTGCTGCATATGGAAGGATGGAGGACCTCATCTTTGTTGGTCAGTGTCTGGATTGATTAGCTATCTATCTTGGGCTGTAAAGGTTCACAAATATTATTATTAGTACTTTTTACTGCTATTGTTCATCTGTGTCACTATTAACAATGCAATGTTCTTTTTTTTAATTGAGACTTTTACATCGTTACGTAAAGTGGCATTTTTATCCAACGTGTGATCTTATGTGACTCTTCAAGTGAATCTATTATTTGTCACCAACTGTTACATAACCAAGTGTTTTCAGGGAATTCAATAGAACTATGGAACAAAGTAGTTCTTTTTTTAAAGCGCCGAAGACACGCAACCTCGAGATGTCACACCCAGGTACTCCCCCCCCCCCCCCCCCCCCCTTTGCCATCGATACCAATGCAGCACGTTTTGTTTCATTTACCTAGTTTATATACTACAAATAATTGCAATTTTAAAATATTCTAAGGACGTTGTTTAATAATAATAACAAATTCCGCTAAGTCTAGGTTAAGGCTGCCATTGGCACCAGGAGAGGGGAAAAAAAAAATTGGGCACAATGTTTACAGCCTTTCATGCACCATACAGCCATCATATTGTTCATCTCTAAAGATGTAAGCCTACAAGTGTTACGTCACGGAAAAATTCCACCTATGGTTGCTCTTCAATCATATCTGATTCTGAGACTATCATTACAATGCTGTAAAACAAGAAGTGTTCGACTTGGCTCCCAGGAATATTAGAGGACGCACTGTGTTGAATTAATTGTATTTCATGGTTGCAGACAATAAAATAATCTGAAACCTGATAGTCTACTTAAAAAGAGAATCAGGATCCAGACAATTTTATTTTGTGCAACACTTGACAAAATAAAATTGAGTAAACTTAATAGAAACTTTAAAACATAGAATTAAGGTTCTGGTTACATATTTACAAAATATACATAACACTGTTGAAGTTTGAAATTGTAATGCAATCAATCTTATAGTTACAAAAAAGACAAAACAAAGAGCTGGATTCATAATGAATCGATGCCACGTGCATTTTGTTATTGAATAAAATTGCAAATTTATGCTTACCGTCACCTTTTCAGGCCACACCGGAGTCGCATGTTATCCGTGGATATGGATTCAGTTGCTTACTCTGGGTTTGCCTTTCCAATACTGCCCAGAGTCATTTATTGTGTGTACCTCATAGCTCAGTGTCACAGGTGGGTGGATCTTCAACATGCAAATAAAATCACCCAAAATTTCTGGCACCACCAGGAGGCGCTGGAATAGAGACTTTCAAAGAGATAATTAATTGAAACAGAGACACAAATTGCCTGAAAGACTGCTGATATTTAATGTAGCACAGCATAGTCCAAGATAATGTTGATGCTGCACAGACAGTCAAGCACAAACTGCCCTCACACGTACAGAATCACACTGTGAACATTTGCTCTTCTTATCCGATACAATTTGTTCAACATTAAGAAACAAATGAATGTGGCCACACATGCTCATCCTGGCGCAACATTTTACAGTAATCCCAACTGAACGGTACAGTATGATGACCGTTCTCTTACAAGTTGATCCTCAAAATGAACTTTTGAGATCAAATTCATACACAGAATTGAATGTACTTCATTTCAAACTGTGCCAACTTGAATTTTATTAAATCCTAGTTTGGTATGTTAACTATATATCGTTTTGGGGGACTTAACAAATATGGAAATTGAAGATAAAAGATCATTATTAGGAAGAATATTTGAAAGCAAATAAATGTTCACCTATGTTAAAGCTATTACAATTAATGAGTCACATGGGGGTTGCATGAACTCCTTTACTGTTGCATGTCAAAGAACATAGCGGGCCTTGGCTCTAAAAGGTTTAGTTAGATGTGGAATAATTTCAAATGAAGTGTCATACAATTACTACAACTTTTTTTCCCTTGCAAACGAACGGAAAGGGATCAGTTAACTAAATGGTCAACCAAACAAAAGCATGTGTCTAAGCAGCTATTAGTGATTTAAAATTGTGATTTGCATTAAAACAGCAGCCTGTTTTTTTTTCTTTCTTTTTTTTAGTTGTTGTAAACAATCATTGTAGAATATTGTTTTAACTTCACTTTGTAAATTGCAGAATATGGTATGCACCAGAAGCAACCAGCATAGCTAGCACAAGTTACATTGAGTTACTTAACATACAGAAGAGTGTGCAAGGATTCCGATTGGCTGCTGTCTTTAACGTGACGCCAGGCAAGACCAAATATTGTCAGTTGATTCTGTGACCCCCCCTGCCCGCAAAAATAACCCACAGCAAGACCAGTTTGTGTTGAAATATTGGACACAAACGTGGGCGCTAAAAATATGCTCATCATGTTGTAGAAGGGACGAATGTGCTCAGCTACAGCATTAACAAACTTAGGCAATGCAAACTGATTCCGTCAGTGTGTCATATCTGCACAGGCACGCAGACGTGTACACCCACACACACACGCACGCACGCACGCACACACAAGCACACGCGCACACTTAGCGCAGCAACTTCAGCCCCCCTTTAAGTGTTCACAAAGCGCATCTAAAATCAAATTGTGGATGTCCCCTAAACAAAGTCCACACATTCCATTGGAATTCACGTGGATTTGCCCACCCTCTTTCACACGAGCTAACGTAACATTAAGTCTGAACCTTCCTGCGCAAAACTTCCATTTTGATTGGTCACAACCTGACCCCGTCCGTCCCATCCCACCCCGCTCCCTTCTGGCTCTCCCCTCCCTCTCTCCTGTTGAGTGGAGCTGAGGTTGGTGGCTGTACAGTAAATTGGGCGTGCAGTCTTTGAAGAGGGGAGGGGTGGGAGGGGAGGAGCAGGAAGGTGGCCGCCGTCTCGGCTCTTCAGTCGTCTTCCAGGCCCTGGTTGAGGAGAAAGTTGGCGGCCAGGTTCTCGTTCTTTTCGCAGGCAAAGTAGGCCTGGATGACCAGCGCCTCGGGAAAGCCGAGTGCTTTTAGCTGCCGGGTGTCAAAAATAATAACTACCTTTAGGGGAAAACCTTCGGCGATTATGAACGTACATTACTAAGAGCCACTCACTCACCCTTTCAATAGCCTCTTTCTCCTGAGGTGTGACTTGGATATAGTTGACAGGCGCACCCTCCTCGCCCGCCGCACCTATCTCGCCGACCTCTGGCGCCTCCCCGCCCTCACCCACCGGCTCGTTCAACATTTGAATGAACAGCTCCTGGTGCTGACTAATTTGCTGCGGGGAGCACAAATAAATGAAAGATCAAGACAAATAGAACCAAAAGTTGGGGCATCTGAAAGAGTCATGCATGCGTGTGTGTTACCTGCAAGAGTTGAGGGTTCTCCCTGCCAAGCTGTTGCAGGAGAGCTGGAAGCATAGCTGGGTTCTGCTGGATAGCCTGCCTCATGTGAAGAAATTGGGGCTGAGTCCGCAGGAATGCAAGAGGGTTCTCTCCTGGTGGTGTACAAAATCATGTTACTAAAAGGCAATACAGTCATTAGATTCAAAATCTGAAGTCTGAACTTCTGTGTCTCTGGAACTCACTAGTATACGAAGGACGGTTATTCTACGTGTGCTATATTTGGAATATTTTTGATGCAGTAAATGTGACATTTCAAGGACATTATTTGTTCTTATTCTTGCCATTTTCAATGAGTAAAAGTCCACGGAGAAAGTATCCTAACCTTCTGCGAGAGAGGGCGCTTCTGTGGGTCCAGATGCTGGCGTGTGTGCCGGGGGATTCGTGTCCTGGATTGGACTGCTCGGGAGACCCTAGAAATATGCGATACACACCACGCTTTAATGAACAGTTGAACCAAATGGTGCACATAAACACACTCAGTCTGATCGGAATATGTTTGCATTATGGATGTCATTTAGTCCAAGTGTAATAACTGAGAAAGACTTACAGTGAGAAGGTACTCGACAGCTCTGTGAGGGTTATTGAAGCTGGCCCGAAGTGCTGCCACCACTCGCTCCCTCTCATAACCCATCGACATGATCTCTTTAAGCATTGCTTCATACTCTGCTCCGGTCACTGAGAACAGAACACACACACACACACACACACACACACACAGTGTTGATTATCATTTTCAATATTGGTAAATATTAAAGTATGCTGTACCTGCATAGTTTTTTCTATTGCTTCTGTAATCAGGGGAAACATTTACTGTGAACAGACTTTTTTTTTTTTTTTTTTAAGACCAAGGAGAAGTACAGTGGGGAAGTAAAAGGAGGACCTAAGACTAATTTGATATATATATTTTTTTACGGGTAAATGTCAACAAGTAGCAAGATGGTCTTAAATGACAACATAACAAAGGTATGTGTATAATCTGAGAATGGAATCACTGTTCCTAACTAGGACCTCACAATAGAGGCAGCTTTTGTTACTGTTTAAAAATAGCTAGGCTAGGATTTGCTCTGCAGCCCGTAATGTCCCCAACGAATGGCAACAGCATGTGGCAGCGGACAACGTATGTGTCTGAACAGGTCTATGAACTAATTTTAGAAAAGAATTCAGATACTGTAGTTTTAATCTAAAGCCGATGCATTGCAGAGCATTGTGTGGGAAGACGGCTTTTACTTTGTCTTATTGACTGAGAGATGCAAGAGGAGAGTGGCAACTTACCAGGCTGCTCATCTATGTGTGCATTCAGAGGCATAAGTTCACTTAAACATTTTCAATTATTTAAATGTACATTGACAACATACAGGATTAATGGAGGAATTATATATTCAGAAGAAAATCATTGGAAAATGGATTTTGGTATTCAAATGCTGGACTTAGATTTTTTTTTAACTATTATGTGTGTTAAGTGACAGTTTGCCGTTAAAGTAATCACAAATCCTGAGTTAGGCTACAATTCCCATGCTAACGTTCTAAACTGCAAGAGTGGCAATGATTGAATGATGACATACCCAGTGCAGATGAGGCATCCAAACCCTGGCTCCCTCCACTGGAACTGCAAAACACAGTTAAGATCAAATGAATGAATGAAATATTATGCATCGGTACTTCCACTATTGTCATAACATCTTGTACCTGGCTGGTTGCGGGGGTTCTGTTGCTGTATCACTTGGCTCCTCCTTGACCTCCTCAGGGGGTGTGAGAACAGCTGCAGGGGTGGAGGTTGGGACTGGGGTTGAGCTTGAAGTAGAAGTGGGAACTGACGTGGAACCAGAATCCTGGGCAGGGGGTTTGGGTGCTTCTGAAGCAGGAGGTGCCGCAGCAGCAGCTGCAGTCTTAGCCTTTGTTTATCATCATAATAAAAAATAAAAAAATGTTGCTGCATATGTACACATGCACAAATTAAAATGAAGTCCACTGATCTTAAATCAAGTTATCTTACCTTGGACACCATGACTACAACAAAATTTTTCTCATCAATTTTATACTCCTTAATTTGTGTGTCATCTTGAAGAATTTTTCCAGCATATATCAGTTTCTGTCCGGACACGGGAAAATTGTCTTTTCCTCTCTCTGCTTCTATCTTTTCTTTTAAGGCCTTCACCTGATAAAAGAAGACAAAAACAGACAAAATAATGTATGGCATGCAAGAACTCTGGCTTTTATTTAATGTGTGAAATCTACGTGTGAAATTTGAGCTCCGCCTAGGTCACATCAGGCAAAACTTGATATGCAGAACCATCAACTGTCCACTCTGTGAAAGGCGTTGGCCTGTCAGGCAGCATGTTAGGGCAATGACCATGCTAACAAATTTAGCTTGCTACTTTGTAATGTTGCAATATCAGAACGGCCAACAATTAGCAGTGTCATTAGCATCAACGTTGTAAACATGCACTTTACTCATCTATCTAGCCACATTTAGCACAACAACCACAAACGCGTGATCGTAAATAATCGACGTTTTTGATAGCACGTGCTCAAAACCACAGCATTCACGTTGGGCACTTTTTTATTGGCTTTTTAGCTAGCTAGTGGGCTAAAGCTAACAAGTGAGGTTTTGCGTTGTTCCCACCCCGTAGCAGCATGTGGGGGGTACCCAGACATAAACGCACAATGTCTGCCAATCCCGGTGAATCACAACTCTCGACACGTGACAATAAGTTCCAACAGAAGCACGGAGGTAAACAAGCGCTTAAAAACTAGTTTCAGCAGCGGGGAGTGGAGCTAAAGTTAGCAAGTTAGCTACAAAGCTACTCACCGTTTGTTCGGGATCTATCTCAATTTGAATTGTCTGCTGTTGCAGTGTTTTTAGTGTGATTTGCATGGTGGCGGTGGCCAACGTTGTCCCCGGTGTTCTTCCAACGATTAAGTATCGGCTCGATGTGCGGTTAATTTGTTTTTACAGTTGACGTTTTTGGTAAGATAACAGCTAGCCGTAAAATGTGTATATCCATGAGCACTCAGCAAATCGCCATCTTTGGTGACAAGTTGGTGGTAGCTACGTCAGAAGCAGAATCTCGGTCGAACGTACGAGATCTCGTTCAGTGCTGCGGGATTTGGGTAGCATCATTCGCTTCTTCTGAGTTTTACATCCCGGCACATACAAAACCCATATCATTTATAATTTAAGTGATATTTATTGGCTGTTCTGTCAGGACATTTGTTTTTTTTAATAATTATGAAAATATGGTTCATTTGACGAATATGATGAAAGGCATGACATTGGTTGTGGTGTCATTCATTCTGTTAATTAATTGGAAAGTACTGTATATGGTCTATTGATTCTTATTATTTTACACTATTGGCGAATAGTTACAAGTTTATTCCACGTTTTGAATAAATGTGGTCAGGTGGCGCATGGTGTGTTATTGCAATTTTTGGCTGTACCATCAGGGCTCGCCACAGCATCGCACATGATTTTTTTGGCACGGTTTTTGAGCCTCCATCACATTTTTGTTTTATTTTTATCGGGCCTGGGACCTGCGGTGGCAGGGTAAAGGCATTTGTTTGATTCTTTTTTCCCATGTTCAGATACTTAAGTTTCAAAACAGATGTAGCAGCAGTATTGATGTGAGAAAAAGAAAAGAAGAAAAAAAAAAAATATGTGGATTGAAATGTGATTAAAGAAGACAGAAAGGGGAAAAAAACAGTGACTAAAGGGGGGAAAGAATACAAAGAGATTCCACATGGTGCCCTGAATGTGTATTCGTCTGGGTTAATTCTGAAGGACAGAACTATTAAAGATTAACACAGAAACATCATATTTTATTGAGGCATGGTGCATTCATGGGCATATGGCTCCAAACAGACCTACTTAAAATGCTGCCTCTTGATGGCTATTGTCCACACAAAAAGACTGCCTTGTCTGAAAAGCATGTCGAAACTGCTTTGCCATATTGCTGCCAATTGTCAATCAAAAAGTTAGTTTAATTCTATCTTTGTGCAAATACCTCAAACATCACATCTGTGTTTGAATATCTTTTCAATATGCCTCCACTGGAATAGTTCACCTCACGTTTCAGCACTGCTAAGATGAGTGATGCTGTTACTGAGGGCAAAATAGATTTGAGTTCTGTGTGGGCGTGACTGTGAGCCATGGAAACTCCTGCGTATCTCACTCACTTGGCTCGTTTCCCTTCAAACCTTTCATCCATCCAATCTTCCATAAAATGTATTTGATGCTTATTCTAGTTAGTGCAAATAAACACGGGCCAGTCGGTGCACACTTGAGCAATGCATTCAAAGGGAAGTCAAGCCCCCACATTTCTTTGTAATAATATATTGTGTGTAACCCAACTAGAGTTCTAATTAATTTTTCATATGTGGAAGATTAATCAAACTGGCAAAATCCACGTTTTTATCCATTTCAGGGGGCGGCCATTTTTTAACAGCTACCAAGAGGGACAACAGCAATAATGATGATAATAATACATTTGATTTGTAACACACTTTGTTTACTCTAGTTAACAGTTTTTGAAAGTTTTGAAAGTTTTTTTTTCAACATATAGTTAGATATGGCAATTTAGGATTTTCCAAGTTTTCAAACTCGAAGTTTCCGCTCCAATCATTTGTTTGTATGTTAGACAGATGACTCAGTGCGTCTGTTGGTTGCCATGGCAACCAAGAACACATGACTCCCGCAGTGACAGCTCAAAGGCCATGCTGGGTAAACATGGACTCCCTCGAGAAGATGACAGAAGGTAATGACACCACGGAAAAAAACAAAACAGAAAAGACAGAACTCTCATGGGTCTGGGGTGCTTTAGTGGTTAACAACCCCGACGTTGACGTCCCTCTCTCCCTATGCTTTTCTCACTTCTATCTATATCCGTCCTCTCTAACCCCTGTCTCTTCTGGCCCATAGCATTGTCAGAAGTGGGCCATACACCATCACCCATCCATGCACAAAGTCATGCACATGAGGGAGGCCATGCTAATTAGCTCAACGAACAGGTCTCATCTCGCGCTACCTGTGCAAACGTTTCGGTGAGACTGAGCTTTCCGGTAACTAACGAGTGTGTCAAGATCTTATTCTGTCCTCATCTACGGAAATGAACTTTTGCCACATAAGCGATCTGAATCTCAAAAGAGGGGTAGAATCCATCTGATGGCTCAAAGGAGTAATCCAGGAACTCATTTTTATACATATAGCAAGCATTCACGTACCAAAGTTGGGCATTGCAACTCAGATAAATCAAAAATTTATGAGTGGAGCTGTATATTTCCTTGTAAGGAAGAGGAATGAGGCCCCATACAAGCTCTAAAGCAAAGGTCACAGTACATGGCTCAGCGCATAAGTCTCAATGAAGCACATCTTTTAATCCGATCTCCATATACAGCAATGGACTTCCACTTTGTGGTTCTCACACAGCCATGTTGGGCTGTAAAAACCACAGAGCGGGAAAAGGACTTTATATTAAAGTGATGCACTTTTCCGGCCATGTTTAATCATGGTTTCATTACAATCAATGTGCAGTAACATTTGTTGGAGTTGTTTGTAGTTTCTGACTGATTGTACTCTGCTACTCTACTACCTTGAGTCGTTTTGTTGATACTCAGACATCACACAAACTCCAAGGTCTCCACACTGTCATTATTCCCACTTAGAAAATTGCCTTTACTGAGAATAGAGTTATCCAATATATAACGTTTAATAATGCTGTCACTTCATGACAGCTCAGACGAGAGCAAAAGCCAAATGCATTTCAAGGACTAAGAAAAAATATGCCCGCCTCAATAACTCAATGTTGAGTCTTTGACGGCTGTCCGGCGCTAGCACTGACTTGCAAAAAGATTTGAGTTCCTTGAACATCTGTGCACGAAAACGTAGCTTGTAAGTAAATAAGCAGAACACGTCGAAGAACGCGAACATGACTTTGACGTTCTGATTTAAAAATCAGACCTCTGAGGTTTAGTCTGTGGGTTGTACTGGAAGATCCAGCAATATCCATTAGCAATTGCTTCCAGTTGAAGACAAAATCAAAATGTGTTACAATTTGCACTGTAAATTACGTTCATCTTAATCCAAACAGAAACGGTCAGTGCGTTGGAATGTAAATACACAAACCCTTCAGGGCGACAAACGTGTTGTTGAACGTGCACATGCATGAGCAGATGCAATGCTATGTGTGTTTGGGAGTGCAAGTGTGTAATCTGAGTGTAAATTGGGAGTTAGAGGGCCATTAACCAGCGCATTAGACCCAACTCAAGTCAGACAGTGAGGAGACGGCTGGTGTGTGTGTGTGGGCAGGAGGTTGGAGGATTTCAGGGGGAAAGGGGACAAAGGGGGTGCGGATTTAGTAGCATGAGGGTGAACAGGGATTGAGAGCATTAGTAGATGGAGAGCAGCAAAGAGGCAAAGGGATTGAGGAGAGATGACCCATAAAAAGATAAGCAAGCAGCTGTACATCACAACAACTTTACCTAGCTAGTAAACACTTTGACACAGTCAATAAAAAAATATAGGTGAACCGCCACAAATCTCATCCTCCATTTATAATTACTGAAGTAGGTTCTTGAAAAAAAAAATCCTCCACCACTTGTCTTTTATTATTGACCCTGTAAAATATCTTTTTTTTATCGTCTTGAGAAGAAAATTAAATATAATGGTTGTGAATTTGAATCTACTACTTCCTCCCACATTGGGGTTAGCCTGCTGTGGTTGTGAAAATAAAACACACACATGCAAAGAAAAACAACAACAAAGCTCTCTCAAAATCTTCTACTTTATTGAATAAGATATTCTGCAAAAAATTCAATAAAAAATGATCTTGAATTTATTGCTTGTAATCTTTACACTTGGGCTTAATCGGATGCATAATTGGAACTCCAAAGCACTCTCACAAGGAATATGTGGCTAGCTAAGATTATGCTGACATTATAATAGAAGCAACACAAGCACACAGATGTTCTGAATATATGAAAAGAAATAATAATAAAAAAAATAAATACAGGAGTCATAAAATAAGGGGTAAATTGGGTTAAGTGCATCTGCATTTGCTCTTTTTGCTGCTTTTCCAGCGGCGGTGTACAAGTTTGGTCAATTCACGTGTTGGATAAGAGGCTAAATATAAAATTTCAAGATTGGAACTGAGAGCACTTGGGTCTCTGGAAAAGCTACACATGAAGCTCCGAGGTTTTATACAGTGGAAGCCACTTTGTGTAGTCCCTCTTCATGCAGCGAGGGAGGAAAAAGTCACATGATACATCAAACCGTAGAGCTACACTACACAGTTTTCAGCAGCTAAACTAAAAAAAAAAAAATCACAATCAGAATTCATTTTCTGTTATTACCTCTCAGTAGTCTCATTTTGCCTTTATTTTAGCCACACAGTTTAATTAGTATTTTTTTTTTCCATTTGCCTTTATTTTGGTTAGGTGTACTTTTTTTTGTATGAAGTTCATTTTATTCATGATTTTACATTACAGTGAGTGCTTGATTAGTTGGCAGAAAACGAATTAATTAGCACATCATGTACTACTTTCAATTAAATATTTGCAATTAATTCATTGTACAAAAAGTCACCCAATTACAGAACAGCCTTTGGGGAACTGGGTCATCCAGATTATAATGAGAGTCATTACAGTACTTAGATGACGTGAGGTTCCCATGTTGTCCTTGTCCTTCTTCATCACACCAATCCGTGTGTGTGTGCGCGTGTGTGTGTTTTTGGGAATTGTTCAACCTGGTTTTATGATATAACTACATTGAATGTTTATGCACACATACATTGGCATCAATGTTGAAGTGAATGAAAAATTTTATATTCTTATAAGGAAATTGTGTCAAAGGCAGTAATTGATCTGACAAGGTGTTGCATCATAGGATTTGGAAATGGATACAAAGAAAATCAAATAGAAAAGTGCTAGCATTCATCACAAGGAAAAGGTTCTCATAAATAAATAAATAAAATAAATAGAGACCAAAAAAAATATTTAGATTAATAAGTTAAAGGGGTCTGGCTGTACATGACTGTCGAGAATGTTTGTATATTATGTTTGTGTTGTGTATTAGGGCGACAGGTAAGAAGCGGAAAGAGTATTTAACCTCCGAAAGAGACCCGGAGCCACAATAAACACACTCGGACCTAATGACACCTAAGAACAACAACATGCGTTATCATGTTAAATAGGAAAACCATGCTTTCAAAGTTTTGTGGTGAGAAGTGTCAAAGCTGTAAACGTGTCTACTTTTGCTGTCATGGTAAACATTTGTTCATTCCTGCTATGGGGAAAAGGCTTTGGTTGTTTGGTCGCTATTTCAGGCAGTGAATTTTGGCATGTGGGGTATTTTGTGTATGGGGTGCTCAAATATTATATTGCCTGAAAAGAAAAAAAACAACCTGAAAACTAATTTTAAATTGCAACAGCAATGGAGGGCCACATATAAAAAAAATTAAAAAAGCAAACTTTATTTCAAGTGTTGTTATTTTAATTGTTAATTCCTAACCCAATTCTTCATTCGGAACAGTCAAATAATTTGCCGATAAATGTTGTGATATTGCTGCTTACTAACAAGCAACACACTTATTGTTCAAATGGGATATTAAAATTACATACTATTAGTCAGGCAGTCACAAATGATGCTGTTGATGAAAAACATAAATTAAATGTCTTGAAAACGTTGTCGACGGTCCACACTACAATCTTCACGACGTCTTAGGGCGTAACAATAATTACTCAATGTTTCCGTGACACAAAATAACCATTAGCATTGACGCAAATAATGACCATTTACAACTTTAAGGCATCATGTCAGCCACCAAATTTAAGAATCGGTTATAAAAAGTTAGCTTGAGTTAATAACAAGTGAGCGGCGTGTAACTTAAGCTCTCAATGAAAAGAAAAGTAATAGAGTGAATGAAAGCATTTATAGATGTTAATTGCAAACAAGTGAATGAAACATTGTGCCTCGCGGCTGCATAAGTAGGTTGTCGTATATAGAGACGTCTAGTATTGATCGGGTTGGAGAAAAACGAAAAATGCAAGAATGAACTTGCAAGAGAAGATTGTGGCAGTCAGGCAAAAGCGTGTGTCGGTTCGTGTGGTCTCGTCAGTGTGTGTGTGTGTGTGTGCTCGGGACTGTTATACATTCATGGTGAGAGGTCGTGAGGCATAGTCCTGGGGTCGGGAGTCATCTGTGGGTGTGAATTGTGGGGCAAACTAGAAGAGAACATTAGTTAAGCTAGGCGCGTCCTACAGAAGGATGCATTTTCCTTTCTCCACCCACGGGTTGTTCTTCATTAGCTCAGGGTTGAGAAAAGGATCCTCGGGGACGCCGTCTTCTATCCACTTCACCAAACTTTAGAGAAAGACAGAAACATGTTTTAAATTCCACAGCAACTTTATTACTGGAGTAATGGGCTTTCCATTCTCTCCATTTATGGTAACAAAGCAAAGATGCCACACAACTGGAGCAGATTTCAATTTGCTTGGCAATCAGATTTTTCATTCTTTCCATCACTGTTTTGTTGTGTGAGTGCGTTTGTGTTTGTACTATGTGTGTGTGTGTGTGTTTACATTTTACACAATGTCCCAACTTCATCAAACTGGGGTTTGTGCTTTCATCTGATTTAATGTTAAATCATTTATTTATTTATTATTTAAAACATGCATGAAGCAAACAATGCATGGACTGGATTTTTGTTTTTAATAGTTTAGAATGAATTCTTGTATGTATCTTTTGCAATATACTGTATTAGACACAAATGATTTGAATGATTTGTAGGAATTTTTTTTTTCTTTTTCAAATATGAAAGCTCTTAACAGCTGCATGAACTCCTGATAACTTGACCTTGCCAATTCATTCTTGACCTTGGATGCAGCATCTGACATAACAGCTTCTGGTCCACTTTATCTTTTTTTATTGCCCTTGGGAAATCAGTCAATCTATGATCCAAATTAACCTTTTTAATATAAATGATGAAATGTTTGAAAGTAAAGATTTACATTTCATGTTCATTATCTGCTGTGCCTAAGGTTAGGTGTTTGCAATCAAACTCCAGTTCCAAACATTATTATTATTATTATTATTACTATTATTGTGAATTAAATGAACTCACTCTGTCACAGTTTTGGACGACTTCTCTCGTTTGAAAGCCAACTGGTACTTGAGGCTCTCCACCTCCTTCTTCATCTGGGGAAGATCCATCTCATCCATGATTGCAGTCTGATTTAGAACGTGTCTATCTGTACACATTGAACACAAAAATATAAATACACACAAAGACACGCACATCAAATGCAGCAAGTGGAGTTATGCTGTGTGTTGTTATTGTATCTACCTAAAGGTGGAAGAAAATAGAGGCTGTCAAATTTATTGAGCATAAACAACCTCAGACAGAGAGAGTGGATAACCCACTTAGCTCTCCTGTAAATTCTCAGCAGCTCCAGAGGCAATTTAGACAGACAAAGAAAACACATTAAACTGACAATATTTTGGTTTATTATGTACAATCTTTTTTAAAAATGCAGCGCAGTAGAAAATGTATGCAAATTTGCAGCCCTACATCTGATTAATATGATTATTGAATGATTTATCAGAGCGCTTGAAGGAGGCAGAGAAACTAAATGTGAGGTGGGAGAAAGACAAAAAAAATAAATAAATGTATTTATTTATTTATTTGTATTTTGCCTTCAACCCCAAATAAATTATTGGGGTGAAATAAAAAAAATGAGAAGTTGGAGACTGTGATGAAGTTTGAATACAAAATGTCCAGTCATGTCAACCTGGAAAATAAAACTTGGCCATGGATAAAAAATAGCAGTTAATATCCTGATAAGTCCGTTCCTTTCAACATCTTGGTTCCAGATGCAGAAAAGTACTTATATGTAGTGACTCAACAGGAAAGACAAGAATAGACTCCAGTGTGTATGTGTGTGTCTTTTTTGTGAGTTGGAAGCACATTATTATACAACACATGTCTCTTACCAATAAAAAAAAGACAGAGTGGGAGGGAGGGCAATGGCCAGTCCCTGCCTGAGATCCAGTTTCAGCCTCCAGAGTCCTCCAGGAGGATGTTTGCCTCTTTCTAGCTCTATGACTCGCAATCTCCTCATCCTCATTTTTCTTCCCTTTCTCTCATCACTTTCACCTCCACTTGTCTGCTCAATCCATCTGCTAACATCACACCCTCTTTCTACTCTCAGACACTTTCATTTTGTAATGGCAGAATTTCTAACATTCAATATATCGTGCACTGGATCTCATTAGATGATCTGACCATGGACTAATGAAGGTATTCTAATTATCTACCACGTTGTTAGTTGTTCCTCCTCTAATTAACTGCCCCAACCTTCTTCAAGTCTCATTTGCAGTTTCTCTCGTGGTCTTTTTCAAGGAAGAATGCAAATTTGGGATTCAAGAGAAATGTGCTAGGTAATGGTTAGAGAGAAATACTTGCAAATAAAATGAGCTGGTGTGACCTTCTCAGCGTTCTGGATGAAGTCCTCACAATTATTTTATGTTCGGGCTCACACCCAAGCACAAGGCAAATTGACTGTTTGCTGTGTAAGCATATTTGGGCTAATCAAAAAAGGTTGATAAATATACAAAATATGACTGTAGTGTTTGTGATATTGGCATTGGATTGTGAGAATATTGACAAATGCTGGAATTAGAGTTGGCCTAAGCAGCATTCTCACTTTCTTTCTACTTTGATTGCTTGATTCTAGCCGTTTCCTGCATCCCGCTGTTCTCCACAGTCGCCTACTCACCGAAGGCTCCTTGTCTATTTTTAGTCCTTTCAAAGTGTTAAATCATTAATCCACGGGAGCGTTTTTTTGATTTCTCTTCTTTGTTGTTGCACAGTCCGGCAGTTGCAACCGTTATAATCATTGGAAGTAACACGTTCCTGCTAAGTCCAACACTGGTGATATGGCCAACAAATGTGTTATTGGTTGTATTTTTTTTTTTTCTGTGACAATTAAAGAGGTTGCTGCTTTAATTTAATGATGAGAATCTAACAAAGGATTTGCACGCAAATATTCTTGCCAATATGACTATAAATGATATTTTACAGGTAAATGCATTTCTCCAAACAAGTTGCCACAGTCAAAATGTTTTTTCCTTGACCCCTGAGAAAAAAAATCACTATGCTTGTTCCCATGTTATTTCGGTATTCCCGAATCCTGAGAATTTGAGACAATATTGTGCTTTGACGCCATCTTATAAAACGCTGTTCACTGTATTCAGCACACTTCTTGCCCAACTGGAACAGATTAACACTAATTCCAAGCACTTTAATGGGAAAAATGTATTTGGCTCACGAACAAAGTACCCTAGTTGTCATGGTAATCAAATCTGCACTCAACGATACCCTTTTGGGAAAAGCTTTAAACATGTCCAGTGACCGTAAACATCAGAATGTGCAGAAGTTTAGCTTTTTCCAGATTGGCACATTAAATATTTTATGTCAAACGCTTTGTAAATATATGTGGCAATGTAGGGTGGTTCTTTTATGGCGAGTATGTAGGTCACATAGTGATTTGGGTTAAAAGCATCCAGAGATTAACCTCTACCCCCTTTCTATTTCGCTGTCTTCCCATCCACGCCATACGATCGTAATGTACACACGCACGTGTCTTGGACTCGTTAATGTGTCAAATCACGCTGACTTTAATGGTCCTAGAAAGGAAAGGGGATTTAGTGAACGGGAACAGGTTAGAGTGAATCAAAGATTTTTAGGCAAAAGAGGAAAATGAGGCAGAGGAGAATGACGAAAGGGGAAGGAACAGAGTGAAAAGCCTCTATAGCTACTGCCTTGTAAATAGAGACTAAAAATAGAAAGGAACAGGCAGACCAGCTGAGATTGGCTCCTTGGTGTTAAAATGATTTAAATGATATTGATACCACTGTATAATTTTCACAACCGCTGCTGCCGTGACACAGCTTGTCATGGGGACTGGAAAAAAAAAATCCAGTCGATTGGGGCTGATCAATACACTTTATGGAATGTGAGCAAATTAGTGTCACACCCACCGCCTCCTCTTGTGGTTTATAGAAAGAGAAAATATGGAGTTGGCTTATTCATGTTGGGAGTGTGCGTGCATATTTTTCCCACCCACCTGTTCAAAAGAAAAACATTTGTCTTTCCGTGAGCTCACTTTTATTTCAGTGGTGTGCCATAATTGTTTTTCTTATGTCGAAACAAATGTTGCGAAACACTGCAAATTAAGGGTGTGTCTCAATACTTCTGTGTGCTAAATATAAATAAGACAAATATAAGCATCATCTTTTGCACAAAGGAGTTATAGAGGGGCAGGAAATATTTTTTGAAACATTACTGTACATGCACATAGACACACACACACTGTGTGTCAAGCAGGAGTTAAAAGTGTTCACACATCCAGTCACTCGTCCTTGAGTCACCCCTGCTTGAATAACCAAGGATGGCTTTGACAATACAAGGGAGATGTTGGAGGCACACAAAGTTTAAATGTTTCCTGTTCATGATCTGAAATACACCACAAGAGCAAGATTGGTGTTCTTCTAATTGCTTTTGTGATAAATAATCCATTTACGTTAGTCAGAGGAGAATCAGACGCATAGTTAACTCACTGATGCGCAGCCGGAGGCTGTTGATCTTCTCAACTCGGACCGGTGCAGGTAAACGAATGAGAAGCCACGAAGGACACGAGGAAGGAAAAAAAAAAAGCTTGTATTCTCCCCCCTTGTCCAATCGGGTTTAATGGCAGATAAGTATGCTTACTTGCAGGATCCCCTCAAGGAGAAAAAGATAAATCCGCAGTCACCAGCAGTCACGATCCGTGTGAGTGAGGTAGTCTGGGTGGGTGGGGGGGGAGTGGAAGAGTCGCTGGGATGTAGTCTGGGTTTTGGAGACTGGAGCTGCACGAGAATGAAGGAGGACAGGGAGAGGACAACTTAAAGCAGCCGGTGTGCGGTGCGGTGCGGTGCGGATCGGAGCGCGCTTGACTCTGCCGGGTGCTTTTGTGCGTCTGCGTGTGAGAGAGATGGAAAGAGAGAGAGCCAGAGAGAGAGAGAGAGAGAGAGGTAAAAGAGACAGTGTCTATAGAGACAAGTTGAGCAGCCTTTCATGGGTGTGCGCGTTTAGTGTCACACATAAGAGTTCTGCCCTAATATGGAATCTCAACGCTTCAACTGTATAATTTACAAAAGGTTAAATTATCCCTGTACAGTAAATGAAAATCTTGCTTGATAAATATATATATTCAATGATTAAGATCAATGCATGTGAATTGCATCTTTCCAATCAACATGGGCCACTTTTGATGCGACGCTTTTCATTCTCAAGAGAAGCTGGAGAGTCGGACAGTTTGACCGAGCTGAGTTGAAAATTGTGCAGGGACTCCCATGATTCACATCCTGTCAGCGTGTGATGGGTTGTTAATGGCCATTTCTTCTCTGTTGACATCAAAACCCATTAGACAGACTTGCATATAGTTGTTGAAATACATGGGAAAAAAAGTACTATATTTAATAATGGCAATTTAGAAATGCTCATTACAACCCTTACAGATGATGTCATGTAATGTTCAATTACAGTATTTGATGACCATTATGACTACTTTTATACAAATGATATTGTTGAAGGCTCAACCATCTCTTTTTTTGGTGTGCAGGAGCAAAAGAATCAAAAATTTGGCATCACTCCCACAGATGGGATAGCAGTGTTGATGGGAGTGCCATCAGCGCTGAGATTTGTCTTACTCAGCAGTGATCATTAATTCATGATGCACAGCTTAATGGATGTTAGGATCGGGAACCTCTGCTATAAATTACTCAAGTTACAAAGTAACAAAAAAGCAAAGTCAGACTTGATGTTGTTGTGCTCTATTCAAATTGATTGTGCGTGGGGGGGAAATAGAACAATCAATTAAAGTACATGACAACGTCACTCACTAGCCAATTGGTAATAATGTACTGACAGAAGGAAAACAGCACCTTGATACAAACATCACAAGATGATTTTTTTTTTTTGTGGTCATCCGTATTTGATCCCCTTAAGGCGGCCTAACATTGTCCCACTCCACCATTGTGTGTCTCTAATCCTGTGTGTCTTGTTGTGTTGGGGTAGCATGTGGCTCAGCTGCACTTTAGCCCCTAATGGACCCAGTTATGGAGGAGAGCTGCAACCCTGTTGTCTAAATCCAGGTCAAGTGTGTGCACGTGTGTGTGTGCGCATGCATGCATTTGTTGGCCCGCGTGTAGTTTGACACAGATAAAATGGTTAAAAATGCGCAAACTCGTCATATTTCTATGAAGGGAAAACTGGGCAAACACATTCTGATAATTGCTGCACTGACAAAGTAACACCTCTTGGTGAATGCAGTGTGATGATGCTGTGGGGTATCTTCATCAATGGGCTTCTCAAAGTACGACGATTAAAATGAGATGATTTGGCACATTTTTTTGACAGTGGCAAAACACACGTAGTCGCTGTACTTGTCATCTAACAAGTGTCATTCATTTCGGAAGAACTAAACCGGCCTTTGTATTGGGAAGTAGGAATCCATAAGATTTTTTTGTAACTATGTGATTCAAGTTTATTGGACCTGTAACATGTTTTCTGTTCTCATGAGAAAATAATGATCTCAGTAAAATGATAACGTGGTTCTCAATCAACCTTTATAAGACAGCTAGCTCTGATTCACACACTCAATTGTAAGCAGTATGAAAGCAATGAGTGCTTTTTGAAAATGAAGTTGTATTCATCTGTATTTATTTGGAAGGGAATCTCTCACTTTTTGATGTCCATGAAAGGAGATGCTGAAAACACTGAAGACAAAAAGACCTAATGTGTTTGTGTGTTGAACCTGATTGAGTGTCTTTGAGTATGTGCAGAGGGATCTTGTCAGTGCTGTCCCACACATAGAAGATAAAACTACTAATGGCCAGAGCTTCCTCTAATGGAACGTTGTGTGTGTGTGCGTGCGTGTGTGTGTGTGTGTGTGTGTGTGTATATATACACACACTGCAAATGATTGTGTGCACGCGCATGCATCAACAAAGCTGCTGCATTCAATACATCTCTTATTCATGGCTGCATTACAGGATTCAGCTCTCCCCGGTCTGCTTTTCTAATTACGGCTTCCTCTATCCGTCTGGACATGCAGAAATCTCCTCACACACACCTACTCCTTCTCCAAGCTGCAGAGCTGCTCAAATGAACCGATAAAAGTCACTGCTCTCATCACTCCCCTCATACAAAACATTATGAAACACTGCAGGGAATGTAAACGAAGACAAACATTTTTCCAAGATGCAGGTTGAAATTAAGACATTTTTCAAAGTCAGCAACTTAACAGCTTGTTAAATTGTGAACGTATACTGCAATTTACCATGATCCTGTACAGATTTAGAAGTGGGGTACATCATGCACTTATTCAGACAATCACAGGGCACATCCATCTATTTGTCCTCATTAGAGTTGTGGCTGGGTTGCATTATCTTGATCAAATATAGTATAAGGTTGTTTTGTTTGCAATTTTTGTGAGCACTCAAATTTTTTTTTATTGAATGGACCGTTTATATTTGAAGCCCGCTTTGAAAAGAGACAAGCATCATATAAAGAGTTTCAAGACTCTGCTTCCACAAATTGGAAGATGGGTAATTAGCGCCCTCTTGTGGCAAAATGTATACACTGCATAATAATACAACTGTCCTTCGTACCTGGTTTGATACCTTACTTGCAAATGCAATAATCACAGATTATAAAAAGAAAAACAAATGACAATTGGCGAGAACAAGTAATTCACGGCTTTATTTTGACAGGTACCTTCCGAAGACCGCAAAAAGATGACAAAAAGATAAATGATCTATACCCGTATTAGGTCTTTGAATGCCACTGTCAAATGAATTATAATGTATTTATTTATATTGCAAACTTTTCTATCGTGCGGGCATATTTTATAATTCCTAATTTATTCATTTTTCATTCAGCGTCGTTTCCCGTAAATGTACCAGAGCTTGCCGCATCATGGTTCGATGCTTGCAAGGACCAATGACAACGCTACATGGAAACGATAGTCGCTTATTTGGGACTTGCTCCTTTATAGACAGTTCTAAATCCAATGGCCTTTTCGCAAAGTCAGTCATGGGTAGTGTAGTTCAACTACCGGGGAGAGGAAAATCATACAAGGAAAATAAGTGTGGCTAACAAACAATAGTGTAAGTTCCACTACATATCCCAGCATGCCTTGCTGCACTCGCCAGCGTGTGTGCGTGTGATCAGCTTGGCGAGGGGAGGTGGGAAAAGGAATTTAGGAATTCGTCTGCAAACTTGGAGCAACGCTGTTGCTGAAACAATGGTATGTGCGCATATTATACCCGACATTTCTTCAAAATAATATCTTACTAGCTGCGGGAAAACGTCACCCAACAGTTGACAGCGAGCAGAGCATCTTAAGATTTGGTTTTGTTGTGACTGCTAGTAGAAAACATTAGCTAACTTAAGCTAGCCAACAAGGCTAGCGTTAGCTACTTCATTATCGCAGTTAGAAATCGTTGCTGGCCAAGATGTCAGCTAATAAGATATTATTGTTTATGTTGTAAGTACCGATTGCATTTTACGTGCTCAAACTTAAAATCGCTGGCATTTGGTTAGCTGTCAGGATCTAACTTTGGTCCGTTATGCGTATCCGCCCCCCTTTTTTGGGTGAGAGGTTCCCCTTTTACGGGAATTTCCTGGTTGCGCAAATACCGATGACGCGCTTTGCGGAGAGATCGGTCCAATGTCCTGGTTAGTTTTGGCTGTCAGAAACCTTTGTCATTATAGCTGACAATATGCATACCTCCATTCGAGCCGAGTCTGGTTATTGTTCGGGTATCTGTTTATTGGCTGTCACTTCCTTCTCTCCTTTTGTCTCTGAGTTGCAACATCAAATTATCTTTTTTAGTCATCATTCTCTTGACGTCAGTCTTCTATCTCAAACCCAAAATGTATCAATAGCTAAGAGGCACAAACATTTTGCAACACCTCTGAAGTGCAATTTTACAAACTGTAGTCTCAAAAGGTATACAGATGTATAAATATTTTTTCTGCCCGACACCTTTTGGATTGCAATAGTGTGAGAACAGTTCTTTGATTTGATCCCATGTGTCTTTCCAGGCCTAGGCAACGACTCGACTGCTCCCGTGTCCTCTCCATGCTTGTGTGCGTCAAGTAATGAGCAGCAGCCAGACGTGTCACGACAATAGATAATCCAGTAAAACAGCAACAGCCATCATTCCCAGCAGCCCCACAGCTGACTCAGCTAGAGGGGTGAGACAAACTCAATGTAGGGGTTCAGTGCACTAGAGTTATTGAAAACATTTATAAATGTAGTCATTCTCATTTTAGATTGACATTTCCAACTCGATGTTAATCCCCAATAAAGGAAAATACTCAAATTTGACAAATATATTTTATTTTTTAAGTAATGAAATCACTTGTCCTTACTTTTTTGCAGAGCAGGATGGAGGCTTCATTTGGTCCAACCTTTGCAGCCGTAGCTGCTGGAGCTAAAGGTGCAACACAGACCACATCGCTGATTACTTATTTTATTATTATTATTTTTGATCTTACTGTCCATGACTTAATTCATGATTATGTTTTCAGCAGAAACATCCAGCACTTATAAGCAACATAGAAGAACTCCCTCCTCCTCCAGCACCTTGACCTACTCCCCTCGGTATGATGATGATATGGTACTCATTCTCCTTGTTTTGGGGCATTAAAGCAAATTTTCAAATGTAAAAATGGTGACACAAATTTAGGGTTCGATTGCACTCAATCATCATCTGACACAATTGCCTCCTTGTTTAAGCCACCCATTGGAACTCCTCGAAGGTCTGATTCGGCCATCTCAGTGCGATCTCTCCATTCGGAGTCCAACATGTCCCTGCGCTCCACGTTCTCTCTGCATGAAGAGGAGGACGACATGGTGAGTCCAACACCTAGCACTGTTGTTCTTGTTTTCATTGAAGTGCTTCCCTATTATGAACATATTGCAACATGTTGGAGTGCGTAACACTTTTGAAATACAACTGAAACAAAGCGGCGGCGCTGTGTGTTGTGCCTGCGTGTTTTTGTAGGAGCCCCAAGTATTTGCTGAGCAGCCATCAGTAAAGCTGTGCTGCCAGTTGTGCTGTAACGTTTTCAAGGACCCTGTCATCACCACTTGTGGGGTACGTTTTGCTCCTTTCAACCAAGAGTCTCAATCATTTCTTTTCAGAAGCTTAGCAAAGTTAGCACACAGCATGATTTGTGGTTGAATAGCAAATTGTTTGCTAGTACGAGTGTCTCATTTTTAGAAATCGACTCACAAATTGTGATTTCCTTTCCTCAGCACACCTTCTGCAGACGATGTGCCTTGACCTCAGGTGAGTTTGAAATTTTTTTTTTTGTCATTTGAGTGTAATTATGAATGTGGTCTTGACATTGATGCTTGCCCTCTTTTACAGACAAGTGTCCCGTGGATGCGGCAAAACTGACCGTTGTGGTCAACAACATCGCAGTGGCCGAGCAGATCGGCGAGCTCTTCATTCACTGTAAATACGGCTGCAGGGCCACTGTCAGTGGTGCGGCTGCGGGCGGGGCCGCCAACACCACTGTGGCGGGCAAACCCGGAGCGTATGAAGTGGACCCAGTGGGCTGTCCTTTCACTATCAAACTATCTGCACGCAAGTACGAAAGATAGTTGTGAATATGCCGATTTATCAGATGTTCACCTCTCACACCAAATCCGTTCCTGTGCAGAGAGCACGAAGCCAGTTGTGACTACAGGCCTGTGCGCTGCCCCAACAATCCCTCCTGCCCCCCGTTGCTCACCATGAACTTGGAGGCGCACCTGAAAGAATGCGAGCACATCAAGTGTCCACACTCAAAATACGGGTAAGTGTTGGAAGAAAGAAACAAAAACCCCATTGTCACTTTTTTTGCATCTGACTTGGCGCGTGTTGCCTACAGGTGTACTTTCATCGGTAACCAGGACACATACGAAACCCACCTGGAGATGTGTAAATTTGAAGGGCTGAAGGAGTTTCTGCAGCAGACCGATGACAGGTGAACACACTCGCTCCAAATCGTCTATCAAGCACTCTTCGATTCTCTACATCAAGTGTGGATGTCCTCTCTGATGCCACCAGATTCCATGAGATGCAGCTCACTTTAGCTCAGAAGGACCAAGACATTGCTTTCCTGCGCTCTATGTTGGGCAAACTGTCTGAGAAGTTAGATCAGCTAGAAAAAAACCTGGAGCTCAAATTTGGTAAGCGTCAAGTTTCTTGAGCATCTACACAAGTTTTTGTGTTGTATTAATCAACAATGTGTTTTTCCCCAGACATGCTGGATGAGAATCAGAGTAAACTCGGCGAGGACCTTATGGAATTTCGCCGAGATGCTTCCATGCTCAATGTGAGTGGAAATAGTAACAAACTTAAAATGTAAATTTTCAAAGAGTTTATTTACAGCAGGACACCTAAATGACACATCTTTCAAACAACTCCAAATTGTGTTTTGTAAAGAATAAGAGGTCACATCTGATTTTTTGTTTCTACAGGATGAGCTGTCCCATATCAATGCTCGACTCAACATGGGCATCTTGGGCTGTAAGAATCTGTTCCTTCAGTCTCTCTTAAGAAGTTGTAAAAATGTTGCAGTGTACCTGATCAATGCATTTTTGTTGTTGTCTTTTTGTAGCATACGACCCTCAGCAGATTTTCAAGTGCAAAGGCACTTTTGTTGGCCATCAGGGACCAGTTTGGTGTCTTTGTGTCTACTCCACTGGAGACTTGCTCTTTTCTGGCTCTTCGGACAAGACCATCAAGGTACCCAAAGCTTTAATAATTTTTTTTTATCACATATACTTATTCTGAGTATACCCTTCAGTCAGCGTTAAATCTTTTACGAGTCTTGCGTTTGTAGCAATGCTCAAAAGGTTTGCTTTGTGTCCTCAGGTATGGGACACGTGCACCACCTACAAATGTCAGAAGACCCTGGAAGGACACGATGGCATCGTGCTGGCGCTCTGCATCCAGGGGTAATACAGTGCACACTGTTTCCATGATGAAAGCATGATCTGAGTCTGAATATCTGTCTCCATAGCAACCGCCTCTACAGTGGCTCTGCAGACTGCACCATCATTGTAAGGAACATTGCTCTCATTTGCTTCCTGGTACTTGAAACAAAGTTGTGCGCCTGCGTTATGATCAAAGTGTGTGCTTGCGTTGTGCTCTTTTGTGTAGGTGTGGGATATCCAGACTCTGCAGAAAGTCAACACCATTCGTGCCCATGACAACCCCGTTTGTACGCTGGTCTCCTCCCACAACATGCTGTTCAGCGGCTCCCTCAAGGCCATCAAGGTACAGCTGTATTTATTTATTTATTTATTTATTTAAAACATCCTCTTGTCTGACTTCCGGGATATCAAACATGCAGAGTTGTTAAATGCCAAGTAATTGGAGAGACCAAAAAGTAATAGATAAGTACAGGCTATAATAATTCCAAGTACATGGATGGGATGTGGCAATATCTGTTTCCATGGTGACAGGGAGGAAAGCAGAATTTTTTTTCACTTCTCTTTCTGGCTAATCTTCCTCATTTTTTTTTTTTTGCCTTTCGTGCTCCATTTTCCTCCCTTTCAGCAACTTTATAATAACCGATTGTAATGCTCCCTCATTCGGTTTCACCATGCTCGTCTTCCAGTGAAGTCGAGATTCAATTTACATAATCCGCTTCTGCTTCTCAAGGCTCACTTTCTTAGGACCTATGATTAGAAATAAGGCAAAATATATGCACGAAAAAAAACTAATTTGCTTGTGTTTAGGTGTGGGACATTGTGGGGACAGAGCTGAAGCTGAAAAAGGAGTTGACTGGGCTGAATCACTGGGTCCGAGCACTGGTGGCCTCTCAGAACCACCTGTATAGTGGATCATATCAGACCATCAAGGTATAAAAGGAGAAAATTTGAAATTACTATTGATGTTTTTTTTTTTTTTTGGTGCTTCATTGTCTGTTTTGCTGCTGCTTCTTCTAAACCTGTCAGATTTGGGATATCCGCTCCTTGGAGTGTGTCCACGTCTTGCAGACCAGCGGGGGCAGTGTCTACTCTATCGCCGTCACGAATCATCACATCGTCTGCGGCACCTATGAAAACCTCATTCATGTAAGACGCACACATTGATTTCACTTTTTTTTGCTAAAATCTCTGCACCCATTAAACTAGTGAAATAATGTGTCCTTTCCAGGTGTGGGACATTGAGTCCAAAGAGCAAGTGCGGACCCTGACAGGTCACGTGGGGACGGTTTATGCTCTCGCCGTCATCTCCACGCCCGACCAGACCAAAGTGTTCAGTGCCTCCTACGACCGTTCACTAAGGGTAAACATCATCGTCTTTTCTTTTCTGTATGCAGAGATTACATGTGTGTGTGCGTGTGTTCAGGTGTGGAGCATGGACAACATGATCTGTACCCAGACCCTGCTCAGACATCAGGGCAGCGTCACAGCTCTGGCTGTGTCCCGAGGTCGCCTTTTTTCCGGAGCAGTGGACAGCACAGTGAAGGTAGTTTGAACGTTTAAACGTCACACCGCTTTGACAAATTCATTCACACTTGTTCATTTGCCCTTTGCTGTTTATCTTCCCAGGTGTGGACGTGCTGAAGAGCGAGCCATCCCTCCAGAGATCTTTATCGTGTTTGTCTGTGTCAGACGGACATCCCAAACGCCATCATTTCGCCCTTGTTTGTTTGTTCGTTCAACGTCACAGCCGCAGTCCAAGATGTGTTTGCTCAAAGAGCTGCGACCTTTGACCTTTCAAGGTCATCAGGACCCAGCAAGATCCAACTCAAGGTCCTCGGTGATCTCATCACATAGTGCATTACGGCAAAGTGGGTTCACTCGGTTGAATGCTTTGTGCCTGTAAATGATTTGAAGACCATTTCCTACTACATTGCAGCTCAATAGGTCGTCAGGGCTGGTTTCACAAACATGCTTTTTACATATAGTGATCATGTAATGTACAGCCTCCCGACTTTCCTGTTTACAATATTTTATAAAATGAGATTACACGTCAGGGAGACTGATTTTAAAAAAAAAAAATAGTGATCATTTTTCTTCTCAACTCAGCTTTGTGAAACCAGCCTTTATAAGAAGACAGACATTATATCGCTCAGCCACTTGCGTCCAACTTGCTCAGACTAACAGGCGATAATCATACATATATAAATATATATATATATTTGGGTGTGTTCTTTGAGTGCCATATGTAACGGGTTTGAAGAGGTGCTACTCTGACCGATCGTCATAAGGCAACAATGAGTAGAACACTAACTACCATCATATGCTTTGTGTACGTATGTGTTAACAGTCAGCGATGGCAGACCAAGTGCCCATATTGGGTTCAATTTAAGCCTATAGTCAGAGCAACATGTTCACCCACATCACATTTATAAGTAGGGTGCACCCACAAAACATACACGAAAATCTTTCAATACTTTGCTTTCATGTTAGTGCACATCCGGCCACTACTTAGAGATTTCTTGTATACGTGTAATCATGTAAGATCAAGTTGATCATCGATCATTAAAGCTGTTGTACACTTTGATGATTGACTCATTTGAATGAGCAGAGTTAAACTACTTTTTTTTTTTTTTTTTACATATACACTTTGCTGAACTTTGACCGTATAAGTCAAACACTTTCGTTTAATTCCTGTGATAATCTCAAGTGGCCACACTTGAAAGGTGTAAAAAAAAAAACAGCAAAACACAGATGATGGTGCATTTTTTTTCTTTTTTATAGAACGTTTATTTACTTAGAGCAGATGGCCATACGATGCAGTCACTGCAAGCACACACCAACCACTGTCCACTCACTGCCACATACACACACACGCACTAATCTCACGCGCATTTCACACAATCAAAAGCAAAGCAACAAAACACACACATTCAGTTTCCGTCCATCACACCAGTCAGATATTCATCCGTTCATATAAGCACAGGCAGGAAATGTACTTTAAACAGCTTGACATTGTTTCCTCCTTTTCTTTTGTTAAGAAATCAAATAAGACCATCTGTGTCGTTTTACCTACAAATTTCAGCCTAACTCCAACATGCCTTCAAAATAAACCCAGCACCACAACCAAGCAGGAGAGAATTTTTTTTGTTTTTTTTGTTTTTTAAACCAAGTGTCTGAGAGCTGCATGAATGTATGGCAAGTGTTTCCCTTTCACCACTTTCCTTTTGACGCAAGGGTGGATGAGTACAGTACATTTGTTTAACCTGCATTTAGGGGGCGGGGCAAAAGCAAAGCAAACATCAAACACATGGGAAAATAATCATTTGATAAATTGGTATGGAATCAGCAAACAGATTGATGATTCCACTAGTTTTACCAATTAAAATTAATTTCCAAAGGTTAAAAAAGGGCATGTTTAAGATCATTGTCCTATGAGATGAGAAAGATATTTGATAGAAGAAATGGTTCAATCAAGCAGAATTACAAATCAAGGCACGTTTTGTAGGAAAACAACTGCCAAATGATAAGAAGAAGTGTTGCTTGTATTCTACACACAGTGGGACGATTGAACACACGGGCAAGAACAACATCCCGACAAGGAAGGAACCATACAACGACTCATCAGCTCGCTCACGCCACTGAAGCATGGAGAAGCAACACTCAGATTAGATCTGTTAACTTTGAAAAATAGTCTTCAGGTTGACACATACATCGTAAATACAATTCTATTTTTCTTGCAAATATCCATATATATATTATAATCTCTATATGATTTAAATAGCACATTTATTCTCTGTATAAGGAGAGTGGCTTGCTTTGGGACCACCAAGATTTGGCTTTGGATGCAATGTCAGCAATTTTCTTAAAGAGGTACTCCACCAGTAAATGCAGTTGTTTTTTGTTTTTTCCAACACCACATGCACCCCAAACTCTTTTATTATAAATATAGTCATTGTAAGAATATGAACTAATAGCCAGAAGGGAGTACATCTTTAATATTGCTCAAACAAACCGGCGATTGATCTTCACCGATCTCTGCTGCCTCTAATTCCATCCCAACACATTTGTAAACGCATCAACGCTGTTGTTGAGAAGTATTTAGCGGTAACCATGGCAACTCCATTTGAGATGGTGGGAATGATGATGATGATGAAGCAGATTGTCATGGCAACACAGGGCGGGTGCTTGCTAGTGTGTGGGATGAGCAAAAAAAAAGACAAGTTTGTTTCCATGAGAAAATAAACCAGAGGCGTAGTGTGACCAAAAAAAAAAAAAAAAGATATGTCAAGGTGTGCAAAAGTAGCAAACATTGCAATAAAAAGACGATTCAATTTAGTGATGATATAAATCCATGAGCCAAATGTGCTATTTTTTTTCTCTGTTTTACTATCTTAAAAGTTGCATTCGACCAAGCACGTGAACAAAAAACATGTCACTCATCCTTCCGTATATAAAATAACAGCAGGGATCGGTGATGATGGGGAAACTGTGGCTGAAGCTCCACAGGGGAATGTGCTGCTTTTCACCTGCATTGAACTAAACACTTTTTTAAATGCGTCCTGGAATCCATCATTTGTAATTATTTCTCAAGGACAACCTGCTGTAGCCCTCAACCCCTTTGTGCAGGCTCCCATGTGTGTATGTGTGTGTGTGAGCTAACCTCATGGGCCATTGTGCTTCTCCATGTTTGCATGTGTGTGCGTGGGTATGTTAAAGGGGATGGTTAGGGTTAGGGTTAGGGTAACCCTAACTTCAAAAGTCAAACCCAGACACAAAGGGGATGGTTAGGGTAACCCTAACCCTAACCCTAACTTCAAAAGTCAAACCCAGACACAAAGGGGATGGTTAGGGTAACCCTAACCCTAACCCTAACTTCAAAAGTCAAACCCAGACACAAAGGGGATGGTTAGGGTAACCCTAACCCTAACTTAAAAAAAAAAAAAAAAAAACCTAACCCTAACTTCAAAAGTCAAACCCAGACACAAAGGGGATGGTTAGGGAACCCTAACCCTAACCCTAACCCTAACTTCAAAAGTCAAACCCAGACACAAAGGGGATGGTTAGGAAACCCTAACCCTAACCCTAACTTCAAAAGTCAAACCCAGACACAAAGGGGATGGTTAGGGTAACTCTAACCCTAACTTCAAAAGTCAAACCCAGACAAAAAGGGGATGGTTAGGGTAACCCTAACCCTAACCCTAACTTTAAAAGTCAAACCCAGACACAAAGGGGATGGTTAGGGTAACCCTAACCCTAACCCTAACTTCAAAAAAAAAAAAAAAAAAAAAAAAAAAAAACCCCTAACCCTAACCCTAACTTCAAAAGTCAAACCCAGACACAAAGGGGATGGTTAGGGTAACCCTAACTTAAAAAAAACAACAAAAAAAAACCTAACCCTAACTTCAAAAGTCAAACCCAGACACAAAGGGGATGGTTAGGGAACCCTAACCCTAACCCTAACTTCAAAAGTCAAACCCAGACACAAAGGGGATGGTTAGGGAACCCTAACCCTAACCCTAACCCTAACTTCAAAAGTCAAACCCAGACACAAAGGGGATGGTTAGGGTAACCCTAACCCTAACTTCAAAAAAAAAAAAAAAAAAAAAAAAAAAACCCTAACCCTAACTTCAAAAGTCAAACCCAGACACAAAGGGGATGGTTAGGGAACCCTAACCCTAACCCTAACCCTAACTTCAAAAGTCAAACCCAGACACAAAGGGGATGGTTAGGGAACCCTAACCCTAACCCTAACTTCAAAAGTCAAACCCAGACACAAAGGGGATGGTTAGGGAACCCTAACCCTAACCCTAACTTCAAAAGTCAAACCCAGACACAAAGGGGATGGTTAGGGAACCCTAACCCTAACCCTAACCCTAACTTCAAAAGTCAAACCCAGACACAAAGGGGATGGTTAGGGTAACCCTAACCCTAACTTCAAAAAAAAAAAAAAAACCCTAACCCTAACCCTAACTTCAAAAGTCAAACCCAGACACAAAGGGGATGGTTAGGGTAGCCCTAACCCTAACTTAAAAAAAAAAAAAAAAAAAAACCTAACCCTAACCCTAACTTCAAAAGTCAAACCCAGACACAAAGGGGATGGTTAGGGAACCCTAACCCTAACTTAAAAAAAAAAAAAAAAAAAAAACTAACCCTAACCCTAACTTCAAAAGTCAAACCCAGACACAAAGGGGATGGTTAGGGAACCCTAACCCTAACCCTAACCCTAACTTCAAAAGTCAAACCCAGACACAAAGGGGATGGTTAGGGAACCCTAACCCTAACCCTAACTTCAAAAGTCAAACCCAGACACAAAGGGGATGGTTAGGGTAACCCTAACCCTAACTTCAAAAGTCAAACCCAGACACAAAGGGGATGGTTAGGGAACCCTAACCCTAACCCTAACCCTAACTTCAAAAGTCAAACCCAGACACAAAGGGGATGGTTAGGGTAACCCTAACCCTAACTTAAAAAAAAAAAAAAAAAAACCTAACCCTAACTTCAAAAGTCAAACCCAGACACAAAGGGGATGGTTAGGGAACCCTAACCCTAACCCTAACTTCAAAAGTCAAACCCAGACACAAAGGGGATGGTTAGGGAACCCTAACCCTAACCCTAACTTCAAAAGTCAAACCCAGACACAAAGGGGATGGTTAGGGAACCCTAACCCTAACCCTAACTTCAAAAGTCAAACCCAGACACAAAGGGGATGGTTAGGGAACCCTAACCCTAACCCTAACCCTAACTTCAAAAGTCAAACCCAGACACAAAGGGGATGGTTAGGGAACCCTAACCCTAACCCTAACCCTAACTTCAAAAGTCAAACCCAGACACAAAGGGGATGGTTAGGGTAACCCTAACCCTAACTTCAAAAAAAAAAAAAAAAAAACCCTAACCCTAACCCTAACTTCAAAAGTCAAACCCAGACACAAAGGGGATGGTTAGGGTAGCCCTAACCCTAACTTAAAAAAAAAAAAAAAAAAAAACCTAACCCTAACCCTAACTTCAAAAGTCAAACCCAGACACAAAGGGGATGGTTAGGGAACCCTAACCCTAACCCTAACCCTAACTTCAAAAGTCAAACCCAGACACAAAGGGGATGGTTAGGGAACCCTAACCCTAACCCTAACCCTAACTTCAAAAGTCAAACCCAGACACAAAGGGGATGGTTAGGGAACCCTAACCCTAACCCTAACCCTAACTTCAAAAGTCAAACCCAGACACAAAGGGGATGGTTAGGGTAACCCTAACCCTAACTTCAAAAAAAAAAAAAAAAAAACCCTAACCCTAACCCTAACTTCAAAAGTCAAACCCAGACACAAAGGGGATGGTTAGGGTAGCCCTAACCCTAACTTAAAAAAAAAAAAAAAAAAAAACCTAACCCTAACCCTAACTTCAAAAGTCAAACCCAGACACAAAGGGGATGGTTAGGGAACCCTAACCCTAACCCTAACCCTAACTTCAAAAGTCAAACCCAGACACAAAGGGGATGGTTAGGGAACCCTAACCCTAACCCTAACCCTAACTTCAAAAGTCAAACCCAGACACAAAGGGGATGGTTAGGGAACCCTAACCCTAACCCTAACCCTAACTTCAAAAGTCAAACCCAGACACAAAGGGGATGGTTAGGGTAACCCTAACCCTAACTTCAAAAAAAAAAAAAAAAAACCCTAACCCTAACCCTAACTTCAAAAGTCAAACCCAGACACAAAGGGGATGGTTAGGGTAGCCCTAACCCTAACTTAAAAAAAAAAAAAAAAAAAAACCTAACCCTAACCCTAACTTCAAAAGTCAAACCCAGACACAAAGGGGATGGTTAGGGAACCCTAACCCTAACCCTAACCCTAACTTCAAAAGTCAAACCCAGACACAAAGGGGATGGTTAGGGAACCCTAACCCTAACCCTAACTTCAAAAGTCAAACCCAGACACAAAGGGGATGGTTAGGGTAACCCTAACTTCAAAAGTCAAACCCAGACACAAAGGGGATGGTTAGGGTAACCCTAACCCTAACCCTAACTTCAAAAGTCAAACCCAGACACAAATGGGATGGTTAGGGTAACCCTAACCCTAACTTCAGAAAAAAAAAAAAAAAAAAAAAAAACCTAACCCTAACTTCAAAAGTCAAACCCAGACAGAAAGGGGATGGTTAGGGAACCCTAACCCTAACCCTAACTTCAAAAGTCAAACCCAGACACAAAGGGGATGGTTAGGGAACCCTAACCCTAACCCTAACCCTAACTTCAAAAGTCAAACCCAGACACAAAGGGGATGGTTAGGGAACCCTAACCCTAACCCTAACCCTAACTTCAAAAGTCAAACCCAGACACAAAGGGGATGGTTAGGGTAACCCTAACCCTAACTTAAAAAAAAAAAAAAAAAAAACCCTAACCCTAACCCTAACTTCAAAAGTCAAACCCATACACAAAGGGGATGGTTAGGGTAACCCTAACCCTAACTTCAAAAAAAAAAAAAAAAAAAAAAAAAAAAAAACCCTAACCCTAACTTCAAAAGTCAAACCCAGACACAAAGGGGATGGTTAGGGTAGCCCTAACCCTAACTTAAAAAAAAAAAAAAAAAAAACCTAACCCTAACCCTAACTTCAAAAGTCAAACCCAGACACAAAGGGGATGGTTAGGGAACCCTAACCCTAACCCTAACTTCAAAAGTCAAACCCAGACACAAAGGGGATGGTTAGGGAACCCTAACCCTAACCCTAACTTCAAAAGTCAAACCCAGACACAAAGGGGATGGTTAGGGTAACCCTAACCCTAACTTCAGAAAAAAAAAAAAAAAAAAAAAAACCTAACCCTAACTTCAAAAGTCAAACCCAGACAGAAAGGGGATGGTTAGGGTAACCCTAACCCTAACAAAAAAAAAAAAAAAAAAACCTAACCCTAACTTCAAAAGTCAAACCCAGACACAAAGGGGATGGTTAGGGAACCCTAACCCTAACCCTAACTTCAAAAGTCAAACCCAGACACAAAGGGGATGGTTAGGGAACCCTAACCCTAACCCTAACTTCAAAAGTCAAACCCAGACACAAAGGGGATGGTTAGGGAACCCTAACCCTAACCCTAACCCTAACTTCAAAAGTCAAACCCAGACACAAAGGGGATGGTTAGGGTAACCCTAACCCTAACTTCAAAAAAAAAAAAAAAAAAAAAAACCCTAACCCTAACTTCAAAAGTCAAACCCAGACACAAAGGGGATGGTTAGGGAACCCTAACCCTAACCCTAACTTCAAAAGTCAAACCCAGACACAAAGGGGATGGTTAGGGTAACCCTAACCCTAACTTCAAAAAAAAAAAAAAAAAAAAAAAACCCTAACCCTAACCCTAACTTCAAAAGTCAAACCCAGACACAAAGGGGATGGTTAGGGTAACCCTAACCCTAACTTCAAAAAAAAAAAAAAAAAAAAAAAAAAAAAAAAAAACCCTAACCCTAACTTCAAAAGTCAAACCCAGACACAAAGGGGATGGTTAGGGTAACCCTAACCCTAACTTAAAAAAAAAAAAAAAAAAAAACCTAACCCTAACCCTAACTTCAAAAGTCAAACCCAGACACAAAGGGGATGGTTAGGGAACCCTAACCCTAACCCTAACCCTAACTTCAAAAGTCAAACCCAGACACAAAGGGGATGGTTAGGGAACCCTAACCCTAACTTCAAAAGTCAAACCCAGACACAAAGGAGATGGTTAGGGAACCCTAACCCTAACCCTAACTTCAAAAGTCAAACCCAGACACAAAGGGGATGGTTAGGGTAACCCTAACCCTAACAAAAAAAAAAAAAAAAAAACCTAACCCTAACTTCAAAAGTCAAACCCAGACACAAAGGGGATGGTTAGGGAACCCTAACCCTAACCCTAACTTCAAAAGTCAAACCCAGACACAAAGGGGATGGTTAAGGTAACCCTAACCCTAACTTCAAAAGTCAAACCCAGACACAAAGGGGATGGTTAGGGTAACCCTAACCCTAACCCTAACTTCAAAAGTCAAACCCAGACACACACATGCGCATCTATTACTGACATTTTTTTTTTTTTTTTTTTACCCATCTCACACAAACACACAAAGTTTTTGGAGCTGAATGGTCCGGTTTTGGTCACGGATTACATCATGAGAACTCCACACAGAACCAAGACATCGATCCAAAGAGCGAGAGATTCTTAATTATCTGTAGATGATTATATATATATTACTGTGCTAATGCAGGACTTTTTCAGTAGATATAAACTCTCCATGCTTAGAATGTACACATACCATACGATGGTTGATCACACTGTTGCTTTTTCAATCACTATTAGTTGAGTTCATTTGTTCACAAGTCTACAGGATGACACCTATTTTGATTGCAGGCTCTCGCTCCTTGTCGTCGTTCTTCTTCCTTCTCCTCACTCTCTTTCAATTGTTTTTCCCTCTCTCTCTTGCTCTGCCTGGAGAGGAGGATGAGAGGCTTCCCAGAGCAGCGCTGGACGGACAGATGGCGCAGACGACGGGAACAATGCCAGGTCCATGAGCAAAGGATGACGAGGAAGAGAGATGGAGAGCCCGATTGCCCATTGTGCCATCTGAGTCACGTCGGGTTGAAGCGTCGCCGTGGTGACGTGCCGACCGACCGCTTACTCCAACATGGCGTCCAGCTGGTCGGCCAGGTCGTCGAACATGCTGCCGATGTCGTCCAGAATGCTCACGGTGGTTTTTTGCTCTGTCACGGAACTGCGTACGCACAAAAAAATGACAGTTATAAATTGTTTTCATTCAACTGCAAGGTTACAACTAGTTTTACTGAATATAAGCTTTGTTGTTTGAGTTGCACACTACTCACTCCTCCTGCCGCAATATCTTGTCCTCCACGGCCTGCAGGGCGGCAGCGAGCGACGCGCTCGTCTCCTCCAGCTTTTGATGCACCAAAGAATCCACACCAAAGTCTGTCGTGGAGGACACGGGCGTATTCATGGCCGTCATCCCGCTGTCCACAGATACGCCGCCTATGGAGGAGCGAGGGGGCTTGACTGGCGGGCTGGGAGTGGCGGGGGTCTGAGGAGTCTGCGGCGTGGTGGGCGTCTGCGGGGTATGCGGACTTTGTGCCAACGGGCTGGGGAGCTTCACGTTTGGTGGACTTGGGGTGTTGGAATTGGGAAGCGAAGGTGGTGAGCTGGTCTGCCGGGCCACCGCGGGGTGCAGTTTTGCCAGAGGGGTGGCTGAGGACGGGGAAGGGGGGCTGGTCATGGAGTGGATCAATTTGGCTGGCTTAGGCGCCGTCGGTGGGGGGGCGGGTTTGGGCGAGACCGGAGGGGGGATCTTTTTTCCTTCCACTAAGAGAAGAAGAGAGAGAGGAGAGCGGGAGGTGAGAATGGAAATCTGTTCCAGTCCCCAGGCGGCTTAAAAGAAGGATCAAAGTTCACAATGTGTTCTAGTTTACAGCAAATGAGGACATCTCATACCTGGACTGACAGGTGTCCCCGGTCCCGGTAGAGGGACTCTCTTGTTGGAGGCTGTCTGTGGGCTGTTCTGCGTGACTGCTTGTCTCTTGATCTGAGCCATGGCTGGCTTCGGGGAGACGGGCGGTTTTGGTTTCTTCACTGGAGCTTCTTCTGGAAGGCCTTTGTCCAAACTGTTCCTTCGAGGAGCAGCAGTCTCTTGGGATTGTGGTTGGGGCTGCGCTTGGGGCTGCTCCGTCACTCCGGCGTCAGACAGCGGGCGGCGTTTCATGGTGGCTGTACCGTTCTGGTAAAGTACCGGTTGCGGGGTGTCGGGCGGTCCGCTACCCGGAGGATCTCCGTTGGGCCCGGCGTATCCCTCCGGTTCCTTGTCGCGACTCTTGGGTCTCCGTTTGACGGTGGACGACTCCTGGAGGGTGAAGCCTGAGCCGTTGGGGTGGCTCTTGGAGCTGCGGGGCCGGCGCTTGAGGGTTGCCGTGGCTTCCACCCGGGCGATGTCCTCCTGAGTGTACCCGCCATCGCCCTCGCCATCACCCTGCAGGCAGACACAAAATACACACTAACGGAAAATTCATACATTCGTGGCAAGAGGTCATTTTTTTGCACAGTCAAAACATTGACATTGATATAGAAAATTTGGTGGATTACAACACACTGTTGCATTTAAACATTACAACATTGAGCCTATGGATTTGAAACATTACAACATGAAAAAAACTTCAAACATCAGAGTGAAAGTGAGCCTCTGAATATTCACTTTTATCTTGGAACCTATCTTGTCATTGGCTGGAAATCTTAGCTTATATTAGAAGTCGTATTTGTAATTTTAATGAGTATGTACCACATATATACTATATACTAGACAGAGAGCGAGAGAGATGGAGGGATGGAGAGAGACAGAGAGAGAAAGAGAGAGAGACAGAGACAGAGAGAGAGAGAGAGAGAGAGAGAGAGAGAGAGAGAGAGAGAGAGAGAGAGAGAGAGAGAGCAAGAGAGACTGACAGATACAAACACAAAAATATGAATCTATATAGATAGCTACCTGTCCTTCTCCTCGACCTTGTCGGCGGATGGTCAGGCTTCCCTCCTCGGCAAATGGCAGGTTTTCGGAAGAACTCCCACTTCCTCCGGGGCTTGGATTGGGAGAAGGTGAAGTTACGGGAGGCGGGGAGGATTCAGGCTGGGAGACGACAGACAGTGTCGGCTGGTCACGCCTCGCCGCTGCCACCAACTCAGAGACGGGCCCGCTAATGGTCCGCCGTCGGTTCACCACTTCGCCGTCCAGACCGATTGTTTCGCGTGTTTTCCCGGCCTGAAAAGAAAACAAAAGGTTGGTCACATGTTCATGGACTTTATGAAGGATATGCCATACCTGCAGGAAGTTCTTTTGCAGGGCCATCCCTTTGGCTCCACCCCCTATAGAAGACATTTCCAGCATGGCGGCGATGCTCCTCACACTTCCCATGCTGTTGGTCTCCACAGCTCCTGTTTCAACAGATACTCCCAAATCGCTGGCTCGCCGTTGTTGGTGATAAGGCACATCCAGCATCCCATCAGTGGTAGTCAGCACTTGCAAAGGCGCATTCCCTTCTGTCAGATTGGAGTTAGAGGTGGATATGGCCGAGCTGGAGCGTTTAGGAGGTGGCGGGGGAGGACCTTTCTTCTTCTGGCGCAGAGTGATGGACTGCGGCTGGTTGCGAGTAACACTTTTGTCTTGGTTGCGGACAGAGTGGCTGCGGTTGACGCCGTGGCTGACCGTGGCATATTTAACACCTTCTGCTCTAACGTTTGAGCCTTGGCTTGCGGCGACGTGGCCTTCCCCACCCCGTCCTCTTCCAGCCGCCGTCCTCTCATCACACTCGCCATCTGATGTTGCGTGCCGCCGGTTGAGACTGTTGGCTCGCTTCTTCTGGAGATCCGCTTCGTCGCCGTCTGCCAGCTCAGCCTCAGGTGGGAGGCAGAGGAACGGGACCTGCGCTTGTGTACAATCCCCGATCTCATGGGGGTGGTTCTGATGGTAGATTTGATTCTGCTGAGGGGACTGGACCGGAGCGCCGCGATGGTTCGGAGACTGAGGAGGGTGCGAGCGTGGCGAGAGAGGCGTTTCACCTTGGATAAACTGAGGGGAGACCCTGTGTTTGGACTGGGGGGAGGACGTGCTCTGGACGGAGGAGGTGGAAGAAGATGATGACGTCCTGGTCTTGGTTGGAGTGTGAGGGGGCGTGTAGGGAGGTGCAGGCTGGGAATGGGAGTGGGAGTGACGGTGTTTGCCTTGAGAAGACACGCTGCTCCTGTGAGAAGAGTTACTTCCTTGGCTGCTCTGCTGCCTCATTGTCCTCGCCTCCTTCTTAGGCGGTCCTCCTCCAGAGTTCAACTCATCAGGATCCTTGTTGAGACTACGTGCTGGATGTGCTTTGACCTCCTGAGCTGAATGACTCATGGCATTCTGCAACTCGCTACTCAACTCGCTGTCCTGGAAGGTGCTCATTTTTGGAGACATCACATCTAGATAGACAAAAGGTACAGCGGCATTTTTGGAAAATAACAACTTACTAGTTGATTGGTTAGGACCGAACCGTTAGGTCAAGATACAAAATGCTGAGACTAAGTTGACAAGCTAATTTGTTCAACGTAACACCTTTTAACTCACCTTCTGGAGGTGGGCTTTCCAATGACATCACTTCCTGCTGCTGTGTGATTGGTGGGGGCTTCTTTCTGAGGGAGCCACGCCCATCTGAGTTGCGCTGCATTTCAGCTAGTCGCTTCACCGCCAACATTAGCTTTTTCTGATGGCCTGAACCATTGACATATCTTATTTCAAATGACCACGCCAGTAAGCGTATTGAATAAGCGTACTGTGTCTCTTTTTTTGATGGCCTGAATCATTGACATGATTAAAATCTATCAAAAATGATAAAACTGTGTTTGTTTCAATGTTCTGGCCAGAATTATGTGAATAAATAATGGTAAATAACAACCCTCAAACACCATGGTAATCACTACATGACAGTATATCTCACCCAGTTTGGTAATGCCAATCTCTTGCAGGTCCTCCCAAGTGATGTCTGTGATGAAGTCGATGTTCTCGTAACCGTTCTGAACTAATACTTGGTGGTACTGACTTAGACCGATGGCGCACAACCACTCTCCAAGACTGGCCTGTAGGAAAATGAATGAAAATGAACTTTTTCTCAATATTCAATTCATGTTATTTTTCAATATAGTGTGTGTTTGTGAGTGCACTCACAGGTTTCTGATCAGGCAGCCACTCGGTGACACTCATTTTATTAATCTCTGTTGTCATCTTCTTTCTGTGACCTGGTTTAGTTATTCCAATAGCTGTCAGATCCTAAAAACACAAAATACACTCAAGTCATATACTTCAGGGTTTTCATTCATAAAAACACGGCAAAAAAAAATTGCTGAAAAAGCAAGAGAGCAAGAAAGAGGGTGAGTGAGAGCGCATGGAGTGGAAAAAAAAATCCAGAGAAACTTCTGAAATATTTATTTTACTCATATTTAAAAAAAATTAGGCTAAAACTGATATATTGACTAATTATTTGGAAGTTTTAGATAGATCACTGTACTGGGCACAAGAAATAATCGCCATATTGAAAACACACACACAAGCAGACTGACTGTCGACTACATCCTACGCTATGTTGCATTTCCATCCAAATGCAGTATGACCACCTTTCCAACCATCAACCAACCAATAAAAATGGGCTTATTTAGCACATTACATGTCCAAATGTGTTGACATGTGGCAGCGCACAAAATTGAAAAAATAAACAAAAGACTCCATTTATCTTCCACCTCTGTCCATCACAACATCTGAAATGTTTCCAACTACTAATAAAGGACATTTGTGACTAAAACATACAGTGGCTTTCTTGCATGCTGGAGACAAATTTGTGCATTATAGGAAGAAACACTGTGGGTTACATAGAAAGACAACCAAGGGTCAGAGAGAGATGCAGGTCAATACCAGGGTCAAGGGTCACACCACGGCAGGCTTGGCAAGAGGCACATTTGAGTCATTGAAATGTGCATATTCAAAACAAGAGAGGGTTTTTGGCATGCACAATCCTAACGATGAGGACGGCACAAATTCGATCTGTGCAGATTTGTGGTCCTTGGAAGGACGCTGGGACTGCCATTGGGGTCCAGTTGCCTTACCTCGGGGGTCATTCGGCTAATTGTGGGCAAGTCATACCCAGCACCCAGGAAGTTGGGAGCGTAGAGCTGCAGCTGAAAGTCGCTCAGCCATTGGACAACTGCCTCTGAGCTCTACAGGAGAGAAGATAGGAAGGAGGGCACTGTCACAAGTTCTATGTCAGCCGCTTTGTCTCTGCAGGCAGGGCCGAGTTGGGGCGCAAATGATAACAAAGACCAGGCCGTTGCTAATATTCCAAATACGTACATGGATTATTAGTAGAATTTTAATAACCCAGTGAATAGCGTTTTATTTTTTCATATACTATAAAAATGAAGCATGAAATATCTTTGGAGTTATTGCAGCCCTTGGGCCAAATTTATTATTTAGTATTCATAAAGCTTTTTTAAGATGATGGAATGGTGGATTAAAGATAAAGGCTCCATTTTGGGAAGTCTAAATTAAAAGTCAAACTGTATTTTTTTTTTAAATACATTTATACTAGTTTATTTCATTCACATGAATGAAATCAACTTCAAAATTTGTATTCAATTTGTTTTCGTGAATTCATTTTATTTTTACCATTGTGCCTAACAGTTTAATTCTGTTCCATTTTATTTTTCTGACGTTTCTCATTGTCCCATCTTCTGCTGTTTTCCTCGATGAACGATTTTCTACATCTTTATGGCGCCTGCCAAATGATTAAACACTACGGGTTACAAGATTATTAGGGACTGTGCTAACAGATGGTCCTAAGAACATGACACATACACACATACAAAAACACACACTCATCCACACGACCCAACAATTGACAACAGCCAGAAATCTCTGCTACAAGATCAGGTTGGCATACCACCTTGAAATAATTACAAAACAACAAGTGACCTTCAATGTGAGCCCACAGAGGTACTTCAGTTAAGGACAGCTTTTGTAAACTCCCATTTCACACCTCTCGCCGTGAGCTAATGTGCCCACGCTGCGCGTCAGCACACACGTACACACAAACACACCACGACTACAGTAAGACTTGTGCCCCTTTCAGTGATCGCTATCAATACAGCTTGGTACGGAGATGCAAAGGAAAAAAACAGAAGCTTTAACTAAAAGGAGTGGATGAAAAAAATAAAAATAATAATAATAACAACATAAAGAGCCAGGACAGATCGTCTCACATGCAGATATGTCAGAGATTTACATCAATCCCACTCACCGTGTCATGGCCACATCCGAAAACCCGCAGCACGGATGAGGCCAGTTGTGAGAGAAACCGCTGGGACATCTTGATGTGTGTGTCAGTGGTGGTCAAATTGACTGAGGGGCTACATTGTCCTCATGTTGCTAATTGTGCTGTGTGTTTGTATGAGAGAGCGAGAGAGAGAGCGAGAGAGCAAGAGAGAGAGAGAGGGGAGTAAATCTGTATGGACTTTGGGATGGTCCTACCTTCCCTTCCCCTAGCGCCTCCCCCTTCCTGCCCGCTGTGGCATCATAAGGCGGCGCTTCGTGAAGAGGACAGCCCGATAGGCTCGATGTCCGAGAAGAACTGGCAGAACCTACTGGGAGGGAGAGAGAGAGATATCATTGGCTGGGTTGAAAATATCTCCCTACCATAAGAAAGGAGCATCAAGCGACAGATGACTTTACTTGTCGCTCTAAATGACATATCACTGATTGCAAATCATATTCGGCGTTTGACAGGCAACCAGTGACAACTCTTCCCTCCTACATTCCCTGCCTTGGCCATCTGTCTGGAAAACAAGCCAGGGTGATGCTATATATATATGTTTGTGTATTTCTGCATGTATAGAAGACACAATGCGAATACATTTTTTTGCAGCTAGTGTCGGTTTTGCATTTTATTTGATGAGTTTGAGTGACGGAAACTTTTCTGTGAGGCCTTTTGAGATGTTTTGTGATTATTCGCTATAGAAATAAATTTGAGAAGCATAATGCATCTGGTCAGGTATGATAAAGCGTTATCTTGATTGTGTTACCTGCAGGCTGGTCTACAGACTTGGACTGCTCCAGTAAATGTTCCTTGGCTTTGGCAGATTGAGACAACACCGTGGCTAGAAGCTGTAAACATGACATAGTACAGTGTGGATGAGTTATTGACAGCAACATACTTGATCTACTATTTTGTATTCCATGTATATAATGGAATTCTTGATCAATCGGGAGTTGATTTAGTCTCATTTGTAGTCCACATTTGCATTTGTAATTGCCTCATTTGTGCCCATCTGCTCCGAGAATGAACTAGTTTGCATCGACTGCTTTTAATGAAGACATCATAGTAAAAGGCTGAAGCATCATTAGCATTCATTTAGACTCGCTCTTCTTTTATCAATCTTGCCTTTCAGCAGGCTCAAATATCGGCCAAGCAAAGAAAATAGCAAAATAAAATGAGTTAAGAACGGTAGAAAGGATATTAAAATAAAAAGGTCTTTCATTATTTTAAAGCACTTTAGGATGAGGCTAATAATTATTGATTAGCTACAGAAATGAGGATGTGTTTGGAAAGTTTCGTTGCATAGGAGAAAGGCTCAGCAAACACATTTCTGACACACAATCAAAAACTAAACATAATACCTTGACTCCTTCAGCCTGTGCATGGAGGATATGTGCAGCGCTTCCAGCACTCTGACCACTGCCTGATGACCTCACACTGGTCACACTTCCAGAACTCCCTAAACTGCTTCGGTCTCCGCCTGCAATACACCCACGTACACAACAAACACACACGTACACACAGGGACGAAGATGCATTCATATGCATGCAAAAAAGCCAAAAGGATAATATTGCACGCAAATGCATGCATGCCACACAAATATGGATGCACGCACGTCCGCACGTTTAGCTGATATCCCAGACCAACGTGATAATCGGTGACTCTCCTTTGAAATGCACTAGGCAGCATGAAATGGACTGGACAAACACTTGAGTGAATTGGAAGTGAAAAAGACACACTTGTTGTACACACCAAGTACACACACACAGGCACACACTACACTGCACTTTCACTTTTGAGTCTTCTGGCTCTCTTGACCTCCATCCATACACACGCCACAGACCAAATGCATATGGCTACAGTCCCAAACATAAAGGTCAACGAGTTTAGCTAAGCTTAAGATGGAAAGGACAGCGGGACATGACTTTGCTCAGGTCAAAGAGCATCTGATGACCTTTCAAAAGGCAAATGATATATATTATTTTGGATTGTTGTCTGAATGGGCACCAGATACTGTTTGATGACTGTTTTTTTTTTTGAGGGCTCAGCGCAGTGCGGCTGAGTTACCTGCCACAGGCTTGCGCAGTACCCAGATCTCTTCATTGGAGCCTCCGTGGGGCCCACAGGACGTGGTGGGGGAGCTGTGAGGACTTGCCTCTGAGCCACGACAACCTTCAACACAGGACACTACCGTTAGCTGCTAACTGGGCTCAAACTGGGCTCAAAACTTTTGGACTTGTCAGCAACTTGCTTTAGTTGTCAATTTATTTTTATACAGCTCCACATGGAACCATATAGGCCATAACGTGGAGAGTTTTTGCCCGTGGAGCAAATACGTTCCTTTCAGTGCTCCATTGAAACCTGAAGAAAACGTTACGACTTATTGAAGGTTTATTGAAGCTTTAAAATTGGTCGATAATTATGAAAAGGTCAGATCATATGATTAAAAAAAAAAAAACAGCAGTATACAGTATTACATGCTGACTTTTTTTTATGACTGCAAATGTTCTTGTTAGTCCATATCTGAAGGCAAAAAATAAGATAAAATATTAATTTGCCTATAAAAATCCAAACCACGGCCTATGGTGGTCTTTTCTAACTGTTGAGTCAGCTCCAACTTTCTGTGCTCTGTCTCCATCTTAATATTTTTCAAACGAGACTCTCTCACACACACTTGCACTCCCAGTACGCAGTCACACACCAACACAGAAAAAATACAGAATATAGATATGATAACATGTATAAAAGCATTGTACATAAAACATTCATAATATGATTTTCTGTGTATATACAGGTGCCATCATGTACATACACGTACATATATAATACAGCCTTCCATTTGTGATTATATATGCAGACTTTTTCAGAATGAGGCTCCTGTAGGTGCATTTGGAGAGTGGCATAAACCATTATAAGCATCTCAATCGTTTATAAATGGTTTAAATGTGTGACTAACAAGTGCGCCAGAGAAACAAACATTGCACAAGTTCTTTTTTTTTTTCTTCATCAAATCACACAGCTCCTTCTTGTGGCCATTTTGCATCCCTCCATCAAAAGATCTCAATGATGAATTGATTCAAGCAGTACAAGAATTCAGATAATTTAATTAGTCCTGGAGGAATCAAAATGAGCTTCTAAAAAGAAAAATAACCTTCAGGCTAGCAAACACCTTACTCATAAAAGTTTTTTGTGAACTTTATTCTTAAGTCTGTTGCATAATACATGACATTTTCCCCAAAATGTCTGCCTTGCAAATATTTGCGTGTGTACAGTCACGACCGAATGCTTTGGCACTGACTTCAACTTTTTGGTCCTGCTACTCGGTGGCTTCAATTTTTCAAGTTGTGTAATTCACATTGCTTTTGTATTGTTGTGCGGAGTAAAGTTTGTGCGTGCTCGGGCTGGACTAGTGGTTGGAAAAACAGAAACTACTCAAACAAAAACCCAAAAGAAAACTTAAAAACAAAGAAAAAAAAAACTCAGGTGAACACAGGTGTGTTGCAAAATGATATGCTGTGACTCCATTTATTGAGTTTAACCTCAATAAAGTAAAACTAAAACCTCAAAATTGAATTTATGATTTTCTTTCTATCTTTTTATTGTTTGTTTGGGAACACTATCAACGATAGTGTTTGCTATCATAACAATAATCATAATGATGATAATAAGAATTTCCTAATTGACTAGCTAAAGACCAGGGAATTTGTTAAGTAATGATGTAGGTTTCAATAATGGGAAATGAAAACAAAAACCAAAGCAAGTCAGTATGAATAACATATAAATCTACATAAATAATGACCAATAACAGAAAACTTTAAAGGATGCCTTCTTAGAAATGATTAAATCACCAATTAGAATGATTCATAGCCAATTCGTTTTTGGATCCAGTAATAAGTAGAAAAGTAGAAAGCATCCCTTGAAGTTTTGATAAGAATAAAAATAGTAGTAATAATAGTGAAAAGGGGGCGTGTACCTGGGGCAGTGGGGGTGTCTCCCTGTGGGGTCGTCACGGGCGACCTGTTATAGCCAAAGGAAGTGAAAAGTGGAAGCAGTGGCTGATGGGAATGTGGTGGAGGAGGAGGCGGTGGAGGCAGGATATGGATCTGATGGAACGTGGTGTCGTTGCCGTTGACTACCACGTTGGCGGGGGCAACCGTCGCCGGGGCAACCAGCGGTATCTTTTGAAACTGTTGAGTGCAAATGACTGTGCTGGCCAAACCTAGATACACGCACCGTGACGACACACACACACAACCAGCCAACAGTGAACCACCGCCACGAAACAAACCACAAAAAGGAGACATAGGAAACATAAGAAAAGGGAGGAAAAAAAGGAATAAATTATAAACAAAGAATGCTTTAAGACTAACACGTTAAGACTAAAACAATGAGAGGGACTTTATGAAGCCATGAGAAGAAGGAACAAACAAATGTGGGTGATCTTGTCATGAAGTGGGCATGAAATGGTCATCAAAAGGAACCCTTATTTATCTTTCTACTATTTCTGACTAGTCAAAACTGTTCAAATTGTTTAAAAAGATGAATGGTAATAAAAAATGCTCGCAATATTTCTGTTTTGAAAAAGAGAAGACAATTTGTAATTTGAGTAATGACACAAAGTCGATGCAAAATTTGTCTTAGCGGGCCACATAATATGATGCGGTGGGCCGTATCTGGCCCTCGGGCCTTGACTTTGACACCTATGGCACTTCATTCCAAAATAAAAGAAAAACACATGAGCTTTTTTTGTTAGCATAAAGTTACTGCACTTACATTCTATAGTGAGAAGTGATCAGTACCCAAGTAAGAATGTATCAAAGATGTGAATGATGCTGATGAGAGGAGACCACAGAATATGAGACATCTGAGATGAAGAACACCATCACAGATACCGAGAAGTGAACACAAAACAAACAGCACGACCATATTGACAGATCAACACCAATACACATTGAAAAAGTGACACCGGCTTTTGTTAGTGCGGTGAAATGATGGGATGGATCTGAGCCAAAATGTCTCACCTGGTCAACCTACCTGTTATGGAATTCAAATTTAGACATGAGAACTTAACTGATTCTTTATATTGTGTTACAGAACATTAAGGCTGGATTTACACAGCAAGTGCTCCAATGTTCATATAGGATCTTTTTAACTAACACGTACGGTCAACACCGAGCAAATAAAACATGGAAACAAATAATAATACACAAAGATATTAAATATTACATACCATTTAGTTGTCCACTGTCCACCATCAGCATTTATTTTGTTTCATTGATGAGCAACTCCAATGAAGCATATTTACTATTTAGACCATATTTACTAATGTTTATATCTTTAAAGTATATTATTATTTCCATGACGACATTTGACATGATTCTGTCCATTTACATTTGCAGTGACAGCGACGTATTTGTTACGTACTGGATGATTCCGATCTGACAATATCCAATACTGTTTTTTTTTCTCTCTCTTTAGGAAGCCATGAGATGTGAATAGAGTGAACAGATTTGCTTCCTTCTGCTTGACAGTTATGCTTGAAAATAAATTAAAAAAAAAATTCAATTATTTTTTTCAATTTCATTCAGCTGGTTCGTTTTGGTCACGATAATTTCAATTTACCAATCACACATACATACACGCACGCACGCACACACACACGCACACACACCTGTTCGTTTGCTGATGACCTCCACCATGGTGGAGGGGAAGTAGCCCACCCTATCATTTCCTGTTCGGTTGTCATGGATACAGCCTTTCCAGCGTCCATCAGGATGCTGTTCCAACACCTAGGATGAGAGGACATAGTGTATTTCATGTATTTATTTATGTATATGTATCCTAATTGAAAATCTTGAAGAGCAAATATTGTTGAAATGAGAGTTTGTGACGGCGAAAAGCCAATTTGTGTTCTTAGACCCTTAAGGAGGAAAATCAGGCAATGCTTGGCTTCCCTAACAATCATAAATATTCATGAATGATGCTGGAGTAGGCAGTAAATACGTTTCTCTCAGTATGCGTAGTCAATGAGAAATGCTGAATAGGCTCGTTCTAGCGAATTAATTAACCCAAAAAAGGGAAGTCATTCTCAAACAAAACTGGTCTCTCAGTGACATAAGCGTCTCGACACATTAAATGGGATTTGAAATGTTGAATTCACTCCCTGCAAAGAAAGAACAGATATTGTTCGTTGAATTGATCCGATTAAATTATTAAAATGCTTCTCTACTCTGTCCAATTAGCAGAGCCAACATAGGATTTAATTGGCAACAAAAACTTGAACAAAATAATGGCACCATCTATTTATCCATTTCTATCATTTTCTTTTTATAAATTTTGAAGGCTGTCTCGTAATTATTAAAAAAAAAAATCATCTTTTTATTGAAAGACTGCACCAACTTGCAGCCAGTTAGGCTGAAAAATGCCATTTCAATTTCTCTTCCAAACTAAAGATGACATCAACCTCAACCGCTTTGTGTTTGTCCTTGGCCCAGTGCCAGCATTAAATATTTTATAAACCTCAAAGTAGGTGTTTCATTACTACCGTAGGCCAGTGTAAATTGTTTCCGAGATTTTTAGGGGGATGTTCAATGGGGTAGTGCTGCTTTTGATTTTTCTACCGTAGGCGTGCATTGTACCGTAATGACATCTCCTGCTTTGATGTTGAGGCTGGTTAAGTCATAATTGTTGCAGTAATCTTTCAAGGCCCGAACTTGAAGAGCTGCTGACGCCTCTGTGTGCACAAAACACAAAAACAATTGTTTTTCTAACTAAGATAAAAAATAGGTTGAACAGCAACAACATGTAAAGCAGCTGTAGCATGATAGCAACACCTGAAAGAAGAAGTTTATTTTTTTTAAAAATTTTAAATAAATAAATAAATAAATAAATAAATAAAATGTCGTTTCATTTTGGAGTGTGGTCCTATTTCTGAAAAAAATGTTGGATTATTTTCCCACCCCATATATTGCAGGGAGAATGGCGCCAGGGGTGGATTTTGTTACCATGACGACCAAAGTTAGTTCTATAAGAATGAATGAGTCAAGCTAGTGGTTTCTATGTGCGGATGTGGAGAGCTTAAAGAGTAGGAAAAAGAGCAGTTGCTCATTAAGACAATGAAATGCATTTTCACTTCATTACCAAAGCACTTAATTACATTTGTACAAATACCCACACTAAGCGTGTCAACACTTTGGCAAGTTGTTGGTAGCAATTATCAAAAGATTATGCTGTTAACTAAAGCTTATCTTGGCATTCAACAACGGCAACAAAGCCTTCTTACCTTTTAACTTGAACATGTTTTTTCAGCCTTTAGAGAGTTTTGAGATGTTTTTGTTGTTTGTTTATAATGATTGTGCATTGTGTCATCCAGCTGCTGCTTCTGGGTCTTCATCCAAACCTCGCTTTTGAGGTATAGCTGTTTGTTTCTTTAGGGGGGGGGGTTATTATGTTCGATAAGTTTTAAAAGTATAAGACACAATAAGATTTATGCCAAGTCAAAAGTGTCATTTATGATGTCACACAGGGTGTCAGAGTGACATCAATTATATATGTCATTATCATCCTGATGAAATCTCTCAAGACCTCAGTTCAGTGACTAAGGTTTACTTCAGTGATTTCACTTTTGGTAATTTTTTGTTTTTATTTGTATTTGAATTATTTTCCTATGGAAAAACTGGCAGACCAAATTAAAAAATTGACTTATCTGATCCATCCATCCATCCATCCATCCATCCATCCATCCATCCATCCATCCATCCATCCATCCATCCATCCATCCATCCATCCATCCATCCATCCATCCATCCATCCATCCATCCATCCATCCATCCATCCATCCATCCATCCATCCATCCATCCATCCATCCATCCATCCATCCATCCATCCATCCAGCCATCTTTTACCCCGGAGTAGTTGCTTAATCTCTTTGCTCGCTTGGGTTGCAGTGAACTGATACACAATGTCCAGCGCGGTCTGGCTGTACGTGTTTCGCACCGTAGCATTGATACCACTCTGCGTGCAGAAAGAAGAGAAAGACAAAACAATTGTCACTCAGTGAAATTTGAAACACATGATGATGCAGTTGATTACATTTCCACGGGTGAAAATCACAAGCGGTTATTTCAAAACTGATTAAGCGGCCCGTTCATTAAACTCAACGGGCTGTGGGCTTTAACTATGATCACGTTACAAGAAAGGTCAAAGAGCAATAACACGTTTGGTTCAATGAATAAAGACGATTACAGCCGCCTCACCTCACGGGATGTAAATGCAAAAGTTGGTTTTCATGAACCTCAAAATGTCTTCTCACTGATCCTTTACCATATCAAATGCACTACAAGCATCTCTAAAAGCAGCTTAAAATGTCCCGGTGATGTGTGGAAATATGTCTGGAAGCAGCTGAGGTGTCGCATCAGCTCTCTTTTGGGACAGCTGTGATTAATAATGTGGCTTGTGACAAAACTTGGATTATTCCCCAACACTCCCCAAACTGCTCCTTCTGCTCTTCCAGACAAAAAAAGGTTGTTGATGAACAAATACGACAAGAAAAGTCCCACTTACTTCCAGCAGGAGTCTCACGGCCTCGGTCTTGCCGCAGAGGGCCGCCTCGTGCAGGGCAGTGCCCGCTTTGGTCTGTCGGTTGATGTCAATTCCCGACTGGATCAACAGTCTGCCCACGGATCCAACAAAGAGTGGGAAGAGCAAGGAAAATAAACATGTGGAGATGAGGATTAGAGAGGGTGGCACAAAACGGAGAGGCACCACAGATCTCAGGATACTAATGAACCCCCCCCAAAAAAGTGAATATAGTTGCTTTAGCATTGTATCATTGTCCCGACAAATTTGCATATTTGATGCTAATAAACACGCCGTAAAATCTCAGTCATATATTCTAAATATGGTGTCTTCATACATTTTGAATGAACCCTTGCGTTCTCAATATAGAGTTCTTGTCTGTTAATCTCTAATAACCTTGTGTGATTTTTTTTCCTCCCACCACATAATTAGTTGATTTAGTGTGTAAAATGAATGAAGCTGTCTTTAATTGTCCTCTGTTGCTGCTGTCTTTGCAGACTGGCGGCCATCCTAATGAGCATCATTTATCCGTGTCACATTAAGAGATTTTTTTTTTCCATCAATTATGACAGAATTTTTAGTGTCTCTGTCGAAATTGTGACAGCAGTTTTATAGAAGAAGAAAAAAATCAATCACAATATTCAAATCACAATTCAATTATTTTTTAAAAAGCTCTTTGGAATGAATAATTGTTTCTCTAAATGTGCTCTTTGATTGATTGCCAATCAGTCCAGAGTGTGCCACAGTCAGCAAGAAGCAAAAACAAGACAAGTGCAGTAGAAATTGAACGATGCCTGACTTGTTTTCAATCTCTCTCTCGCTCACTATCCTCACCTTCACCTCTGTCAAGGTCCAAACTCAGAAAATTGCGTTCGCATAAACACACAGCACTTGTCAATGTGCTTGAGCGTGATAAAAAAGGGAAATTAACTGCACAATTGTTTTTCAGTTGAAGATTTAACACTGACATCAGTACAATTACTAAATCAAGCAGTACTTTATTGCAAATTCTGCCATTCTCTGATTAGAAATGCACTCAGACCTCCAACAAGGTTGTCCAGTCGTAAATAATCGGAATGTTCCCGGCGCTACCGTTCCACTCCTGTCCTCTAAGTGGCGGCAATGTTAAACTACACCCAATATTAAGAACTGAATTAAGAATTGTGTGTCCATATTGTACCTAATGATATCGATGTGTCCATTCTTGGCAGCCAAGTGTAGAGGAGATGTCCCATTGGGATCCGTAGTATCTCCTTTCTTGGGTTCCAGCAGAGCAGCACACATGTTACTTGAGAGTAATAATTGGACAACCTGCGTACACACAACCACGTAGGTATAAAAAAGTTTCCTGATTATGTTGCGATATCTGTAAGTAGCTAGTAAAAAAAAAAAAAAGTTCCATACCCCAACTCTGCCGAACTCACAGGCTAGGTCCAGAGGTGTTTTGCCTGCATTGTCCACAATGCACGGGTTGGACTGGTGCTGCAGCAGCATTTCAGACTGGAAACAATTCATATTTGCATGTTTTGGTTGATCTGAATACTCGATAGACATACTGGATTATGCATGAAAAAAAGAATGTAAATGATGACCGCATGCAGCCTGCAGGAAGTCGTGGTTATTCAAGATCTGACAGGAAGTCCTGAGGCTCGGCGCCATTTTCATTACCCTTTGCAAAATACAGACTAACGCAGTTGTTTTTATAAATGGTGACATTTTTTATGATATAAATATTTAAATCTGTGCTTCCTGGTTGACAAATGTTGGTCCAATAAGAAAATGTCAAATTGGTTTCAAATGCACTTCTGGTATTGTCATCTTCTTGCGAGACAAGGTCACAAGGTCAACCTTTGTCTCCCCTATTTAAAATTTGTCAATGTTCTATTTCTTTACGAGATGATGTCACTCACCACGTCGTAATGGCCGTGCTGCGCAGACAGGTGCAGAGGAATCTGCCCTTCATCGGATTGGACATTGACAGACGAACCAGATTTTAGGAGCATCTTCATAGGCTCCGCCTTCCCCTGCCAGGCCGCGTAGTGCAACGGCCGCATACCTGGCACAAAAATACAACAAGTGTTGTCACAAAGTAAAACGATGTTATATGAAGATTTTCAACTTACCTTTCTGGTCTCTGATGTCAACAGCTGCCTGTGACTCCAGCAACAGAGTGATAAGCTCCATGTTGCCGTTAAGGGCTGCATGATGCAGAGGGGAAAATCTACAGAGAACACAAACGTGTGAATTACACCTGATCGATCATCAAGATGTTGATTGTTGTTGGCCAAACGTGCATCTAGACCGTTTGTACACACGTGCATATAGGAGCCGAAGCTTTGCATAGCAAATACATTAGGAGGAGAGGATTAAGCTGAAACATATAAAGCAGAGCTAAAAAATAGGGCAAAGGCAAGCGGTGTTGCGTTGGCAAATGTAGGAAGGATCATTTGGGGGCAAAAAAAAGTGACTATAATTGAAACTATTAAAAAAAAAGCTATATTAAGGTCCTAAAATGAAAATAAAGTGACTATAATTGAAACCAATAAAAAAAATGGCATATTAAGGTCCCAATTTGGAGACTAAATGACAAAGCTAAGTGACATTCAGGTCAAACAATAAAAATATTTTTTCTCAGATTTTTTTGGGATAAATTTCAAAATTTAGAAATTAATGCATGACAGGAATAACAAATTAGACCAACAGTGACATAAAGTGAGCCAATCCAATAGACAGCAGACCAGAAATAATAAAACTTTGACCACCTATCTGATGAGTATCACAACAGACGATATTTTGTAGTTTATGTGCCTTTTATGATCAACTATAACATTTTAATCTGCGTCGGGCCGCTACGGATGAATTTAGACGATTTGGCACATTTATTTTTTACCCTTTGGAGTTGCTTCTCTGCATCTGCTCACCTCTTCCATTCAAATTCAGCATTTTAAACGACTGAATCATCAAACATAATTGAAGTTTTTCACAGTAACCATCTCCATTGTTGAAACCAAATGAAATATCGCTCATCCGGGGCTAATTGCGTCGTATACCCTCCGTTTGGCCGTGAAAACTCGAATGGATATCAAAGCGGAGCACATGGGCATCATTTGACCTTCCGCTCGCCCTTCATTCCCGTGCTGCAGGTGTAACGACCCACTGAACAGTGAGTAAAAAGCACGTGTCATAACCTAATCCTAGCCTCAGTTTCCCCTACAGGGTTAAGCCGGGATACATTACACAATGCTTTACTGTTTGTGTGTGTGCTCCTTTTAGTATTAGTGTTTGTGCGTATGGGGGAAGGGGAAGGGTACTCACTCTTCCCTTTGCCAAGTAGTAAAACATTCCGTACAATATTTATCCCCTCTTCCTTTCCATCTCCCTCTTATTCACTTGCCTCCCATGAATCTTGGGCCTGAGGCTTTTCCCCTTTCTCATTTTTTGATCACTCTTACCCTGTTATTGTTTTTTTTTTTTTGTGAAATTGTGTCACAATATTTTTGTAACATGCTTAGTTGAGGCTGATCTATTCTAAGTATGAGCGACAAAATGTTTGCTATTCTTCCATCCTCGCACAGCCACATCCTGCTCGCATGCAATCTCTCAAATGGAAAGATATGGACAGATGTACACAACCACTAAAATCATAATAGCAGTGCATTAGTCCTTACTTTCAGTATACTACATAAAAACACTAGTTTCAACTTGATATGGGCTTATCCTCCAGCTTTTTCCCTTATGCAGGCAAACCTAACTAGGACAATAAAGCTTTTATATGAATGGAACCAGAGGAAGTACAGGGAGGGAGGGGCGGGCGGGGGTGATGTCAGGATGACTCCGAACTCGCAAGAGTGGCATGGAGACTAAGGATGGAACTCACCCATCTGTATCCTGGAAGTTGACATTCACTTTCTTTGCAGACCCAAGCAGCTCTGGAAAATAAAGGGCAAATCAGTTACGTTTTGCATATCATGCATAATCATTGTTGCTGGATAGCTTAGCTCATGTACAACTTTCGTTGTTTGTCGTGAGGCTAGTAAACATCACTTGCATTTCCTCAGGGCAAGGTCAGAAAAAGGTAAGTTTTCATTAGCTATGAATCATCATTTCCTCGGGTATATGATGATAATATTATTAAAAATATTCTTCTACTGTGTGTGAGACACTCCCAAGGCAAATCCAGACAAACTAACTAACACTGCGGCAAATAAAAAATAATCTAATCTTTGGCAATGTTGTAAAAACTGACTGTTTTTAATACTCTTAAGTAAAAAAAAAAAAAAAGGGGCATTATATTTTTTTAAATATGACTTAGTAAGTAGATGGTGTTGGATTATGATTGCGGATGAATCTGCATATCCGTTTTATCTTGTGGATTCTATTAAATTCACTCACACACGCGCGCACACACATTGCAGCGTGCAGGAAGTCGTACAGGCACTCTATTGTAAAGGAGACAGCTCCCAGCACCACTGGAAGCGGAACATAGATTTCCTAAATGGCTATTTCTGGATGCTTAATGCACAGACACACACATAGCAAAACCAGCACTTAAAATCTGTATCAATAACTACTGTGTGTTTGAATATTGAATCATATCTGCTGATATGTACACCAAAAAGATTTTTTTTTAAAAAGTGCCTACAACCAGCTCAAAAAAAAAAAAGCAGCGGTTCACAACAATAACATTTCCTCGTGATAATTATGATATACTAAACACGATTTCACTTATCACAATGAAATTAGACAAACAGTTCAACACTAATGAAAATATTAATCAAATTAAATTTAGTGTACATAATTGGTTTTTTTTGTAGTGACGTAAAACAGTCCATCTATTTGCGACACAGGTCTATTTGTCTCCTTGCACTACTGTGTGTTTGTTTTTCCACACCCCTTCCATGTCTGGCCTCATAAAAGGACCTGACTGCCCCCACATGACTCACGTCATCAAATAAGGGCAGAGGCAGGCTGCATGCGAGGCATCTTATAAGGACAAAGTCAGAGAGAGGAAGCCCTCTGCCAATTTGAACCCATTTCAAACCTTGAATAACATTTAGACGTGCATGTTATGGATCATAACAGATATTGGGTGTCAATGATGCACAAATAATTCCTAAAGCAGCAAATTTGGCCGATCTACGAATAGCAGAGACAAAAATAAATTCCAAATGGTCTGCTGGATGAAATGTGCAAAGACACAACTGAGACTCCGCGTCCTGCCAAGTAGCACGACTAGCCAGATATGGAATAGAGTGGGGATTTGGGGATCACTTTCCATCCAAGATCAAGTGAAACCAGGTCAAGGCACCGAGCAGGAGAAAAAAATCATATTTATAGCACTTGATCATGTGGTTCAGGCTCACAAAACCTCTTTACAATGACCAATTAATCGATGACAGACTTTCAAACACCGATTAGTTTACACCTTTTACAGCAGTTGTCCAATAAATCTTTTTATGGTAGATCCTTCCCAATGAGACAATAAAAACTCCCTGTTGGAACATGTGGTATGTATATACGTAAAAGGTCAAACCATCTGCATTAACGTTGATTTATAGTCGAAGGACAAGATTGTCGTATTGTTACCATACTCAAGTCGCATACCAAACATTGCCATTAACGCCTAAAGGCAACAAGGACACCATATATTATTTGAAGACATGTTTATCAACAGTGCGCTTTGATTTGTTAAAGTGGTGGAAAGTACATGAAAGCATGATCAAATAAATGAATGTGTTAGTTCAAGCTAATTCCAAACAGCACATCCTTAGATTTGACTTTGAAATGTATTTGTTCAACAATTTAGTGTACTGTTTGAAGCTTGTAATGTACCAGATTATTCCAACGACAAATTATGCACTCAGGTATAGCCATGCTGGAAGAAAAGGTCCTTTCTCCCCGGGGAGTGACAATTTGGTAAATGATGTATGATAATGTGACATCCTATTTTTTATTTAATACATGCCTTGGCTCCATAAAGGTTGCTAAAGATGACTCTAAAATATGGAAATTCTGTGTTGATAATAATGCATAAAAGAAGTATGTTAGCATGCACCTACCATTGTAAACACAAAATATCGATCATTCCATCAATTTTAGGTAATTAATCACAATCTACACAGAATACTAATACACAAAATCTGATAAGGAAAATACACATTTCATGATTTATAAACACACACGCACAACTGCAGAGTCTAGGGTTGCATAGAGGAGGGTTGCTAGGCAACAAGCATCCTCTCTATCATCCTACACAAGCAAGCGTGCTTGCACTCAAAACAGCAAAGATTCACAATCATGCACCCCCACACACACACACGCACAAACACGCACACAGATAAGCACACTAACGCTGCTGTGAACACACTAATGATAGTGTGAGATGGTTGGCATTTTTATTTCCAGAAGTTGAGCCTAAAACAATCTGCTGGCTCTGGTCTGGAGAAATTCAATTTGACCAAATGCAGCCATTTAGTTGACTCCCGAAACAGAAGCAGCTCGTCGGTTGTGCCTAGCTCATTAATTAAAACGCTGGTTATCTCGAGAATCTTTCCGCTATGGGTTGGTGATTGTAAATGCGCTAATTGCTTACAGATTTGCTTGAGGCTGTTTTGTATATCAAAAGCAATCATAAACACGCAAGAGCATCTTAACAGCATTCATGTTGGTATTTGCTTCCTTGTTATCTTGTTATTTTTGCTTTCTTGGATTTTCTCTAATAACTTTTGCTGTCTTTATTTTATTTATTTATTTGTGTTTATTAACACAAATGTCAAGCAGTAAAATATTAATTCTTGGAACTGGCTCTAAAATACAATCTTTTTTTTTTTACTTTTTTTTGGCATAGAAAGGCTACACACTATTTAATTTGACTCCTGTATACATAATCATTCGGAACACAATGCAAACAATGTGCACTGCTGAATACAACATTCTGATGGTGTGTGTACACACGCTGTCAAACAAGGTGTCTGGAGTTCAGAGTGCGCCCGTGGAAGTCACAGTTGCAGTCAGCTGTACTAAAAATACACACATTGTAACCTCTTTAAAACGACGTGCTCTGCTGCACGCTCTCTCGCATGAGCCTGACACATCTGCTTCAAAACAAGAGTGGTGGAGGAGGAAACATGTGACAAATATACTCCCACATGTAGGCAAACTTCTTCGTCTGATTCCATCACCTGAAAAGTCGTTCCAGTTTCTCTCCTCCTCTTGCACATCCTCTACATCCTTTCATGTTTCCTTCCTTTTGATACAAGCATACAGTCAAAAACTTTCAGACACCCTTAACAACTCTTACTCAGCATGAAAGTCTTGCCACTTTTCATAAAACCTTGTCTGCAAAAAAAAATTGGTGCAAAAAAAAAAAAGTGGACCTGAGCACCAATACTATGAATGGCAGTCTGTACTTAGCATCATTGGGAAGAAATGAAAAATAATGTGAGCACGAGTGGGATTGGCAAAGCAGACAAGACAGGATGGCCGCTCTGATTAGTTTGGATAATGGATAACTGCATTTACTCAGCTGCAGACACACACAAACATACACACACACACACACGCTCTCATAAATGTCACTTCAGAAGCAGGTAAACAGGAAGTTGTATGATTAAATTAGAGGACCGACCGAGACGGCAGGGTCTGATGGGGAGAGCAGAGGCGGGACGGGAAGAGCTCATGCAAAGTGATCAATGTAGCCGAACTGTAATAGTGTAGACAACAGAGTTGTTGTGTAACACTGATGTATTTGGACCCAATATGGAGCTAATGCATTCTGACCACTTGACTTATGAATGTTGTCATTGTCATCCATTAGTGTCATTTGCCCTTCTGCAGTCGACTTCCAGAAAATCGGGAATCTATTTTCACATTATATAGCGACAAATTTGATACACAATGATTTATTTTCCTTGTGGGGGTCAAGGATATGAAACAAACAAAAAGGAATCTTTTCAAAAACCCCAAACATAATTCAGAAATTGCTAACAAAAAAATCAATATGTTTCTCTACAATGAAAAATCAGTAAAAAGTATTAATGTAATTCATTAATCAAAAATTATTTTTACGAAAACTGCAGTAGCCCTTAATACTGCCCAAAAAAACAAAATGAGTTGAAATGTTTCTTCTTCTTTTTTTTTTTTTTTTTAATATTGATTATCTTTGCCCTGTAAGACCACAGACTGAGTATTACAGTTGCAAGAGTTAGCAGTGCACTGGGCACTCAATAGTTACCTAGCAACAGTTTTTTCACCCACTGCCAAGGTTATCTCTCTGGTGGCTACCATTTGTCCAAGCAACAATACACACAAAACACACAAATGCACACAAATGCCATGCACATTGTTAAAAAAAAAGAGCAAGCATGCCTGTTGCTTACAAGATGTATTATACAAAATATATTGACTAGTTCGAACACATATGGTTGGAATTTCATTTGACTTGACTGGATGTGAATATGGGATATTGCTGGATGAGATATTCTGCGACAGCCAACCTCATGTTTCCTGTCTGTGCAATTCATTATCATCCATAACGCCACGAGTGACATGCCCTTAAAATAACAACAAAGGGGTCAAATGGGGTCATTTGGTTGGCCCTGAGAGATGGCAGCAAAATGCACAAGACACAGTATTTGTAGCACAAACAAAGATTATAAAAAGAGTATCTTTCTTCTACATACTGTAAAAGACACATGGCATGAGGAAAAGGATTTTTAGGATATTGCCATTTATACTGCTGATCTAAATGTAATATCCTTGCTGTTGGACACGCTAGGTTAGGTATTAAAATTTGGGCTGTAGGTAGCAAGATGACCTTACTGTTCAGTAAATATATCCAAACACACCCAAGAAAATCCAACGGTGTTGAGTACAGCTAAGCCGATGTGTATTGCCTTGAGAGAATCTCATTATAGTCAGATTAAGCTGTGTGCTGCAGTGCAGACTGTGCCAATGTCGGGACTAAACACGGGAAGATCAAAGTCCGGAAAACATCCATCATTGGAGAGAAAATAAAGATGTGAGAAGGTGTATTTTTACAAATTTTAAAATCAACACAAGACTGAGATTTTAGCCGTGACTGGAAAGTGAACATGAAATATATAAAATAAATGGATGGCTACGTTCGAAGCTGCATAAAATCACCTCAGCAATGTCTTTTTTTTTTAAAATATGGTTTTATGTTTTATTCAGTATGTAAACAATTTATTGGTAAAAATAATGGCAAACAAAAAAATATATATTTTTAATATTATTACAATTTGGTTCAGGTTTTTGTGTTTTCTGATAAAAAAAAAACCAACTAATAACTTTGGCCATTATTTTTAACATGTGAAGAAATTGACAGTAAAGCAGACTTTGACTTTTTGACTTTAAACACACACACAAAGATTATCAGGCGACAGTTTAAAAAAGAAAATTGAAAAAATGTAAATTGTCAAAACAATAATAGGAGAGAACAGGGTTAAAGGACATGAAAACATAGAGTACGGTCACTTGAGCAAAAGGAAGAAAAAAAAAAGTGAGATAGAAGTAACAAATTTGCCAGAACACTGTCAGCCCTCACAGCCAAGAATAAGTCAGCTCTGGATTGGAATCACACGCCACCATGCTGCAGGACATAACACCAGAACAAACAAGAACTTCTCATCCTTATCTCAGCTAAACCTTGGCTTTGCAAACGTCAGACAGTGACGTGGGCAAATGAGAACCAGATTTCTCTGTTTGCGTGTCATAAAATAGCTTTTGAAAAAAACATCATATTCTGACATGCAATTTACCAATGAATTTTTTACCAATGACATCATCAGCATTTCTTTGGTGCTACTCTGAAGAGCCTGATTCCAAACTCCCAAATCCCAGCAGAAACTATTTTTAATCCATCAATGAATACCACTAATTATATTAAATACTTTCATGCAGCCCTGACTTTATGAATATTTCATAATAGTTAATAATACAAGGGGATCTCTTTTAAAGTAAACTTCATGCAAATAAATGGTTGACGACCAGCAGTAAGCAAGCCTTTGAAGACATCAACTCCCAGTCTTAAAAGGGTTGTAAAACTACAGGAGTCCAACTATTCGGGCCTAAAAGCCACTGTACAGCTGTAAAACTCCACTGCCATCCTCAACATCGCTAATGAGGGACTTTTCGGCCAACCAACCTCAAAAGACATCTCGCCCGTTCAAAATCAATTCCTAGTTGCCTTATTAAAATTTGACATTCTGGATCCGTATCAACCACATAGTGTACTAAAAATAGTTATATGACAACATAACAGCAGGTGAGTTTGTAATTGGCCAAATATGAGAATAAACCACAGCAACTTGCATAATGCTATGCTACTAGCACTCCGTTGACCTCTAACAGTCTTTTGGGCCTTTGTCTCCCTGATGACTCCAAACAGATTACGAGAAGCTCCAGAAGGCCTTTTGGATGCCTGGGACTGTCAGTAATGTTTTTCTCCAGTGGGCCACATTGTCCCAAGGCATGACTCATCGTGATTATCCCCAGCTCACACAAGCATCCTCCACGACTGGGTCCATCCTTTTCAAGCTCCATCTGCCTCAACATCTTTTATTCTCTTTTCTTTCTTCCGGCACACCTCTCTTCCTTCTCCCGAGTCTTTCCCATCTGTACTCCCATTTCACTGCTTTCTCCATCATCCTCTTATTTCATCCTTGCCTGCCGGCCAGTGAATTCCCATTTCTTTTTTTCCTTTTATAGTGGCTCTCTTCACTCTCTTTGTCCTTTTTCTTTACACGCACACAACTAAAGTGAGAGATTGCACAGCACTTATCAGCTGTACCTTAGCATCTACGATAACACTAATTTCTGATGACATTTTGGTCTTGAAGCCACTGATAACGGTGCTATTGTTATGACGGACAGTTAACTTTGTTGATATGTTTATCAGCAAAGACATTGTTGCCGTTTAGTGATAATGGTGTCACATTTCCGTTTTTTTTTTCCAGGAGCAATTGAAATATTCCGTGTTCTGTTTGTGTGTTTACAGCAACATATTAGATTTAAACAAGAATATATGGATATGTTACGAGTGGTAGTAGTTCCACATGATCAAGCAAGTCACTGTTTTTATGCAGAATGAGGAAAAAGAACATTTTCTCCTGGGTAATACTTGCAAAAGGAATGAAAAAGTGGAGCAGGAATAAATGTTTTGGTGTGACTCAAAGAGCAAAAATGTTCTCAGATGAAGGTGTAGTAAGGAAAGTTTTTCTCGAATAGGAAAAAGAAATAGTTTGAAACACACGCACATTCAAGCGCACGTGACAATGACATCAACGGTCCCTGAAGTGTCAGAGGGTTGAATCCAGCAGCGGGACGCCAGATATAGCTCATGAACCAGGCTGCCTGCACAGCGCATGTGTGAACATGTGATGCTTGTGCAAAAAAAAAAAAAAAAGGCAGTGTGATGATTTTCTGGTTAAAATCATAAAAAACATTTTTTTAACTTTAATTATGGCTACCTGAGAATGAACAAAAACGGGAGCAATACAAGATAAGATTTAGTGCAGTATATGCAATACTGGGATACAAAAATAGCTTGAGTTCTTTGGTTGCAAAAGAGGCCCTGCAAAAGTGTAGGATGTAAAAATCGAAATGTGAGAGAGTGATTAAGCACAGGAGCGGAAGCGAGACTGAATGTGGGAAGGCTTTGATGCACATGATGGGCCCCCCCCTAGCAAGGTGGAAATGTCAGGTGTGTGTGTGTGGGTGGGTGCATGTTTGCTGAGATTTTAATGCGGATCTATTCTTTTTGTTTTATGACAAACATAAAGCTATTTCTGTTCGATTGCTCAGGGAGAAAAACAATCGGAAGCGGCCCTGCACACTAAACGGTAACACACTCTTTAAATGGCATTAAATATTAAGATTGATTTTTTTAACCATGCAGTATCACTAATGATTATTTAACAAAGAAAGTATGGGTTCTGTCGTTTTATGATTTTTATGCTGGTGACTGGCAGCCAATGAAGTAAGCTGTGTTCACACCCACAACGGCGCAAAGTGCCTATTTTTAAATCTGCATGCATAGACATTAAACCATGCAGCTTTTTTTATTTATGGTTTTGAAATCGAATCTGATTTAATAGACAGACATTCATTGTGATTCCGAGTTTGAATCATTGTTCATTGAAGTTTTATACGGAATTATAATTGGGCTGGAACACATTTCCATTACAATATGCAGCATTGTTAAGGAAGTGGACTTTCACTGATCTTTAGTTGATTTAAAACAACACACTGAAGTCCTTGAAGCCAAGCACCCAACTTTTTTCGCTCACTCCGGCTTGTCAACTTGCTAAATGCCCCTTTGTACGTGGCCTATTCACACACCCTAAGCAGTGGAAAGCTTTGGGCTATTGCTGAAGAAGTGTGTGTGAGTGTGTGTGTGTGTGTGGATGTGTGTGTGGTAGAGTTACATTGAGAACAACAGCCTGATTGTAGGACTATCTGTTGCAACTGTCCACCCCGTCTCTAGTAATTCGAGTCTTTTTATGTGATTCTCTGTAAATCATGATTTTACGCTAGACAATGTTCTATTTGTTTGTAATGTTTTGACTGCCTATGGCATGTAATAGCTTAATAAAGTTGTTAATAAAGTAGGTCACCCAGCAGACTTACTAGAAGGAATAAGCGATGAAATATTTTTCAAAACAACAGATAAAGACTGTCAATGAGTTTAAAAGTAGTGCAGAAAAAAATATTTTTCAAATATTATAAATAAATATGTGATTTTTTACCTTAGCACTGATTCTGACTCTATGATAACTAAAAACATAGCTCCTTGAAAATTCACATGAGCTTCTTTGCTTACACAACCATAATTATTCATGACATCATATTATAATAAATCATGAGTCAAACCAGACGGGATGAAAGATGAGAGCTCACAAAGGCAAAGAGGATAGGAGCGACATACTAAGGGATCAGGGAGGAGGATAAAAAGGATGGCTGATATGGATACACAGATGAAAGGGATAGCAGGAAGTCCAGAAGGTTGGATTGGTGGAATGAGATGTGAAGGAATAGAAGAGGAGGTGGTTCTCCAGACAGACAGACAGATAGACAGACAGACTATAAAATGTATTATACATTTGAACATATTCTAAGAGACCGTAGCCAGCAGACCTGAAGATCTGATGTACTAATCCGTGTTGTCAGATTATCATGTAATCTCCCCTACCGAAACACATCTGAAGGCCAAAGTATGTGACTCCATCCCACCATGCTGAGTTGGAATATCTCATCAAACAATGTCAATCTCACATTTACAATAGCACCAAGTGGATGCTGAAGTCATGTGACCTACATGGGTTCTTTCTTAGAAGGCAATATTTGGATTCAGCCCAAAACCTGCAGTTGTGGTAGTAACCAACACAGAGCTGTACTTGTGTTGGCACACACACACACTTGAGGTGGGTGTGGTTAGCAGAGCTCATTTGCAGGACAACCCAAAAGCATGAAAGAGACTCTTGAGAAATGTTTTCATTTGGAGCAAAATGGCATATGTTTCCTTTAAAGGGGGCCATATGGAAAATGGACTTTTTATTGCTTGTCGACACCAAGTTGGGTCTCTGAAGTGTGGAATTGTACAAGTGCATACATTTTTGCTTATATGATTATTTCAGTTTTTTTCCATACTTCCCCCAAAATTCATTTTACATGACTCTTATTCAAGACATAACATAAATCACAGTTCACATTGGGCTAAAAAGGTTACTCAATCGATTTTAAACCACGTTTCAGATCACATCATTCGAAATGAACTCGTAATGTCCTTCGACGAATCCAATTTTTGATCCAACAAATCATTAAAGGGAGAAATTGCTATTTTTAAGCATTTTCGCACTACAACCAATAAACACCTTTCCCCTCGCAGACACCTGGTACTCTCTGCAACTGAATAAATCAACACCCTTTCAATGCTATAAGAGGAATAATAACGAAAGAACCGTGCAGAAAGGTAAGATATGAAATTTGGCATGTCCTCCTAACATCCGCATGCACATCCGAGCCGAAAACACATGTTCTGCATGTGTTGCACAGCTGTAAACAACATCAGCCAGAACATCAACAATGATGCTCATTGGCTCGGCCAATCCCGTTCGTTGGCGCCATTGGCCAATTAGCTTCAAACGACAAGACTCGCCTCAAGTAATACACACCTACTGCAGTGATCAAAGCTAATGTGTTAACCCAAGGCGGCTGTTGGTACCATATATGCAATACACTGTACGCACTTGAAACAAGCTAATGCGCTCTTATCTTGGCTAAATGTCAGCTTTAAGTGCCAATCGTGAAATCCTCAAAGAAGAGAATATTCATACTTTTGTGCTGCATGCATGCACGTGTACAGTAAGCCAGTCGGAAAAAAAATATTCTCTTTTCTGGAACTCAAGATTACATTCACGTTGCTCATCTGGATCATGGAAGCAAGCCACTGCCAGACCAGATGATTATTTTGGAAGGTAAAATTAAACCTAGGGGGGGAAAAAAAGAACTCATCCTTCCCTTGTAGCCTTTTTTTGTTTTGTTTTGCCTTCATAATGGCTTAATAAAATTGCTCAAAATATTGCCTGCACAATTAAAAAAAAAAAAAAGTTTGATGAGCCACCATGGAACGTGTTTTACGTCCCGTCATATTTCCAATTTTGTCACCTCTCCTGTGCTTTCCTTCTCCTTGAACTTGCCAATGACCCATTAAACTAGAATGTTATTTTTGGTACAGAGCATTGTGTAGACAGAGAAGCTCGCAGTGTGCACAGTCGTTGAGTAATAGAAGAACAGAGCGGTGTCAAAGATGCCATTTAGCTATGCCATCTGTTCCCATCAGCTTGTTCCACCTTTCATCCATTTCAAAATTTACCTTGCCATCACTTACAGTCCCTTCAATAAAAACATTCATTTAGGCACTGACTCATTATTCTTTTTACCATTTCTTCTCCTGACATTTCTTATTTTCATTAAAGCAAATCTATTACAAATAAAAAAAACTTCTCCATCTTTCTCCCCATCTGTTATGTAATTCAATCACTTTGGGCAGTCAGCAGCAGCAGGAGTGACTGATGATGTTTTGGAGCTAAATATATGGAACTCAGACATGGGCAAAAAAAAAAAAAAAAAAGAATTCTATGATCAATAGAACTGCCAGGAAGGGAGAAAACCAAACATTTGTTTAAATGATTTGTATCAAGTCGCCTTCTCCTCATTATAATCAACTTGACTTTCAAATCGGTGGGGAAAAGCAGAAGGCTAAAAAAAATAAATAAAATAAAATAAAAAAAGTAGCAGGCTACTTCCTGTTCGGTAGCTTAGCAACCACTAAATATGGGGACGCTTGCACTGGGCCATGTTTGATGAATCCTACCATTATAAGCTTGAGATAAGACCGGAAGACAAATAAATCAAATTGTGGAACAACTTGTTCATGCAGGTATTCCTCTGACCTCATCTGGGCACAAGTCCACATCATTAAGTGCCAAATTAAGTGATCTCTTATGATTAGAGTTACATTTATGTATATTTCTTAACAAGAGCAATCCATCTCAATCTGGCCTCTGACTGTCAGTATCTGAATTCAATATATATATTAAGATAAATGAGATGGTGTCTCCCATCCTTCACCGATCGGAAGAACAGGATGGATAGGATCGCAAGAATAAAAAAAAAAAAAGCTGGCCTTTGAGTTACCACCTCAATTTTCCTCTCTCGAATACAAATAAACATCTCGTGCGATTGGTTTCCAGCCGTAATATTTGACAACGATGACCACTAAAGGACAAAGCGTGGCTGGAGATGACATCCACAAAGCTGCAGTTTGATCATATTTCTCTCCCCGAGGCGCGTAGCAGCCGCCCGCCAGAGCCCAGTTAACACTGCGCTGACTCCCTTTGACAGCATGTGAATCCTTCCACTCTGCCTGCCTGCCTGCCTGCTCCTTTGTGAATGTGCAGTGGCGTGGATGCAATCATCTGCTCCCCTCCTCTGCCAGCTTCGCATATCAACACACAAAGATGGGCGAGAGAGAGAAAGAAGACATGCTATCAAGGGGCTTCCGTGTGCATGCTTGTTCTCCACGCACGTTCACAGGAAGTAACAAAGGTCGAGCCGCCGCCGCCGCCACCGCCGCCGCCACCCATGGCGGACAAACATTGAAAGAGAGCATCAACAAACACTGACCTCACATCACACGCATGCATATGGCCACGACCTCATGTGGTGCAGAGGGCAGGCTGAGTGGCAGCAAACTGATGATGGCTCTCCAGATGGTGCCAGGTGTGTGCGTAAGCGTGGATGGAGACACTATGTCTGGCCTGTGTAGGAGCAAATGACTTGCAGCAGAACCTCTGCTCACACACGACTGTATCCTCCATATGCAATAGATACGATTCTGCGCCACACAAGCACAGCTGCCGTGTGAGTTTCATGTTTAATGCCTGATGACAAACAGGTTAGTGTTAACGTCGCACTGATGTTAAACTGCCTGGCTTGTTTGTCTGAGACTCACAGCTCCATGTTCATTACATTTTGCCCACTTTGTTTCCTGTCGTTTTTGCCCAGAAGACTTTTATACTCATAGACCTAAACAGGAAATTGGTAAAAAATGATATAAAGTGGGAGCTTCTTAACAAAAGTTTAGGTCCAGATTACGAATATACTGTCGATACCCTGGGCTTGAACTTGTTGCACTATAATGTAATATTTTAAATTTCTTCAATTTTTTTTGACTGTAAGATTGTTACTGTCCTTGAAATTTGATGTAAAATATTATTTATAATTAAAAAAATGAATTTTTAAACCAATAAAATGAAATTGGATCATTTCCAATAGCACACCTGGTGATCACTCATTGCACACTGCTGATTGGGAATCACTGATCTACATGATATGCTCTCTCTCGCTCTCTCTGTTGCCCACACATTAGAGTGGGATGTGGACGTGGAATATTCCTGGATGCTTAAGTGCTCTAGCGCCTGCAGAAAATAATCAACATGGAGCAGGGTCATCCAGGAAGGAGAGTCTATTGTTTCCATCTCCATTCCTTGATACACAACAAATCAGTAGTCAAAAGCCTGAAGCTGTCATTTGCAAGACAAGGGTCAAAGCAATCCCATGCACCCCCACCCACCCCATTTCTGCTGCATTACATTCACACTCGAGCTCTCGATGCTCAACATCTGATGCATACAATCCAATAGCCATTGAGGCACACCCGCAATATCCTTTTATTTCCAGCCTCTAAAAGTGAAATGATTGTACATGAATTCAAACTCAAATGTGATTTCTTACTTGCTTTCCCTGGCCTTTGCAGCAGCTTCTGCACGGTGAGCAGGTCTTCGGTCTTCACCGCCTGCAGCAACTCCTGGTCCTTCCCCATCTTCCACTCTGAGACGTGCTACTCCCGCAACATCCTCCGAGAGAGGGGCGCTTCAGTCCGGCCTTCCCACGCGGAGAGTGCGCCACAACCAGCCTCCCTCCCTCCCTCCCACCTCCCCCTTTCTTGGTCCCCGGCTAGACGAGACCCCTGGAGCTTTGGTGTATGATGGTATGAGACAGGGCAGAATAAGAATAAGGGGGGGAAAGGGAGGGGTGCGATGCGTTGCGATGGAGGGATGCTATCGTACTCCCACCCCCTCCTCCTTGGCTAGGTGCAGCTCCGAGAGATGCGTGCGCTACTAGGAGCAGCTGCCTTCGCGAGGTGGAAGATCCAAGGCTCCCTCCCCAGAAAAGGAGACGAGCGGTTGTCCGACTGCAAAACCAGCGGTGGCCTTCGTCGTTATTTGTATATCGCAATTGACTGCATCGCAGCGTTTGACGCGTGGAAACTGCAATGAAACTGCTCCGTGTCAAGCGATGCGCTGCTCTCGTGCTCTGCGTGGAAAATACCATCCACGGTTGCTGCAGCTGCAGCCATCGTTCCGCGTGCGCTCTCGGATTTGGTAATGTTTTCCCCGCGCGTGGGGGCAGGAGTAGTGAGAGAAAAGAGAGAGAGAGAGAGGGACTGACTGACTGTGTGAGGGCTGTGTATGGGGAGGGGAACATTGGGGAAAGGTGGTGGAGGTGGTGTGGGGAGTCCACGCACCCCACAGCTGGGCCAGCTCGTGGCGCTGCTGTGCTCGTGAGTAGTACTGCAACAAGGGGGCGGAGCAGTCGCAAAATGGGTTTTCCTACTGACTTTTCTTTCATGGCTGCTATTTTCTTTATACTATGCGCCAAGTGAACACTGAGCATGCGTCAAAGCAGTTTTCCTTTTCAGTGCAGAAACATCACGCACAAGTCAAGATGTTTTGTTTTAGTTAAAACCCAGAGGAGGTAGTAACGCGCTACATTTACTCCGTTACATTCCATCAAGTAACGTTTGGGATGCATTTCACTTGCCCGAGTTGAGTTGATGTAACATACTTTTGACTTGTGCGTGCGTGCGTTCAAATAGTGGGCAGTAAGCAGTGCATGGCTACTGTTGTCTACCTCCCCCGCATCGAGCAAGTTATGTAAGAAAAAAAAAAGTAGCGATTGGTACGCTTGCAAAGACCGCATCTATACAATTCTCCCTGTTAATATAACTCACAATCACGGTGCTTTATCCATTTTACTCATTACTATCAACTTTAGAAAATGGCAGCTTAATTCTAAAGGCTGTGCTGCACTACATGAATTGCACAAGCAAGTGCAGTAGCTTAGACACACAATTCATGATTCTGTTTATTGGTCAAGCGCCCCTACCAATACGAAATCCTGGAGATGACATGATCTTGTCATTACAATAAATGGATGGATTGGCTGTTTACACATTACGCGCATCAATAGGGGCCCACACTTTGTTATAGTAATTAAACAATTTATGTTTAATCTATCGGTGGTTTAATACACGTTTTCTCCAACGTTAACGTTTATAAACGTCAGAAACGAATGCGTGGATATTTATTGTAGTATACTGCCCTCATGCGGCCATTTATGCAACATGCGCCTTTCGACCAACTAAAGAGGTTTAAAATATGATTTATGACAACTTAAATCAACAATAGGCAGCTAGTTAGTCATCGTTGCCTATTTTAGCTTTTCAAAAACGCCATCGCTTGCAGACACATTCAGTACGTAGCAGGTTAATAAATAATTGAAATAGATATTAGTTACAAGGATGGTTATTATTTGTATCATATTGCAATGATAATAACTATTACTATATTTCGAATAAAAATGCAATACAATTTGTTTTATATTTCAGTCGGATGCCGGAGAGTGACTCTTTTTTTTACGAGTCTACCTGAATGCATCCTCAGCACTTGTTCGTGCTCTCAAACTGCTCATCGTTCGCACAAACATATGGAATAAGGAGGAGGCAGGTTGAAAAGGGCTGGAGGGGCTTGAACAATCAAACCCCGTTGGACACAAAAAGACTAAACGAAGCTGACTCAAACTGGTAAGAAGTAAAATTGTGCTTTGTTTCATGTTCACAGTTACTACAACGATACGTGCGCGACAAATGGAAATCCGATGGTGCATTCAGGATCTTTGATGGTTTCAATATTTCTAGCGCGTGTTTGGCCTTAGTCAATGTTGTTGCTTGACTCTAAATTTGATTTACAATCATTCGACTTAAGTCTTTAAAACAAATTTGACCTACATAGCTTAATCCGCATTACCTAAGGGAGTATACGTATAATGTAAACGGTAAAAGGCGGTTGCTATGCAGCTAGCTTAGTGTCACCGAGAAGCTAATGTCGTGCGTGTGATAATGAATTAAGATGAGTAATTTTAGTGCACGAGACAAGCACAAGACCTCACCAGATCTACAGGACAACCCGATCGTTAGCATTGCAGTTTCTTTGTTTTTCACTGTCGCGTATTATATTTAGTGTGTGGTTTTATAAATAGAATGAGCCTCGTGTACTGGAAAGCAGTCAAGCCCAACCGCGAAAACATTCTTTATCATGTTATCACCAGTCTACTGTTACTTTTGGCATGCTTGGCTCGCGTGGTTCCATATATACTAAACAGCCGAAGGGTTTATTTTTTCCCAAAGCAGTTTTGTTACCTTTAGCACTGCACAGTGGTCTGATAAAATATTCTTCCATATTTCTGATCTGTTATTATTCGTTGTACCTTGTTCGTAACCAATTGAAACACTTTAAGACCAGCATTTATAACAAATTGCAATTTTATTGTTGTTCAAGATTTGGTGAAAGATAACTACTTCTTTAAATCTATCCATTAAAAAGTGAAATCACTGATCTGTTTCTAAATAAAGTTTGGATCGTTGAATGTAATTGCTGAAAACGTGAAAAGACTGAGAATTGTGTGGTTCTGAATTGCGGAGTTACACTTATTAACTGTTTGTAACCATTTCTTTGTTTCTGACCTTTGGGGGCGTGGCTAAAACTGTGCCGCACTTGCATGTCCAACACGAGTCACCCACTCCCCCACATAAAAAGCCATATATTAATTCCCGATTGTTTTTACACATAGCAAACATTGGCATTTCTGCAGGGTTCCTAAAATGTGGCAAGAAGTTGCAAACTGAACCCAATTTAACACGTGAATGTGACTGGTTCACTCTGAATCCCCATATGAGGGTGTGCACATTTTTGCAATCATATTGGCTCAGGCTTTGTTGTTTTTTTCAAACTCCCTATAATACTAGAGCGAGTAGGCGTTACGGCATGATTAAATATTGGTACTCTGACTTGGAGAGTACTGAAATGTCTCTATCCAAAGAAAGTAGTTTTGGTACAGCGAACCGTGTCAATAAAGTTTGTAACGCAGCCCTCCAGGTTGTTGACTGTTTGATCAGAGCTGCAGCATTCGTTTGTCCAACATCAACATTTTGACTCCACCCTCTGTCACGTCACGTAGGAAGGGCTCAGCGCAGCGTGGGTGCCCAGGGATCCTCTTCCTGAGTGTGTGGAGAGTAGCGGCCAAAACCCAAGCGACATGAACCACACCAAGGGGGGCCTGGTTATCTTCACCGCCAACTCGCACCCGTCCAGCCGTGAGTTGGGGAAGAGGATTGCAGAGTGAGTACAGGACCATTTTCACACACTCGCAATTTCGAGACAGACTGCTGCCAATCTTCAAGATCCCAAATGAACATTCTTTGAAGCTTTTTGAAACTATTTCTATCCACACTCGCTATAATAAACTTGACTCCGAAGGACGCCGCAGTCTGTGAATGTTTATAAAACAATTCTGTTGAGGCATTGATATGATGTACGGTACTTATTTTGTGTTGACACAAAAAATGAATATTCTATAGGCTCGCTCGACAAGTTTTCCCGAAGAGGAACAGCTTGAAATTACATTCATATAGCTAAATTTGGAGGTGGATCAAATGTGTCTTTGTTGGATGGGTGGATCCTTCTTTGAAATGAGACAAAGAAATAGCAAAACAAATTGTAAGAAAGATTTTAACATTGCTAGCTTGGAGTACAAATCACACTGCGTGCATTTATTGATCATTTAGTATCTTGTTTTCTACCTCGTCTGTACTTCTTCTCTTTCAGGCGATTAGGTGTGGAGCTTGGCAAGGTGCAGGTGTACCAGGAAGCCAACCGAGGTAAACTGATGTTCCTCCTCACATTTCCAGACCTATTAAACACACTGACATTATTACGATGCCACTTTGGTGGTTGTTTTTAAATCAACTTCAAATTGATTTTATGCAAGTGCTCTATTAATTGTGGAATAACAAGTTCATCAAAAAGGACCTCAATGTTTTCCATGTGACTCTGGGAATGTTTTCGTCCTAAACTTGATGGCGCATCTGCATTTTCACACGGTTTGTGTGGGAGGCGGCGCCTACCCATTTTTCGAGGCCTCGTTGTTATCTTCTTCCCATGTCCACTTTTGTTTGCATAGAAACACGTGTGCAAATCCAGGAGTCCGTGCGAGGGAAGGATGTCTTTGTGATTCAGACCGTGTCCAAGTAAGGAGGAACTCTTCGCTTACTTTCATCATTCTTTCTCAATTTTAATGTCATTTTGGCCTGCTCCATCCTCATCTGTCTTTTGACCAGAGACGTGAACACGACCATTATGGAGATGCTGATCTTGGTGTACGCGTGCAGGACGTCTTGTGCCAAAAGCATCACGGGCGTCCTCCCCTACTTCCCTTACAGTAAACAATGTAAAATGAGAAAGAGGGGCTCCATCGTCTCCAAGCTTATTGCCTCCATGATGTGTAAAGCAGGTGAGGAAGAACTTCACGGTCGGGGAGTGTCCAAGTAACGGCAAAGGATTTTTACACTGTCAAAAAATGGCAGAACTTGAATTGCATTCCAACCATTATTACTGGTGATGTGGGTTTAGGTCTTACACACCTGATCACCATGGACCTCCACCAGAAGGAGATTCAAGGCTTTTTTAACATCCCAGTAGACAACCTGAGAGCCTCACCTTTCTTGTTGCAGTATATCCAAGAAGAGGTAAAATGCGCCAAATAGTTTGGCTTGAAAATACTTTGAAAATAATTCTCATTTTTGTCTTCCTCATATACTTTGGCCCTCTAGATCCCCGACTACAGGAACGCTGTGATTGTGGCTAAATCACCAGCTTCTGCCAAAAGGTTGGTTCCTCTTTTCTGAACCGCACACAGAAAACACTGCTCTTTTGTGCTGTTTGTCCTCAGGGTCAGGGGTCACACCCAGGAGTGGTCACTAATCCAGTCAATTGCAGGACATTTTCATTTAATTTGAAGACGTGCAAACAAGTATCATTTTGGCTGTCTCTGTGGATTTACTTTCGTTTAAAATGGCAACTAAAACATATTGACATTTTGACTTGACTGTTAGGTAATTGTTCGCCAAACGTACTCAACTGCGAAGGACAAACAAACTAGTCAAATAGTGTCGTTATTACAATTGTTTGCAGAAACCTAACAAAACTTACTGCTCTGTCATTTTAATCTCTAAATTGGCAATACCCGACATTTCAAGTTCTTAACTTCCTTCTTTTTCTACTGCCCCACTTTTTGCGCAACCATCAAATTCAACGTGTTTTTGTACATTTCGCTGGCCAACTGGAAATTCGCAGGCTTTATTGAAAGGAGACTTTTGTCTCTTCCCGGCACGCAGGGCCCAGTCGTTCGCCGAGCGCCTGCGCCTCGGGATCGCCGTGATCCACGGCGAGGCTCAGGATGCGGAGTCCGACCAGGTTGATGGCAGACACTCGCCGCCCACCGTCAAGACCACTGGAGCCATACATCCAAGCATGGAGATACCATGTAACAACCACAAATATATACTCCTTCTTATAATAGCATGCAGCCCCTTTTCACACTGCACTTAGCAGAACGCCGCACACAAACGAATGAATAACGGCAATAACTGAGTGTGCCTTCTTTTGTTATGTGACAATAGACTAGTTCTTAGCACCCTGTTTTCAACCTCAAACTTTGGACCCCCGTATGACAGATAAACAAATCAGTGTAGATTAGAGGGGGGCAAAATATTGTGCTCAAGGGCCACATTTCATTTTTAAAACCGACATACATGCATTTTAATAAACCAATTTTAGGAATAAATGTAAATGAAACAATAAAGCCTGCTACTCTGCAGTTAACTAAATAAAGCCCCCTTCCTAGCTACTATTTAAGGGAATCGGTACAATTGAAGTCCCCCCTTCTTTCCTTATTACTTCCAGTGTTGATTCCCAAGGAGAAGCCCCCCATCACTGTGGTCGGAGACGTAGGCGGCCGCATCGCCATCATAGTGGTACGAAAGGAATACATCATTCTTGGGATGATGTAACCGGGAAAAGGCAGTCTTACACCCCCCTGCTCTCCCCACAGGATGACATCATCGACGACGTCGACAGCTTTGTCGCGGCGGCAGAGACGCTGAAGGAACGAGGAGCCTACAAGATCTTCATCATGGCAACGCACGGCATCCTCTCCTGCGACGCGCCCAGATTCATCGAGGAGTCGGCCATCGACGTGGTGCGTCCCTTGGCGTTCACCGCCCTTTTGACCTCATTTTCACTTCCTCTCATTTGTTCACCCCTAAAGGTTGTGGTGACCAACACCATCCCTCACGAACTCCAGAAGCTCCAGTGTCCCAAGATCAAGACGGTGGACATCAGTATGATCCTGTCGGAGGCCATCCGACGCATCCACAACGGAGAGTCCATGTCCTACCTTTTCCGTAACATCGGAGTGGATGACTGAAGGTTCTACACATGCCATTTGCCTTGTCAGACCTCAAAGCGTGCACTGTATATAGACGCATAATACAAACACGCCCATACGTTCATGTCCTCCATGTATTTCTTTAAATCTCCAGAGTAGTCCATATGACTGATAGCCCTGTTCATGAAGTAATGCTTTTCTTCCCGTGTCTGAACACGCACTGATTCCATGTCCACTACTGTCCTTCTTGTCTCAAGTCAAATTATTTTATTAGTCTCACTCCTGTATCTCCAAAACCATGCCAATTGTTAGCATTGTTTTCTTCCTCCACATTGTTTGTAGTATTTATAGTTCCCCGCAAAGCAGCGGATTATTATTAGCTTTATATTTTTAACTGAGCAAGCTTGTCAAAATTTTAAATCCTCAGTGTTTCAAGGCTAATAGCGATATTAGCATGTAGTTTTTTTTTGGGGGTTGTTTTGTTTCATAAGATCCACTCAAAGATTCAGTTAGGTGGTCCGTCTCATAAAGGAGTTGTTTTCAGGATAATTATCAGTGAATGTCCTTAAAGAAAGATTGTACCCCAATGCACACTTGCAACACACTAATACAAACACAGTCCTTCACCAAATAAATCAAGTCATTCAACACACATCTTGCTTTGTGGGCGGACTTATGCTGCTTTAAATTTAAAGACCTTTGGTCAGTTTGTTTTTGTTTTTAGCTGATACACATGCTATTGATGATTCCTTCCAGCTAGATGCATTGACAATTAAGTTTGCTGTAGCCATAGTTACACATGGGGTCAAATCTACTATTTGCTAAATATAAACTGGAAATAACAAATACTTGTTTGTAATGTGCTCCAGAAGTACGACTACAAAAGTGTATGTATTTAACACTGTGCCATTATCTACTCAATACCTCCATGTGTTTGATTATCTCCAATGCCACAAAGCTGTTCAAAGTCCTGGACTGAGATGGAAGTCAACGTGTCCTTCGTCACATATCAATTAATCCTCCACCCAAGTCAATATTAGCTTTTCATTGATAGTCTGATGAAAGGTAATTGATTCAATAGCATCATTACGTTTGTCCTTCATTTCCAGTAAACAAACACAAAGCTAGGAAGCTATCACTGTTTTTCTAGCAAATAAATTGACTGAAGCTGGTCTTTGTCACGTTGCCAGTTGTGGTCCAAAAATGTTTTGTATTTATTTTCTGCACTAACTGAATAAACGAGAAATAAAGACTCCCCTGTGCAGTTCACCTTTGTCACATTTGTACTCTGCTCATACACAATATAAACCTTTGCTCAATTCAAATGGGGGAAAAATCGAATCAATTTCTTCTGTCGTTCAACAGGTTTATTGAAATGCTGACAAACAGGTGTTGGTTCAGACAAACATGGTGACATCCACGACAGAACAGACCCCAGGCAAGAGAGGTAAAGATTGTCCCACTCACACTGTTTGGCACTAACTTGTAACTACTATTCAAAACTATATGGCACATGTCATATTTCATCACACTTTGTTCTAAGCCAAATACATGAAGAAAAAAAAAAAAATTTTAGGATCTGGGTAAAGAAGCATCACGATACAACATCGCAACATATATGGAAAACATTTTCATCTGCACTACTGGACCAATGCAACTGCGGATATGTCAATAGTGTTAGTAGTGATTGAAGGACAAGTTTTCCAGTTTTATTTCCGCCCTGAGTATTGACACATATGAACCAAATACCTTTTGGACTGCGGGGTTCAACTTGAGATACTATCAACGAACGTCCTTAAGCAAGGCACTTCACACATTCAGCTGCTCCAACAGATCCATTCAGTGAGTGAAATACTGTACGTAATGAGATGGGTAAACATTTGAATGCAATTTGGAGGAAGACAATCCAATTCGATCCATACATAGATGTAAACACGCCTTGTTTTGATTCTCATGAGCAGACATAGGAGAATTGTGAAAGTATCTATATGGAAAATGGTTGGGCATTTATTCATTATCCCTGATATCCAGCTTAAGTTTTTAATTTTTTTTTTTTTATGGGAACAAAGAGCGCGTAGCAGTACATGGAGCTTAATGTTGGATTATAGGATATTGAATCAAATGCTCAAATGACTTTCCATACATTAAAGCTATGCAGAAACTCGAAAGGCAAAAGGAGCTAACAAGGCAAATCAATGACAAACCTCACCAAATAGAACTGAAAATCCAGTCTAGAAGCATAAGTGCATCATTTAAAAAAAATAATAATAATAATAACAGATTGATGATGTTACCAGTGCAGGATATCACCATGCGTACAGGAAATACTTTTTGTCTGTGCACAGCGCGGGCGAGCATGAGGCTCCCTCCAGCTGTGCTTCAATTAAACATGCATTCCAAAATACAAGATCAACTGAAAAAATGGAAGCCATCTGCCATCTGGGGCAGAACATGAGCTTGCGTAAACTGATGATCCCAGCACTGTCGGAACAGTGGATAGTAAGAAACTCGTTCATCAATGGGCTAAGTGTTCAGTCACAATACTGCAAACAACACTGCTAATCCACTTTTGTAGTAGTCTGAGCATTTGAAAACAAAAAGAATGTCTGAACACCAACAACTTATTGTCACTCAAGCCCCACTTTCTGCAAATGACTCCAAGTCTGATGACTTGACCTAAAACACTAAAAAAACAAAATACTGACCAAAGTCAGCAAGAATGGGCGCCAGCTCACACAAACGGATGGATGGAGTTATTCAATGGTCTCTGGTAAAATCTAAAAGCACTTTCTAAGAATGATCAACTACTCATATAAACTTTAAATTCTGGCTTGTGGTTCATGGGTTTATATTACTTTTTTAAAATAATACAGTCAACTGCATCTGTCCTGTATTTAAACCGAAGCTCATTCCCAAAAAAGATCATATTTTGCTATCCACACCACTATTTTAATGAATACTAGGGATGTCCCGATCAGCATTTTAGGCCTCTGACCCGATTCCAATCTTTTAACCTCAAATCCGATCCGATATTTTGCCTTTAGTATTGAAATTTATAAAACTGAAATATATTTTGAGCAAGTAATTAAACTTTTTATAGCACTACAATTTCATCAATAAGCATTACAATAAATTCGACCAACCTTTCTGTGATCTTCTTTGCCCTCTTATTGGAGTATTGGGCTCTCCACATAAGGTCCAGCGTTTGCTGCTTTGCTTTAGCAACTTTTCCATCTGCAGCTTTGCTTTAGCAACTTTTCCACCTGCAGCTTTGCAAAACGCTCCATACACGTTGTCAAGTTTGTGGTGCTGCTACCTGCTCTTGAAACTGCCATGTTGCAAACATTGCAAGTAGTTTTAGGACAGTCGTCACTATTTCCGCACTTTTGACATGTTTGCTTTGCACCGCCACGGAAGTTTGAATTGCGCAGCTACCGTCAACCGGTACTTTACGGCAGTTGTCGTAAAGATCGGCACGACTAGCTAGCTAATGTAGCTATGCTACGATCACCGGAAATGAGGAAGAGATCGGGACATCCCTAAATAATACAAATTAATTAATAATACTATCATCCGTAACTCTTGAGCCGATATGTTATGACTCCGTAAACTACATTTGAAAGTCATCCCAAGTAAGTCCAGCATGTCGAACTTTGAGTTATAAAAATGTGAGCTAAATACTGCCACAGCCAATTCAGTTTTGCTCTCCGATTTAAATGCAAATACACACGATTTGGCGACCCTAGTCTGCACACACACGAGTCTCCACCATAAGTCGGTGCTTAAGTTAACTTTTAAATAGACGTTGAGAATATTTACAAAACAGGATGTCACCACGCTTTCATTACCCGAAATGCAAATGTTTACCTGATTCCTTTGCGTATGGAGAGATAGATTAAAGAATTCAAATTTTGATGGGCTTGTTGGCATTCTTTGTCTTGTCTTTCAATGCTAACTAATGAGGCAGAATTTGGGTTCATCTGGGCACTTCTCATCACTTGCATCTTCCTGTAGTTCCAGTGCGGGTAGTGGAGAAGCAGCACAGCAAGAATCCTCCTCCGTCCTCGGTCACTCTGTAAAGCACTTTGTGACGAGCCTGTTTCCTCAACATCCTCCCCGTAGGACACTTTTTCACGCCAGGGAGGAGAAAATAAATCTACATATAAATCGAACACAGGGAGGCTGAGTATGGTTTCCTTGTTGATTGCTGAGTTTCCAGGAAGACGCACAAGGATGATTGTGGCTGTCACACAAAATGCATTCTGGGATTGCTGATAGGCCATAAATTCCAAAACAGAGGTCGCTCTTTTCGCTCCGTCATCCTCCTTTTTCTTCTTCTACGTTCCACATTGTCAGGTTCCGTCTGCTTGCCGCCGCTGTGAGTGATCGTCTGAACTACAGTGCGTCCGTGTGAAGGCAGAGTGCCGCCCGCGTCCTCCCTTTATGGATAGGAAGCGGAGCTGCGAGCGAGCAGGCTAGGTGGGGTTTGGGGGCTTGAGAGCATCCACTTGGATCTCCAGGTCTGCAATCTGTGGAAACAAAATCATGTGAGTTGAACCTCTAAAACTCAAACAACCCACAGATTGCCACTTAATGTGACTTGATGTGAGTGGCAACAGCCAACCAGAAATGAATGAATGAATTTATACCAGAGACGTGCTTGCTGCATGTCATTAATGTCAATATTAAAAAAAAAAAAAAAAATCAATTAACTTTCTTCACCTTTTCCTGCAAGTTGTCCGCCTCCTCTTTGTGTGACGCCTCACTGTCTTCCTCCACTTGACGGTGCGCCGCCTCCTTTTTCAGGTACTCAATCTCCCTACGCACAAGGCACGCACAAAGAAGACACATGCATCAACGAGATATTGTCTTGGTATTTGGTAAGCATGTCTGTTTTGTGTTTACTCCCGTACTTCTGCTGATACTCTTTGATCATTCGCTTGGCTTTGCTGTACTTCCGCTCTAAGGTTTGGTACTGAGCCTGGGTTTCCTTCAAGTGTTCATCCACTGCCTAAAAAATAAACATACACTTTGGAAATCAGAAACAGCTGACAGCGGAGGGGGGTGGCAAAACTGTAACCAGTATTTAAAAAAAAAAAACCACACAATTGGACTTTGGTTCTGAGCTCTTTTATTACCATTTATATTAACTGTCTATTTAATTCGTCACTGATTTTCCTCCAAATTATTTTTTTGAATATATTTTGTATTATTTAGTTATTTGTTTCTAAGGGTCGTATCGTTTTTTTTTGTTTGTTTCAAATAATTCTATTGAACCATATCCCAAAAGCAATATCTGGTTTTAATTGGCTACTTTTCATTATTATTATTTTTCTTTTTATTTATAGCTACTTTTGTCAGATTCAATTTATTTATATGACCACTGCGGGGAGTTTTCTTTCATTAAGAAGGCCACAAAGAATTTTAATGATTGAATTACCTTACACAGCGACTGGGCTTCCATCCAGTAACCCTCCAGTTTCTCCATCCTCTCTTTACTGTCCCGGATGCTTTGCTCCAGCTGAGCACGCTCCATTCGCCAACGCAATTTATCCTGCTCTGCGTGAGCCAACTGCGGGGGAAGTTGATCAAAAGCTGAGCCAGCAAATGAAGCTACACGTATTGGTGGACATGACTGCAGTGCAACAATATGCAACATGGCGACTTTTTTTAATGTTAAGAATTTTAATCAGCTCTCACCTTCCTCTTCAGCAACTGGATCTCAGCTTGGGTTACCGCGTGTTTGATTTGAAGCTGCAAATAAATGGAGAGGGTGGAATACAAGGGTTAAACATACCGGTAATTTATAATAAGATTTAGTTTAGAAAAGAGAAAATACAGACATTTTTTCACTACATTTCAGAATTTCTATTCATCTGGTATTGTTCTGACCTGATACTTGAAGTAGATCTTAGTCTCATTCATCCTGGTTATTGAATTCTCAAGCCTCTGAATCGATTGCAACTGGCCTCTCATTTTACCTCTCATCCAGACTCAAGTTAATCTTCTTTTTCAATTTGTAGTCCAGTTCTGATAGATTTCTCAGGTTATATACATCTTCCATATTTGGCTTTCATTCGGAACAACATTCTAGAGTGCACTGACTTCATTTCCCTTACTAGGTGAATCAAAGTAAGAAGATGATCCCCCACTGAGGGACGAAGGACGGGAAGGCAGTTGAAAGATTCAAGACAGAAAAGGTATTTTTTAGTGTTTTTATGTGTGCTAAAACAAGACTAAAATAGTAAGAATTGAAGAGAGAAAAGAAAACAAATAATGTCATCCTCTTATCTGTACTTTTGTGCAATCAGAAAAATTAAATAGGAAACACAAATATTAAATAGTGTTATTAAAACTGCATATGAAAACCTTGGACAGTGACCATTTGCCTTTTTTGTTGTAGTAGTTCAATTCTACCAGTAGATGGTGCTAATGTTATGTTATTTCTACTTTTTTGAGAAGGAGCGCCTGTCAGGAAATACGCAGATTCAGTCATTTCCACAATAAAATGGAAAAAAAATTCAATTTAAATCACAGAGCTGAGAGCTAAATTTAAAAATAATTTTATTTGCTCGCTTTTACACTTGATGATGCAAGTGAGACTATCTCCTGCCTTTCCTGCTTCTCCTGCGTGCACATCTCCGGTTGTGTCTCAACATGTTGGGGATCACTGAGGTCTATTGAAAAAGGAGGTTCTCCAATTTAGCACGTGATGTTTGTTGTTCTTAAAGAGCAGACAGATCATTTGAAAATTCTCTCAATATTGTGGATTTTCACCTATGTGCGGAAAGGATCCAAAGACACAAAATTATCGTACCTCCTTGAATTTGTGGGTCAACTTTTCAGGGTCCAGCTCGACGGGAGACAATGAGTCTTGGTGTTCAGCCAAGTCGAAAACCTCGATGGAATTGGGGAACATGGGACTCATCTCCTCATCCTCATCTGTGGCATATTCACCTGTCTAGAAGACATCAACAAAGGTTACAAATTTATTCCGTTCTCTGACCACAAGGTGGAAATAATGGACTATGTTTAAGAATACTGAACCACTGAATGGTTTCCATTTAGTCTTACCTCCTCATCATCGTCCATGTATTGCTTGTATCGTTGTTCCATCATCTCTCGCTGCCATTTCTCCTGTTCCAGAGTTTGTTGGATCAGCTGAGCCACTTCGCTCTGCTCCCCTGGCTTCTCCCGACCAATCACAAATCTGGGAATTGTATGTTTTTTAAGATTACTTTTCGGTAAAACCTTATGAGCTCACAAATTACCAAGCATGGGAAAAAAAAGCATACTTGACGGTGCCTGATGTGTTGCGTAGGACAGACGCAGCAAAGCTCTGGGTTACACCAACCAGGCTGGTCCCGTCAACCTCGACGATCAAATCGTTCACTTGGATTCTATAATTCAAATCAAGGAAGATCACGTATGAAAAAAAAAAGAAAGAAAGCATTACATTCCTAGCATTTGTCGATAAAACATTGTCTAAAAATCAATATAGGCTGCATTAGATAAGATGTGCCGATAAGTCAAGGGGAATGCAGTGTTCATCTCATCCTAAGCCATCTAAAACTTAATTATGGCAATACAAGTGAACGTTGAGAGTAAAGTTAGTTGACAAAGCAGCAACCCCAATAACAGCTCGGCAGCTAATATTGGGTGACATTTCGAGGAACTCAAAAGGGTCAAGAAACCTTTTAGAGGAAACACAATTAAGCTTTTAGCCTCTGGTGAGACAAGCAAAAAAAAAAAAACAAGCATGTCCTTTTCACTTCTCCTAAATCAATTTGCCTATTAGTAGCAGAAACTAAGAGTGGGAACTAAAATGGCACACCAAAGCTCAATATAGTTGAAGCGAGCCTTTACCTGCCATCTCGCTGTGCAGCTCCACCCTCAGTGACCGTCTTGACGAAGATGCCCAGTTTCTCCAGACCCATATCAGCTCCTGCACCCATTCCTATGATACTGATTCCCAGACCGTCACTGTCTGAAAAACACACAAGCACAACACCGTGTCAATATTACAGCATGTAATTGTGCGTATGTGATTCCATAGAAAAGGTGGCAAAAAAGCTGAGGTGCTAAAATTAATCGATTAATCGACAACAAATCAAGCAAATAAATAATTTGTTTAAATAAAATCGGGCAAGAAACATTTTTTAATACACTTTAATAGAAATAAAATTGTATCCGATTAAAATAATTGATAGAGTACTCGATTCTATGAATATTTAATCATGACCGCCCTAAAACAGTATATAATATATATATATATTGTCCTCATCCACCTGTGTGTGTGTGGGGGGGGGGTTGCTAGTTCAATTCCATTACCCCCAGGATTACACTCCAAATTAGGCTAATCTCCACTGATTTTAATCTCTTAATGGGATAACAGAGTTGTTAGCCAACAGATGTATGGCCATTAGCGGCAACACTTTGGCAGTTACTGAGATCTTGGGCCACACGCATAAAAGAAAGGTGATACCATATAATTGACACTGCCAGAAGTATTAATTCAACATTGCTGTTATACTTTGTAGAATTGCATTGCATCGTAATGAAAGCTGTTCCTAATATTGCGCAAGTGGTCACAATGTTGTGGCTGGTCATGCATGTGCGTGTTTAAGTACGCAAGAGGCTTGTCTGAATGACGTGTATGTTTACGTCTGCGTGTGCATTTGTGTTCACCTTTCTCCAGCTCAACGGGAAACAGATCCAGCTTCTCAACTCTCTTCTCCAGCTCGTACTCGGCCGACGCCGCCATTGGGTCCACATCATCGTTACGTCGATCGTAGTCTTCATTACAGTAGGTGGTGAATACCTACACAAGAAATCATGCATCCATTTATTTCTCTCCTGCTTTTCTTGTTCAGACATGCCTATCAGAACTGACTTGTGAGTTTTTTAAAGACAGAAATATTTTGAGGAGTTGATAAATGTGGAAAATGAAAGAGAAAGTACGACAGGGCAAGTGGAAACTCCACGGTGCCACTTTTTGAGAACAAGCATGGTGTGCAATTGATGAATCATGAAAACCTCAGAAAAAGTGGTGAGGCCAGGTTTCGGGTAAGAAGTGGAGCAAGGGGATGGTTTCGTGCCAACAAAAACCACAAATGGCATATTTACACTTACAATGGTGATGGGGAAGTACAGGGAAGTTCAGAATGAAATTCATCGTGTTGTTGCAAATTTAGAAAAAACTAGACTAAATTTGCATGTATCTTTTTAAAATGTTGGCCTGAATCAGAAAATCAAATTTTTAGTGAAGGAAAAGCAGTTTCTCATTGTGCGCTATGAAAAAAAAAAAAACATTTTTATCAGTCAATGAATAACCCGATCTTCTGAAGGTCAAGAGTCTCCAAACAGAATGTTAATATCGCCGTGGCATGTTGGAGCAAGAAACGGAGAGATATAAAAGCCTCCCACTCGTGCTAGATGTGACGCAAACTGTCACAGGATCACAAAGAAGAACCCAAGCGAGAGCCAGCACACATGACCAGACATGACAGGAATTCAGGTTGAACAATGAATAACAAAAAAGAACCCATACAAGTCAAAAGCACACCAGGTCAATTTCAAAACAGACAGAGGCGCAAAAAAGGAAGGTCATCTCGAATATGACCTCAAATAAATATGAATATGAACTACACCCCTCCCCCTTCTCTCGAAAAGGCCAGAAGCATCTGTCTCCCCGCCGATGACCACCTCTATGATCACATGACTCCGTTTCCGTGGCAACCTCCGACTTGCCTGGCGCGATTTTGGCAATAGCGCTCTGTCTGATAGATATGCTAATATGTTTGTGACAAACACAGCCACGGCTATTATAATATGTGGCATATATATAATTCATGATCTTTTATGTGATTCGCACACAGTACACACTCACACATACCGACGCAAATAGGGTTCGAGAGTAGGATTGTTGAACTGCTTCCTGTTGTCACATTTCCTTCCTGTTGAGTAACTTTATAGCCGTGTGTGTGTCTGTGTGTGTGTGTGTGAGTGTGCATAATAGGCTTCAACGTGCGCCCTCCCAGATACAGTCAGAGACTTTCCATGGTGACAAAAATGTCAACAAAGATAAACACATACACAAAAAGAACAACACAACGACAAATGATGTACGTCCACTATAGCAAGATAACAAATATGAAAATATTTATATAGAATATCCTAACCCTAACTTGTCATAACAAGTATTGTCAGCAAGGCCAGACCATTTAATTTAAAACAATGTACTGTACATTTACAGTATTATGAATCAAATAATTTGGTGGGGTAGGTTTAGAATTTTAACACTTTTTAGATCTTGTGTGTGTACACATCGTCTGTGTGTGTTCTTTGATTAAAAACAAACACACCCAACCACATTCCAACTGCTTTTCTCACACTCACAGGGGTAACTTTGTTCACTATTCAGCGCACGTAAACACAAGCGTTAGGCGACGAGCAGGAAAGCTTTACGCTTTCAGGGGAAGGCACAGGCCCCATTGTGATTTTAGCTTGTGCTAATCGCTTAAAGGCAAATAACACTTTGCTTTTTTTTTTTTTTTGCCAGAAAGGAAAATGTGTGATGTTTTCGATTGGAAAATTTGGAAGTATAATTTAACGCCTTTTAATATCACTGGCAAAACAAGAAGTGCCTAGAGGCTAAAACTTATTAACAGATGAACTTTGAATGCTTCACTCAAAGAGGAAAATAAAGTTAATAAGCCGAAACCTGCATCATTGTCATCGAATACTTTGTCATATTTTAAATTTAAAAAAAAAAAAAGAATGATTGAGCCGAACAGGTGTGTGGTTTTTAATTCCTGCAGCATCAATGCTAATTAATTTAGCCTCTTTATGGTGGTTCCCATTATATGTTAGCATTAAGATAGCAGAATTTCGTTTCCTTAGACATTTTATAAATATAAATAAACAATGTTTAAACCTCTTAAGTCAGTATTATAATAACCGTATTTGAAGAACTGAAAATTAGACCTGCAACTCATTTAACTTACTTAGGCATGCTCAATTGTTTTCTGCACAAATACTGTATACAGTCTGAAAACAAGGAGATGGTGAGGGAAAAAAAAAAGGTCCTAAGGACAACCACATAATAACATGTCTCCCAACCTGTCATTATATTATTCTACCAGCCATATTGTCTGTTCCATTTACATATGTCCCTGCAGCTTTCAGCTGCGTACATTGTAACCGCAGCTTCCTTGAGATGCAAAGATGCAGTCAAGTGGTCACTGGTTACAAGTTTCTACGTCTAACAAAAATAATTCCTTCTTGACATAATTTAAAAGCACATGTGTCACTTTTTTCCCTTTAATTGTCAACCTCCGGAAATGGGATGAATGAGAACATGCATGGCGCAGCAACTGCTCGTGATCCATCAAACCGTTTTGAATCGGTAAAACATTTTGCACTCTATAGACATTTTCAACGATAACGTCTCGGTTCAAAACTCACCTTAATGGGCTCAGTGCTGAATCGTATCTTTCTGTTGGCTGCGATGGGTTCCTCCTCCTCAGGAAGACCCTCGATTTCCGTGCAGCTGCTTTCTGGATGGTACTCTTCCTCGTCTTCTTCGTCATCATCATCGTCCAGCTGGCTTCCCTCAGAGTCATCCTCGCCGAGGCCGCTGTACGCGCTCACGTCCACCAGATCCCCCTCAGAGTAATCCTCCTTCCTCGAGCCGTCGTCGTCGTTCTCCTCCTCGGCTTGTGTGACTTGAAAAGTCGGTGGCTCTTTTTCTCCATTCTCCAGTGAAGCGTGGACATCGGCTTGAACCAATCTGGCCCCGGCATCGATATCCCCTCGACAACAATCCTGTTCGGCGGCGGTTAGAGGCTCCTGACCAGCTAAGGTACTCGAGTCTTCTGTCAATACCAACTGAGACTCCAACTCCGGTTTAGCCTCTGCTGAAATGTCATCAGAGTTGGAGTGCTGATCTCCTGAATGTCTAAATCTCTCCTCCTCGCTGAGCGCCGCACTACTGATGTTGCACTGCGGGAGCGAATCGGTCTCGTCAACCTCTGCCGCCTGGTTGCTGACAGTTCCTGTTGTTGCCTCCTCTAAGTCCTCCTGACTTGCAGGAGGTGCTTTCATCTGAGACAGAGAGACAAATGATTTAATAATTTCACATTGTGCTTGACACCATATCAAAAGTTGTCAACACGCTAACCCAGGCTGCAACAGTTAGTGGAGGAACGACAAGAGTGAAAGTAATTGTAAATCCTTAAGCGCAGTTGGCTTTAAAGTCAGCACTTGAAAACAAATCTTCAAATCTTCTTACCTGACTCCGAGCAGGCCCTGATTTGGCTGGAATTGTTGGCTTTGGTCCTGGGGCAGGTCTCGACCGACGGTTGGGGAGGTAGAGATTGTTTTGGATGTCAGCCTTCTCAAACACAGCGCTGAGTTGGCTGACGGTGGGGCTGACGGCTTCAGCGGGCCCCGAAACAGCTGCTGCGGCAGGAACGGGAACGGGAGCAGAAGCGGGAATAGGGGGGTCATCTAAGCGATCCAAAGCCTCAGTAGAGCCATTGAAGCGTGCCACCACATCCAGGCGGCTATCCTGGAAACCAGAAGCTCGCTCCTTCTTCAGTAAAATCCTGTTGGTAGCAGCTTGTTTCTCCTAAAGGAAACCAAATCATTTCATGTTCATCCTGTTTATGGCACACATTGGTGCAGTTAGCTGGCGGTTTGCGCTATTGTGGGGGTGAACAGTCAACTTGACAGCCAATCAAAGCGCCAAATAGCGCCATTTCTGACCTGCAGCGTCCGTTGTTCAAACATCCTCCTGGTTTCCTGGAGTTTGGACAAGCCTGAGGAGGAGCGCGCACCTTCTCCATCCGTTTTGGTGTCAAAACGATTGACCCTCTCCGAAACGGTGCCCCCGAGTTTGAGCAGCGCGCTGTGGTCGACGTTCTCGTTGAGGCTCGATGCCCTTGGCAGCGACAGTTTGACCGCTTGCTCGTTTCCTGCCGATGACAAGACTGTGAAAGCTTGTTCGGGTAAAAAAAATATATATATATATATATATTGTTATCATTTACCAATCACTTTGGCACCTTCTTCCTCATCTCCTGGCGACTGCATCTGCATGAACATATTCTTGATGCGGTGGACATTTGATCCATATCTACGACCCCTCCCGTTGGGCCGAGGTAAAGGCGCGGGCTTGGAGGCGGGGTCGTAGCCTCCGTTGAGGTGATCCGTCGCTTTCTTTAGCGCCGCCAGACCTGCCTCGTACGCATTTCGATGAGGTGAGGCGCTCCTCATGTTGGAGCCCCCCCCACTGTTTCCGGCGGAGGCCCCGTTGTCCGCCTTGTCTGAGGCAGGTTCTGTCTTCATCATGTTTGAGAATTAAATGTCCCCCAGTGAACAGCAGGTTAATGGGGATGACGGTGGCAGCATGTCTGTAGAACATGAGCTGTGAGACAAGAACAGAAGATACATTTGAAATTAAGACAGCTTATAGCTATTCCATAAATGTATGTAGTCATCATTATATTATTTCAGATTTCATTGTTTTTAAATGTTTTTTTTTTCCACCACCCTTAAATAGGTTATATTTTCAATGGCTTTGGTTTTTATGATCAGGATTTTCTTCCTGGATGGATGGTCCCATTACAGTTTTGTACATAACACACACAATTAAAATTAAATAAGTATTTCAATTGTTCATAAGAATGCAAATTGCTGCTCAATGGTATCCCTTTAAATTTTGCAGACTAAATGATGTCAACCAAATTGTGAACAAATCGTACCGCTGTCAAAAGTAATCGATGATGTCATCGAAACATCAAAGCAAATAAAGGCTTTATTTAAAAGTGTGTAAAATAGGATTAGGTGAAAAACTATTGGGTGAAATTTTGGTGAAAAAGTAGAAGAGGTATCCTCTAAATATTTGATTTTTTTTAGGTTTGATTGTACAGCTAAAATCAGCAACAGACCTATTTAAGTAAAAAAAAAAATAACTTCAGTAGTGTTTCCAATTGGTTGAGCTATAAAAAATCCATATGGCAACAGACTATCATTCAAAATTAAGGATTTAATTGATGTAAAAAAACATGAAAGATTATTTCCAATAAGACTGACAGGCAATACCACAACAAAAGCCGAAATGATTAAAATTCAGTGATTAAATACAGCAAATACTTGGGTCATAAACGACATAAAACATGGGATCATATGTTTTCCCCACAGTAGTAATTATCTTTATTTTTACCCTAACTGAGTCATTTTCTACATCTGGAGAACATTCCCTTTAAAGGAGACATTGTGATTTTTGCCCCCAATTTAAACGACTTCCCAGTTGTCTTGACAGCAGGCTTTTCGTCACATAAAAAAAAAGTTACACTCCATTATTTGGAATCCTGGAACTTATTCTGATTCGAGAGGGTGATCCTGTTTCATGAAAATAAGCATGAAGCCCCAAGTAGTAGGCTACTGCTTTCATTCCCATGACAACCGGGAGAAGAGCTCAGGAATTTAAAGAGGCGGAGTTACTTCCACTTTCAAATGAGCGTGCAAAACAAAAAAGAAAGTGTGCACCTATGAGGACGATAAAAAGAGCGCACTTGATTGTCTACATCTAGTTCTTCCGTCTATTTTCTGGACTACTTGTCCTTATTAGGGTCATGGGTCAGCTGGAGCCAAGCCCAGCTGACTGTGCAAGAAGTGTGGCACAATCTGGACTGCTTGCCAGCTAATCGCAGGGCATCACGCTACACGTCAGACACTTGCACGTGGTCCATGCATTGTCAAATATGCATCGTAAAATATCCCCCAACCTCACAGAAGCTAATGCTGATAGCTAGCGCTAAACATTACGCAATCCACAGCGGCTAGCTTAGAGACATTTTCCGAAACAGACATACTGAATTAGTCCTTTACTATGCCAAGGATTGTGAAAAAGTTTATAGAAAAGCTATACCGGTATTTCCAGTGTCTTGACATCTGGGGAAATAAATATGCAAAATCCGATATTTAAAACTTGCCACAGTCAAGAGAGTCAAGGCCAAAGTGAAGAAATGTGCGCCATTGTTTGCAGCAAGATGATATTAGATAAGGGGGGAAAAAATCTCTTTTAAAGTGCTCTGACAAAATTAAACCTCGTGGAGGCTTACAACCTGGAGGCTAAAAATATTCCCACAAACACGTTGCAATCAAAGCACATCTTGTGATCATGTCTTGACAAAACAGTAGCTTCTCATACAGGGATCATGTGAACTTTAGTGGGCCAATGTGGAACAGCCGCACACACACACACACGCACACACACAGGAAAGAGCTGGCGTCAGCCAAGACGAGATTTTCTGCGTCATTCATCAGTCCAAGAACAACTACTGTATAGCCACCGCTTTTTACTTTGAGCTCACTTTCTGTCGAGATATATTTCACGTATGTCGCGCTTGTGAGAATATAAATAAAGACCAATGATTCATCTACATGTCATTCTATTACACAATTTTGTACTGAAAGTGCCAGTCCACTTCTCCATAATTATTTGAAAACAAAACTTTAAAGTTGGATTCCTATGCACCCCCCAAAAAATGTGCCTAATAAGTCAATATTTAGAATTGTCACGAATATTAAATGGAATTAATTTTTAGTCATTTTGTTTGGGTTGTCATGGTAATGAAGTTTTATTTATTTTGACCGATAAACTAACATTTTTACTTCAGCAATGTTTTTTTTATTTATTAATTTGACTAATAGCAAAACATGAGTAATAAACATTAGAATAAAAGGTACATGTATAGAATTTTACAATTGATAAAGTATAAAACACCAAACAATAATAATAAAATACAAAGCATAAAGCAAACAAGGAACTAAGATAGTTTATCCGTTCAGTATTGTGTTCCGCGCGCGTTGGGTAAGTACAAAATAGTTTTGACTCGTGAGTGAACGATTCGTTCAAAAGAAGGGATTTCTTCAGTGAACGAGAGTGAAGTGATTCGTTCTTTTTTCAGTTCATATGACTTCAACCAGTAGGTGTCAGTAACGCGCATTGAAGCTGGTGCCACCTCGCCGTAAAACAAAACGAAGAAGAAAGTGACGTAACTTCCCATTCACGAACGAGTTGCTAATTGCAATTCCCCTTCGCCAACAGAACGGTTCTGTGCGTGAACTGCCGCCTTCCCGTGCATCAACGGATCAGTGTGTGTACTATGTAAGCCAGAATGTCGATTTACGATTTGCCAAGGAAAGAAAGAACCACTCACTGAAACACCACTTCTCTTATGCGCGTTTTCTCCACGCTAACGGCTAACTATAGTGCATGAAGGGATGCGCCGTTATGCAACAACGGGGAGATTATGCTTCTCTTTGGGTCATCTTGATTTTATAACACTTGCAGTAGCTTTTAAATAATCTGTATGCATATATACGCCTAAATATTGTTATCCAATTTCACATTGGATTGCTGGTTTGTAATTTACTTTTATGATTATTATTTTAATAAACATTTATGTCAAAACTTGTCTGGTGTTTTATTCCTTGTTTTAATACTCGCCAATTAAAACATAAAATCAGACATTTGGTTTACTGCTTTATATGACAATATTTATGTTTTCCAACCTTTTATTCAAACACAAACACATTCGGTATAATAACACCATCAACTACAATCCAAAATTAAAACATCAATGTTGGCATAACGTGTGTCGGCTGGCATAGCGGCAATGCTGTCCGAGTGACGTCACAGATCAGCCAGCCAATCAGGAAGTGGCCTGTTATTACGTACACCTGAAAATGGCGGTGTACCTAATGGAGTGTCCAAGTGACGTCACAGATCCAACAGCCAATCAGGAGGTGGCCTGTTATTAGGTACACCTGAAAATGGCGGTGTACCTAATGGAGTGTCCAAGTGACGTCACAGATCAGACAGCCAATCAGGAAGTGGCCTGTTATTAGGTACACCTAAAAATGGCGGCGTACCTAATGGAGTGGCCGAGTAATGTCACAGATCAACCAGCCAATCAGAAAGTGGGGGTGAGGGCGGGTGTCGACCTCCAGTCCTCTAGGGGCCGCGTTCCAATATGTTTTCCAAGTGACCCTCGTTAAGCGCACCTGCGGGAAAACTTTTAGCTTCTTTCTTGGTCAAAAGGAGCTAAAAGTTTTCACGCACCTGCACTTAACGAGGGAATCACACGGACGCTCCATTAGGTACACCGCCATTTTCAAGTGTACCTAATAACAGGCCACTTTATTAGGGAAATATCATGGTCAAAGGTCACATGTGTCAAGCTCTAGTCCTCAGGGCCGCGTTCCAACATGTTTTTCAAGTGACCCTCGTTAAGCGCACCTGCGGGAAAACTTTTAGCTTCTTTCTTGGTCAAAATGAGCTAAAAGTTTTCACGCACCTGCACTTAACGAGGGAATCACACGGACGCTCCATTAGGTACACCGCCATTTTCAAGTGTACCTAATAACAGGCCACTTTATTAGGGAAATATCATGGTCAAAGGTCACATGTGTCAAGCTCTAGTCCTCAGGGCCGCGTTCCAACATGTTTTCCAAGTGACCCTCGTTAAGTGCAGGTGCGTGAAAACTTTTAGCTTCTTTCTTGGTCAAAAGGAGCTAAAAGTTTTCACGCACCTGCACTTAACGAGGGAATTACACGGACACTCCATTAGGTACACCGCCATTTTCAAGTGTACCTAATAATTATTAGGGAAATATCATGGTCAATGTTGTCAAGCTCTGGTCCTCGGGGGCCGCGTTCCAATATGTTTTCCAAGTTACCCTCGTTAAGTGCAGGTGCGTGAAAACTTTTAGCTCCTTTTGACCATGAAAGAAGCTAAAAGTTTTCACGCAGGTGCGCTTAACGAGGGTCACTTGGAAAACATATTGGAACGCGGCCCCTCGAGGACTGGAGGTCGACACCCCCAGTTTAAGTGAAAAGTGCCACACCTGCCCTCACCCCCACTTTCTGTTTGGCTGTTTGATCTGGATTTCACCCCGCTCCCTAGGTAGTGGGCTTAATACATTGGTTTGATCCCCCAACTTGGGGGCAGGGTCACTTTGTGTATTTACACATAAATATTTGCATTTGTTTGCATATGTGTACGCATACAAAGCGAGGTTTCAATTCTAAAAGAATTAAACAATTAAGTATATGCTCACACCTGGGATCGAACCAAGTTCTTATCAAGCCATAGCTCATGTCACTAACCAGTCGGTTATTTCGACCTGGTAAGGCACAGCCGTCTGCACACTTTTGTACTGGTGATGTGCATTCCAGTTCTCAAGCGGATTGAATTTTTAGAATCGGTTCACTCAAAAGGTTTGTTCAAAAGAATCGGTCACCGAATCGTCAGCGTTGCTGCTATGCAAGCCGACACACGTTATACCGACAATGATGTTTTAATTTTGTATTTGTTGGATTGTAGTTGATGGTGTTATACCAAATGTGTTTGAATAAAAGGTTGAAAAAAAATCCGTTTTGCTGACATTTGTTATTTTGGGGGACACATACTCATATAACAACGTAAAACACATATTGTCATGTAAAGCAGTTAACCAAATGTCTCTGATGTTTATGTTTTAATTGGCGAATATAAAAACAAGGAATAAAAAAACACCACACACGTTTTAACAAAAGTTTATTTAATAATAATAATAATATTAAAATTAAATTTCAAACCAGCAATCTAATGTGAAATTGCGATTGGATAACAATATTTAGGCGTATATATGCATACACGTTATTTTAAAACTACTATAAGTGTTATAAAATCAAGATTACCCAAAGAGAAGCATAATCTCCCCGTTGTTGCATAACGGCGAAGCCCTTCATGCAATAAAGTTAGCCGTTAGCTTGGAGAAAACGCGCCTAAAACAAGTGGTGTTTCAGTGAGTGGTTCTTTCTTTCCTTGGCAAATCGTAAATCGACATTCTGGCTTACGTAGTTCACGCCAGGAAACGTAACACGTTCACTGACTGATCCGTTGATGCACGGGAAGGCAGTTGATCCATTGACTCGTTCGCGAACGGGAAAGTCAGGATTCGTTCCCTCACTGATCCGTTCTCGCGATGAACTGGAAATGCAAATCACTTACCCACTCACTGACTCGTTTACTTACGCTCCGTTCAGTTGGCGAACGCGAAATGCGATTCACGACTCATTCATGAACGGGAAGCTACGTCATTTTCTTCTTCGTTTTGTTTTACGGCGAGGTGGCACCAGGTTCAATGCGCATTACCGACACCTACTGGTTGAAGTCATATGAACTGAAAAAAACTCGTTCACTGAAGAAATTCCTTCTTTTGAACGAATCGTTCACTCACGAGCCAAAACTAGTTCCTTGTGCAGTTGTTTTTCAAAACGCAAGTACCGCACGGTGCGCCTCCAGTTTGAACGGCTTCAAAAATAGTCAATACACTAGCGGCCAAGCCTATGTTTTTCTAAATGACACACTTAGAGATGTAAATGTTATGGCAGAGACACTGAAAGTAGCATTGTCTCATTCTTGAAGTGCAAGTTGGCTGTTTTGGAGTCTTAATGTGTGGTGGGAAGTCACAAAGCACAAATACTTGCAACGATGCTTTTTGCACTTTTGAAGGATTTTCACTTTTACTGAAATCATTAGTTGTATTTTCTTCTCCTTTGTAAAAAAAAAAAAAAACAATATGGACGTTTTTATGTTAGCTGTCATTTAAGGGATTTTTTAAAATGTTGGCTGCAAGAATGTCGTCTAGCATTCAAAATTTAAAAATATATATACACTTTTTATTGTATTCAGTTATAATTAGTAGCACTGGTTTTAACTTAGCTTGTAGTGTAGTACGGATGGGTAAGTACTGATACCAGGTATTGGTATCAGTGCTAATACCAGCAAGTTATCAATACTCGCGATAACAATATCGGCCACCCTCTGGTGAAGATCAACAACAATGTGCGACAGACAGCCTGTGGTGCAGCATGCTCTTTTCTTTTTTCTTTTTTTTTTCCATATGCCTGTACAGGCATGACGATGGCCGCGAGCACACACACACAGTATTACACAGAGGACACATTATGGCAACACAATGCCTCCATCTATTCACAATCCGTGCACAAGTGGAAGAAACTCTCAGGCCTGATGGCCCAGTGTAAAGAGCGTCACTCTCTGGCATACACACTATACTGGCTGGCGTCTGGCTGTGTTGGCATGGACTACGCTTACTGCGAACTTCCATTGAAATATGCATTCCAGATTTTTTCTGTTTGTTTAAAACATTTTGGCTACGAGAGCGACTCCGTCGTCGCCTTTCAAATAACACTCAATCGTGCACCAAAAGACATTTCATTGTGCTTTTGCCCCGTCAAAATGCGCCTCTGCCGCATTTATTGTTTCATGCAGCCACTGTCGAGGAGTAAATAAAGAAGAGGGCATCCCACAATGGGATGCAAAGATCAACAAAAAGAGCTCGGCGTGGCGAAGATAAAGCAGCTCCACGTTATGTGGACATGAGCCACATCCACGCCGAGTGGCCGAGTAATAACGTGTCACCGGCACCGGTTTAGGACCTGGAGGCGGGCTTAGGAGAGCCAGGCCCCGCTGGGTGTCTGCGGAGCCGCGTCGCTTCCTTCCTTCCTACCTCGCTGAGAGGCGCAAATCACACAACGACGAAGCCAAAAGCATCTGACACGCCTTGCTTAGTTAGCCGTACCTTAATATCCGGTTCTGTTCGGTAAAAAGCAGTCCATTGTCCTATGCTGCTGTTGCCGTTGCTGCGCTGCTGCTGCTTCTTCTGCTGCTGCTGCTGCTGCCGCTGCTGGCTGGCTGCGTCCTGCTGGCGAAACAGACCAAGTGGCTGATTTCTGCTGCTCCTCCTCCTCCTTCTTCTTCCTCCCCCTCCCATCATCTGTTTACCTCCATCCCGCTCTCTTCGCCCTTTCCTCTTCTCCTCATCCTCAACGCAGTCCTCTTTATTATATAGTACAATATTCCATTCTTTTACACCATACTTTTGTTTTTCCTTCACCACCGCGGGCGGTTATTTCTCCTCTGGTCAACTACAAGTAATATTTGTCAACAGAGAAAATTGCTTCAAACTAAATTGGGACTTTGGAAAGGATGCAATTCAGTGTTCAAGTCGAGCTAATTGTCAATAGAAAACCCCTACATGACCTATCAGTTTATTTGTTTACTGAGGTTTAGTGACCCCTGGTGGACAAAAATAGAAAAATAAAACCTGCAACTGGAGAACGCATCCGGACACAATAATAAGTACTTTAAAACACCAAAGTGGAGTCACACATGTTGACAAATTATTACAATGTTAATGCAGGGAATAAAATTTAAGTGGTTATGACTGTAATTTAAAAAAAGGCCAATCTCTGAGGTTTATATGTATATAAAATATTTCATAGGCGAACACAAACACTGCTGTAATCTTGCCAACTAAATATGGACAGACGATGGCAGCAAATCCACGTTTACAATGTTGACTAACAAATAAATGGTGGTTGTTGTAAAAGCAGAATTCTGACCGATTTGAATTATTAAATAGGCAAAACACATTTAGATGCTAACAACTCTTTAATTTCATTCAATATGTCCAACCATATGATCAAATACAGGCAATGTATCATAGGCACAAGAACAAGTTGCAGCTCCAATGGCAGATGTAGGCACAGTGTTGACCAGGATTAAAAAAAAAAACGAAGTGAAATCCAGGTAAAACCTCCACAGTGTCAAAAATTTAAGTATGACACAAAACAATCATAAGCTTTGTGTTATACCTGTCAAAATCAATGTTTGAAATTACAGTAAAGATATCAATTTGCCAGAAGGCAAAAGAAGACCTTTCAGTGAGAAAGTAGCAATGGTTCCCTTGTATTTTTCACTAAATGTGTGCTTTTAGCTATTTAAGCCCATCATCCAGTACTTCTTATGCAGCATAATTCAAGCGTTCAGCTGTTGACAACATTTCCAGTCCAGGTCTCGTGTTTGGTTCCTGGCTTAAGGTGGGTGATGGTCACCTCGACCGCCTGGACCTTCTCGCATTTTGGGGGGAGGGCGCACACTTTGTAGCTCACCTCGTCGCCTTCCACTGGCACGTACTCACCCTCAATGCTGAAATTGGCACACAATGTATCAAATTGTTTGTATGTATAAGATTGTTTGACATAATGGATAATAATGGATCTTAATCAGAGCAGAGTTTCTTACATTACAAATCACAAATTGCTAGTGCATCGAAACGGTGCAACAAACATGATCTTACTCTGAGATGTGGACAAAGATCTCGCTGCCCCCATCGGCAGGTATGATGAAGCCATGACCTTTGGAGCGGGAAAAACATTTGCACACACCGGAAAACACTGGACCCTCTGATGCACGAGCCGCTCTGGATAGAAAGGAGGGAGAGGGAGAAAAAAAACTATGTCAGGACAAGACAATTAAAACCAGTGGTAGGAAAAGTAGAAAGAATATTACAATACATGTATGGATTCTATTCTGGCAAAGAGAATAATCCATATAAAACTAAACGTGTGTGTATGCGTCCTCACGCTGAGCAGGTCCTGTTCCTGCGAGTAGGCAAGGGGCTAGGAATATTAAAGCCCCGTATGGGTGAAGGTGAGCGATCTCTGTGTCGGCACACCGGAGGCTGCAGGGATTCTGATTGGATGAGGGAAAAAATAGGTTACATCATAGCAAATTTATTAAAAAGAAATTCAGAGTACTCTTGACACATGTGCATTGTTATACCTTTTGATGATCCCCCAGAGTTCAACGGCGGGGTGCTTGATCGTTCCTGAGTGGACATGGTGGTGGGCGAAAATGGGTTGAGATTGCAATGCCCTTAGTGGAGGACAAGAGGAAAAAATATCTTTCAATCTCGGAGTAATAACAGAAAATATTGCCCTTTAGTTGATGCACTGTTTGGCCTGTCAAATGCTACCTCATACCTGAAGAAGCACTCGGGCTATTATGTCAGAGAGATCACATTTCATTTTTCTGTCACAGCTGCAGTTCAGTAGCAGTTTTAGAAGCTTTACGCCTGCTTCGACACGTTAAACAATTTGCATCTATGGCAGGTTATTGGGTTCTGTTCTAGACAAACCGCATAACAGAAGGCCTGCAACCATCACCACCGTGGAAAAAACACAAAACGTTCACACATGACAAGAACATGTTAAGACTTAATAGATCATTGTCACTATTCAAATAGTCAAAACACACTTATCAGCCTTCACAGCAGAGACATTTCAATACTAGTCTCAGTCTGCACTCACAAGATAGTAACTTGAGTAGGCCAGAAAGGGGAGGGTTGGGTATTAGAAGGACCATCTGGGGATGACGGAAAGAAAAGCACACCAGAAGAACACCTTCGAAACCAACATTGAAGCAAAAAAAAAAAGACTCCACTCTGAATGCAAGAGGGTTGTTTTTGCAGTAAGCAAAATAAACTAGTGTAAGAGCCGGAATAACTCATTTAACATCACACCTCTAAGTGGTAGCCACACTTGCATTTCTATTCTGAACACATCTTGCAGAACAGAAGCCAGCCCTCTTAACTCGATAGATGTGCCGGCAATGAGATTAGAGCTTCTCTGGACCGCACAGTGACGATGTTGTCGATTCATGACCAGCCCTCGTATGACGTACAAAAAGAAATATTGTACGTTCAGGGCTACAGAGTTAGATGAAGCCAGGTGGCATCAGTTCTGTGGCTGAAAAGCAAAGCATGGAGAGTCTCCGTCACGATTGCTGAAATGTGAATGTGCACAGGAAACCCCAAAAAAGAAAAAGAGATTTACTGGTAGCTGAATATCAGCACGCAATCAAATCTAACACGATCGTAACACGATTTCCAGGTCATCGTGCTCATGCTTTCACACACCAGAGCCCTGTGGAATTTTCCAAAAATTTTCACCACTGGTACAAACCAGAGACCCTGCTGATACAGCAAATACCAGGCCAATGGGTGAATGAAGACAGACAGACGGTCACACGGACACATAGCAAACAGGAAGGATGTCCAATTTCAACAATCTGCTCATCTCACTGCGTCTCACTGAATTGACAGATGATCAAATCAATCGTAAGCTGGAAACGGAAATCTCAAAGTGTCATCAAAAATATATTTTCACAGGTCAGGGAGGAAAAAGTAAGTGACTGGCTATTAGTTTAGAAGATCAATAAAAACTCAGGTTAGCTGATAAACATTGATTTGGATGGAGTCTGACTAGATTCAATTGCTTTTCATAAAGCAAAGCTGTTCCTTCGTGTGTTTCTTAGAAATAAGCAACATTCCTAACACTCTTCAGAGACACAGGATTTATTTTTCTCTCCAAGGTGAGATCCTTGAATTGTTTGAATGTGACCATCCCTCTTTTGGTGGCAGGAAGTCCTGTCGCCTCCCATCCTGCCAGATACTTTACTAGCAGACCGCAAAAGCTCTTTGGTCGTGTTGTTGGCATCATTAGGCCAAGGAAAGAGACAATAAATGGCGGCGTGCTCTAAAAGAATAAATGGATGGATTGTTAGGACCGATGATGCGCACAAACATGAGCTCATGGTGCCATGAAAAAAAAAAAGACTTCTTACTGATTTGTTTTAATTGATTTTGGGGGGATATTTTATGTATCAAAAATACAAGTGGTATCGGTGGTTGGTATCGGTGACTACCGGCGTCAGTCTGGACAAAAAAAGCAGTATCGAACATCTCTTGTATCGCTATTTCTTGGGATAAAACAGTCAAATATCAGTACGTTTGTCAGACAAAAGACTTCAAGCAGGCTTAATGCTATGCAAAGATCTTCACCGGTGGGGTCATCTTGGGTCAGGGGGAAACGACTGCTTGCCAGCTCTGATTGCATAACATGAAACGGACAAAGGTTGCGATGAGCTTCAGGCAGGTATTTGAGGACCTGAAAGCATTGGCATGGAACAGAATCAAATCCACTATAGCTGAGCCTTTAAGGCAGAGAGCGCTAACCTCAAACACAAGCGGCCTATTATGATGTGCTCTTTTGTGGGCTTGAAAGCGTGTGTGGGTGGGTGGGTGGTTGTGCGACTGCGTATGCATGCAGAAGGCCAAATGGGATGTGTTGACGCAACTGCAGAAGAGGGTCCTGATCCTGCAATAGGATGATTCATCCTCAACATGCGTCAGTGCCACATCCCCTCAGTCAATGTAAAGTGAAATTCACACCTTGTTTGAAACGCATCGGCCACATATCCCATGTTGCAACGCATTCTTATCTACAATAAATGCTAATGTCCACGATTGAAGGAAAGTCACGTTGGACAATGGCACATCTGTCCATATTGATTAGAACGACTGAGTCAAAAGCGTATATTGGAGAATTGATCTGCTGTAATACAGGACTTAAACGCCAGGACATTAAATAAAATAAAAAACATGTCACAGACATGAAAACTGGGAAGTGTTTGGAATGATTAAATATCAGATTTTTTTCTGACTAAATAATTTTAAAATCTGAATAACTAAATAGATAAATAATATATTTTAAAATCATTTAAAATATATATTTGAAAAGAATTAAATCATTTTAAAAGCTAAATAACTCAAATAAATAAAAGGCAACCTGTTCTCAAACCAAACATTTAAAAATGAGCTGAAACATATCGAAGAGTGCTATGTAAGTAATGCAAGAAATGATTTGTTCAGCTGTTTGATCTGTAATGCAAAACAACAACACAATTGCAGAACGGTGGGCGTAATGTAATATATTCAATACGCAGGTGATTGATTACAACCTCCAGCCATGCAACCTGTTTGTGCACTTCAACACAATCCCCTTGCCCACCCTATCATCTCATGTTTTATGTTTCAAACAAAAACATGCTTGAACGGGGTTTCTCCTGCAGCTCTGGAATCCTGGATGCAAAAAAAAAAAATACCAATAGTATGTAGCACCTTATTATTTTGCATTATTCGCATCATATAAAATAAAGTTAAAGTTCATTTCATTTGCTTAATGAGTACCCAAACCTTTGGGCAGGAAATGACACAAGGAAGTGTCACTACAAGATTAGGTAGTAGATAAAAGGTGTGATCATTTATGATTTTTGTCTTTTTTTTTTTTTTGCAGATTTTGCATTTAATGTCAATGCAAATATGCGCTCGCCTCAACAAACTCTCATTTAATTTTCACTCCTAATTTATACATTTTATTTTGCATAAAATACCTCTGCATACCATTGCGTCCCAATAATAGGAAATAATCTAAATTAAATATAGATTGAATGTAATCACTGGTGATTGTTTCAAAAAAAAAAAAGAAAAAAAGAACGTCGAGTTCCAACAGTTTGGTTCCCCGCAAAATACCTAACACACACGCGCACGCGCGCGCACGCGAAGGTGACAATGAGCAACTGGTGGATTGTTGTCAACATCTACAGAGGCTTACCGTGCAGCACTTCATTATCTCAGAGGGAGTGGTGCATTTCGAGAAACAACCAATACCCATCACAAAAGCAAAAATAAGCACAACGCAGCAGAACAACAAAACACATCGTCGAAAACAAGTAGTGATTACTTTAAATTTGGAAAGGAAAATAAGGAAAAACTCACGGTCTCCTTTCAAGCGACTGAAGACTGCAGAACGTTCTCGAGTCAATGCAAAGCAGTGTTTTGGTGAAGTTCTGTCGAGCAGGTTTTGTTAGTTCAGTCCAGCCCAGCTCAGGTTTTGAGGTTTGATTCATGCAGGAACTTCCAGGCTCCAGCAGCGCTGTCTGTCCTCCTCACTATTTTACTGAATGGGCGGGGCTGCCCAAACCATGACGTCATCAATGACGTGTTACCGTAAATCCAGTTACAAAAACTCCTTCACAATAAACGCAAAATCTAAATCATTTTAGAGTCGGATTGAAAAAAGTAAAAGATTAGATTAGTGAGTGAGAACCTCAGATTTGGAAAAGATTATGAAAAGCTGGAAACAGGTTTAAATTCCTTCTGCCATCTCATGGAAGATTGGTCTTACCCATCATATGTGTTTCATTGACATAAACGTAAAGCAAAAGTATTTGTTAGTGAAAAATAATTTTCAGACGAATTGAGTAGAATTTGATTTTTTTTTCCCTTCAACGCTTTTGTAGGGAATGACAGCTCAGCCATTCTGAACAAACGTTTTGAAAGCTACGTGGCACCGCACTGCCCTCTAGTGGCAAGAACATGTACACGTAACACGTCCTCAGTTCTTGTGCAAAGTCAATGTCAAAATAACTGTAAAATACGGTGCAAGCCTAACGAGCAGAAAGGAAAAGAAGAGTCTAAAAAAATGTGTGAATGTTTATCATTAAAAACTGCTCAAGAGTCATATTTTTTTCAAATTAGTGATCACAAGGTCAAATGAGTCCTAGATTGTGACGTAAAAGGTCAAATAATGTTTACAATCAAAGGAACTTGTATTGCATACAAACTGTCTGAAATAATCATTTGAAATTGACACCTTTGAACAACACATTTCTCAGTTACATATAGTGTGACAAAATGCCATCAAAGTGGAGAAATGTAACAAAACAAAAAAAGGTTTTGGCTGAATGTAGTATTGAGACCACCATTTGGCACTTCATGCGTGCTAATTAATGACCTTGCAAACACACAGATGTAACAGCTATTTCGGGAGCATAACTATTCCTATACGATATCTCTATCAAGCAGATGTTAAAAATCAAATCTGAATTACTGTATAATTTGAAATACGACAGACGAGTGGTCATTCATTTACATTAGCAGCAACTTCACAGAGAAGGGAAGCAGCAGACTGCATCCAGTTTTTTCTTTCTTTTCAAAACCTTTAAAATCAAGGACCTGAGCGACTGTGCCCTTCTTGTACGGATTACACTCCATGGGTATTATAGTAAGCCAACTCAATAGCCGTGTAAGATTTTAAAACTGCTTCATGTGAAATGCCTGTAAACATTGTGTTGCAGCGTGTTCCGACGAGGCGCTGATGTCACAAATACATTACAGTACATTATTATTTTGTTATTGCACAAAGAAAACAATGTTCAGCCGTTTTCCAAAGGACACATCATTTCACACGTCAATGATACTAAAATAGCCAATCTGCAGTCTTTCATTGTTCCCGATAAATTACTCATTCTACTCTACAAGCCTAAAAAATGCGTTGCTATATTCACAGTCCAATGCCATTTGTTCTAGGGTCCCAATGTCACAATTTGATATGGACTCACATTCAATCGAGTCAAAAGAGAAAGGGTGCTTATTTCAAATGGGCAGCAGCAATATCATTCATTATAATACATTATACTCTACGTGAAACTCTATTACCTTAGTATATATAATATACCAATAGTAGACAAACATGTGAATGAATTGACTGAAGCAGGGCAGAAATATAGGTCAGGTTGGAACTACCGGACAGTGTGTTAAAAATCCCTCCCATACCAAAACAAAGATGTCTGCTCAGTCACCTGTTTTGAGAGACAGGTCTTATACTGCTAAGTTTTGGTATGATAGACTCAACACATGGAATGAAATAGTAGTGACGGGATCAAGTAAAAGATGACAAAAATTTCCCCCGCAATTGCTCATCAGTGTAAACACAACATTGCACTATTTGATATGGGTGCAGCAGACCCACGTTTCATGTGTGCGGAACGTGCATTGAATCGGGTTGAACCCGCAATCTGTGTTCTACACAGCATGCCCAAGGGTGTGAATGGATAGCTGCATTAGGGAAGACGGAGGAGAAACAGAACACTTGGGCTTCCTGTAAGTGGGATGGGAAAAAACATTAAGAAAGTGAGACATGAATAATGATGGCGGCGATGAGATCCAAACCTGCAATGTCGAGTCACATTGTTCGGCTGTATTGTATGCCGGTTTTGGAGGCGATGTTGGACCACGGTAGCAGAGATCTCAGCAAAGACTGAGCCTGTCGATACAACCTCTGTGGGATGGAGCAGGGGCTCAGGTTGGCTAGGGTTGAACCGATGTGATGGATATAATCAGTGGAACGCTAAGTTAAAGTCAATAGATACAATTAAGAAAATGGCGAATCCGTAAATATTCGAAAGGATATAATATTGTCCAAGGAGGATGACCCCCGTTGATGTAGAGCACATATGTGAAGCCATCTTTCAGGACACCACGTATGGAGTAGTAGTAGGGCAGGTAGTGGTGTTGCTTGAAGTCCCTGTTCTCGTAGAAGTGGATGGCAGTGTTGTTGGTGGTGAGAACATGCAGGTAGATTGCCTTACAGTGGTCCTGGGCTGTTGTCGAAATGTGTTCCTTCAGACTGTCCAGCAGTAAGGAGCCTAAATAAAGAAACAGGCATTCATTTTGTAATGGTGACAGATGGAAGAAAATGTGTGAGTGCTTTCAGTGAAGTCTACCAGTACCTATGCCATGTTTCCTGAACTCTTTAACCACTCCCAGACTGAGGATGTAGGCTACCTGTGTGTCCACAGGGAAACTGGATGCGAGAACATCTCCATCCTAAGACACAATTAATAAAAACAAAATGGCATCTGCATTAACATTACTGTTGTGTACAGTGGTACCTTGATTTATGTAAGCATCTTACCTCTTTATGTACTTTGGTCCGACCTTTGATCTCAGCCACAATCATTCCCACAATACCTCCTCTGAAGGTGGCAGCGAGAGAGAAGAACTTCTTGTTGGAGGTGATGTCCTGGTACCATGAGTCTGGGTACCTGGGGTGAGGTCAAAACAAGTTGTTTTTCAGGAAATGCCTTCATGGAAATGTTCTCGCCATAGAAAGATTCTTACTCAATTGGGAACCAGTCACCACAGAGCAGTTTCACACTGTCTATGTCATCGTGGCACAGGAACCGGAGCTGGACTTCACTGAGAGCTGTGGGAGGCACCACGTCACTCATTCACACCTGGAGGCAAAACAAGAAAAAAAATAAAGTTCAATTGACAGCAAGAACAATATTAGGAAATCTTGAATTGATGTGGAAAGCAAGGAGAAAGGTGGAAAACATCTAAACAAGAGTTACAGTGAAGAATGTTAACACCTCGGTGTAAATGACGTCATAAAGGTTTACAAAAACACCAATGGTAAAAATGTCTACACAAGTTGATCACACAACTTGGGAGAAAAATACAGAATTCACAATTTAGTTCAAATGTCTGCACCATTTGAACGCACAGCTTAGGATAGTAACACATACTTCATAATTTCAGTATTTCTACAGTTTTACGTCAGATAAAGAACAGCTACTGAGCTAAGCTAAGCGTCTGGCTAAGCTAACATGTTCCTACCTTATTTTAACCCTCACACCGAAGGAAAGTCAAGGGGATTTATATTGTTCGGTTATAGACCAGGTGGGCGAATCCCTACTTTGGATACAACATGACAGAACACATGTCTACTCTTGATTCTCATTACTGTTATCGATGCTGCAGTGAGGCTAAACTAAGCTAATCCGGTCAACGCTCGCGACCGGATGTTTTTTTTTTTCCTGTTTACGGAAGTGACGCAATTGTCACGCGCAGTGCAACTGTTTGACCTTTGACCTACCAATATTAAATAAAAGAAGAAAAACGAAAAGTCATGTATGAAATTGTCAGATGAAAACAAAACACATTTTGCTATGATTATAGTTTTAAAAGGTAAAACTGAGTTTCTTACATTTATTACATTAATTTGTATTGATTTTCATCTTTTGATCTAAAATCCAAATGTCTTCAGTATATGTATGGACTGATATAGATTTTTTTTTTATTTTTTGTAGCAGTGGAATTCAAGCCCAAGACCTTGGCTAAAAGCAAGACCTTAAATAAACTTTCTTATCTAATATTTCTAGCATCTGCTCCCTTCCCAGTGGTTGTCTTGCCACTAGTCTTTTAAAAATAGCATTGAGTAGTGTATAAAAGGAAGAGGCAATATTTTTCTTTTTGAATCTTAATAACAGTGACAGTCACGTAAAGGTAATTATAAAAGAATGTTTATCAAATTCTCAGACCATTTCTTTAGATAGGACATTAGTAATTAATTCAACAGTAGTGTTTTTTAGTTGTTTATAATAAAATGTCTCCAATTTCCTGACTTTTTTCATCAATTAAATATAACCATACCATTTGCAGTGCACATCCTTCATTGTCATGTAACGCCATCTAACATGGCAACCAACTTGTAGCCTATCCACAATACCACGCCTATCGTCGCTCCTGGCCAGCACGACCTCGTCACATGATGCACCTACACTCAAATAAAGACACACACAATCAGAAATTCTGTTCAGATGTTCCAGTGGCACCTTTGAGAATTTTCGCTACTAGGCCTTCTCATCAACACGCTGGCTATGAAGATCAGGTAGCTACCCGGGAGTCATTGATAAAGAATGTTATTATACAGTAATACAAATTAGTCCTTGCAGTAAAAAACCTGGAATGCCTTTTTAACTTTTTAAGGTAACTTTGGTCTAACCTGAGTTATGCATTAAGTGAGTAGAACATTTCCCCCTGCATAGAGCACAACGCATTCCATTCTTTCTTTTGCATTAGTAAATTGGAATATATGCCTTCTACCAGTCAGTTTTAAATGTATTTACTTTTGTGTTACCCCCAGGAAGTATTTAGTTTACAGTTCGGGTCTCCTTTTGGCCCTGCTGCATCTATCTACGTCTTTGCTGTTGGGAGCCTTCAACATCAAGTCCTTTGGAGACAAGAAAGCTTCCAACACAACCTTGATGAACATCATCAGTGAGGTCAGATACTTGACCTCTTATTACACCTTGTAGTCAGTACTTAGCGATGCATTTTGTGTTGCTGTTGCAGATCGTCCACCGCTATGACATCATTCTGATCCAGGAAGTCCGAGACAATGACCTCTCAGCTACCACAAAACTCATGCAACATGTCAACAAGTTAGGATAAATATCAAATATTATTGCTTATAGTGAGGAACATTTGGAAAATTTCATACTGTTTTTTTTTTTTACCCCAGAGGTTCTCCACCATTTAGGTACAAGCACATCGTCAGTGAGCCTTTGGGTCGGAGTTCTTACAAGGAGCGGTATCTCTTTCTATACAGGTACACACACAAAAAAAATTGGAGCGACAAAAGTATCTCCATATGCAATTTTTTTTTTAGCTTACCAAAAAGTCATTGTCCATTCCAGTGTATAATACTTCTTATATTTCAATTTAGTCCATGCATGTTCTTCCCAGGGAGGAAACGGTGTCAGTGGTCAGAAACTACACTTATGACGATGGTTGTGAGCCCTGTGGGACCGACACCTTCATGAGGGAGCCTTTTATCGTTATGTTCTCCTCAAATGACACTGGTAGGCTGTATACTGTATATATAGAATGTGTTTTTAAAATAATGGCAGTAACTTTGCCTATATCCCTTTTAGTTGTGAGAAACTTTGCTCTGATCCCACAACACACTTCACCAGACTTCGCCTTACAGGAAGTAGATGAGCTGTACAATGTGGTGACTGATGTCCGCAGCAGATGGAACACCAATGTGAATATGACTTAATGTAATTTTCCTCGATGAAACTGAATAATGACAGCCATACATTGGACCTGCAGGATATCATTCTTCTGGGCGACTTCAATACAGATTGCAGCTATGTGACAGACTCAGAGTGGACGCAGATCCGAATTTTTACGGACAAGAGCTTCCATTGGTTGATCCCTAATGAGGCGGACACAACAGTGTCGCACACTGATTGTGCATATGACAGGTAGGTGTTCTATGTTGGCACTAGCCATGTACATGACTTCATATTTTTTTTTTTTTTTAGGATTGTGGTGACTGATGACATGAAGACGGGCGTAGTGGACTACAGTGCGGAGGTGTACGACTTCATGGAAGATCTGAATCTGAGCTTCAATATGGTAAACGTGTGGAGTAGACATTAGCACATAACAGAAATGCAAACAACATCATGCCGTGGTATTCTGAAAGAGTGAATTTTTCGGGTAAAGGAACAATTTGGTTTGAGAAAAACATACCTTTATGGATTGAAAGAAAGTGTCTTGGAGATGCTTGTCAAAACAGCACACTTATATTCTTTTACATATTTTACTTTTACCCCACCCAAGAGTAAAACTTGGTCACTCCTTTGTGTTCTCCACCACCAGACTGTACAAAAGTGACACATATGCTATTAATTTATCAAAACATGTCTGCACATGTGGAATATAAGAAATTTTGTATAGATTGAGGAGATTATATTCTAAATCTACATTTTCTCCTTTCTTAGGCATTGGCTGTCAGTGACCATTTTCCTGTGGAGGTGAAGCTGCTTGTCTGATCACATGACTCAAACATCTGAAATTTACTAAACCAGTTGATAATAAAAGATATCTTGAAGCAGACATTGACCGTTACATTATGAGCTATGCAAAATGCATTTAACAGTGGACAAAATGATGGCAAAAAAGTGGACTTTAACCTTTTAAATCTACATTCCAAAAACAAAACAGAGAGAAAAGAATACAGAGGAAAGAAGAAGCAATGCACCACGATGTGATTTAGGTTAGGCACTTTTAGTGATGAGGCGCTATTAGAAGAACCTGACTGCCCAAGTTTGTTTCCATTATCCAGCTAACTCACAATATTACATTTTTAAATGTCAAGTCAGTGTCCAATGATTTGTGATTAGAGGCCTTCACTTACTCATTAAGCCTTCCTCTTTTTGAGCATCTCAAGATACGTACGGAGCGAATTCTGGATGGCGTCTTTAGTGATGAAACTAACAAAATTTTGGACATCAGCTTCTCTTTTGGCCGTCAGCTTGTCAATGGTCGGCTTTCTCATCATGGACTTGGTGATCTGTCTGGCGTGGGCTGTCAAACAAACAATATAAATAACAGTTTTTAAAATATTTGAAAAGAATGAACTCCTCCTTCTATCACACACCTGGAATGGCCAACCACTTGGCCATTGTCTGCTCAGCTGTGGCCATGAGCTTATCTTCAGGTACTAGCTGGTCCACCAGTCCTATCTTCAGAGCTTCTGTTGGGTTGTAGAGCAGCCCCAAAGCCAAGGCCATTTCAGTATTCCGGTGGCCCACTGTATTAGCCATGGTGTCCTTAAACCTGGAAACAGCAACGTTAAAATGGTGTGTCATCACATTTGTCCTCAGTGTTGCCGTATGGTGAATCATTACCAAAATGGCGCAACTATCCCGAGCAGAGTCTCATTAAGGCCGATGCTATAGCGTGGGTTGTCCACCATTACTCTATAGTCACATGTCAAAGCCATCAGACAGCCACCTGCAGGACTGGAGCCCTGAAGAAGGAGGGGAAAACTACAGTGAGGTTTTTTTTTTGCTCTCTAGTCATGGTTTGCTTCGAAACTATCCATACATTGATTGCAGCTATGGTGACCATGTTGGAGCTGTAGAGTTTCAACCACATCTCCTGAACAGCTTTCCAGAATTCCCCGCAGCTTTCTGGAGTCTTGCCATACATCTCCAAGATGTCCAGCCCTGCTGAGAACACCTTGGGTAGACTCTGGATAGCACAAACACACAATTAAGGAAAGGAGACGATTTAAAATGAAACTCAATTAAAAAGTTCAAAGGGATTTTGTACAGAGGTGATGATGAGCCCCCGGCAGCTTTTGTCCATCTCGAGCTTCTCCAAGCTTATGCAAAACTCTGTGAGGAAGTCCAAACTGAGGCTATTGACTGGTGGACTCTTCATATGCATCACAGCCACACCTATGGAAGACATAATGCACATTTCAGCCTTCTCAAATCGCTTAAGAATTTATTGGGGGGGGGAATCATAAAAAGCCCAAATGAAGTTCAAAATGACCTCAGCCACACTAGAAGCAGTCTGCAATAATTACCTGTACTCTGGTCAAAATCCACTGAAATTTTAGAAGATGTGGAGTTGCTCCTCTGCTGTGTGGCAAGTATCGTTGATGCACACACTCTGCCATGACTTCTGCTGGAAGACAGCTGGGAAAGAAGCCCTGGAGACACATGCAAACACATCATACAAAGACATTTCTTTACTCACGTGACAGTGCTCATGCATGGCTCCGATTTAAATAATTTGTGAAATTAGCTTGCCATTTGTGCACAATGTACAGGGGAAGGTTTAGATTATTTTGTTATTCCACAAGTAGCAAGATATCATCACAAGACCTTATTGTGACCCTTGCTCCACATTCTGTGCAACAGATAACGCTAACCACTACCAGTTAGCCGACGAGGGGCATTTTACGTTAAAATATTCTTCAAATGATAACTAAGACACATCATCCTCCTACAAAGTGAAGCACAACATACCTGATAAAGTACACTTATTCCTAAAAGCTGCTCTCAACGCCATTGTTATGCTTGAAGTTGCAGCTAGGCTAACTCGATTTTGTCGGACCTTTTCGGAACAGCGCTATGGAACTGCACTGGCCAATATGTGTAATTACAGTATCCGGGTTCTTGCCACCGTGACGTTTCGAGGTTACAACGTTTCAAGGTTACGAACGGAAACGTCGTACATTCTCGTGACTAAGTCGTAAACCGAGGTTCTCATTTTTTTAAATTGGTATGTGGATTATTTTTAGGATGATACATTTTATATAAAGGTGGCTTGACATTCATATATTAATATAGAAAATTGGTAAATATTCAGATAATTTGAGACAAGTTGTTCATCCACATTATAATTAATATTTCAGGATCTGTATCTGGTACTATGAATTATATACTGGATGTTACTTTTAGGGACTGAAAATGTGTTTGTCATTTTGATATAGACCAGAAATTAGTATATTGACTTACTATTCTGGGTATTGATTCTACTAATTGGAAAAAGCTATCAGAGCATCGATATCGAAATATCAATGGATCGTGTATTCCATAGCAGATAGTGTAGCATTAAAGATGAGAGTGGGTGAGATGAGAGAGAGGAGCAGATCGGATACTGCAGGTGTCATAAGTGACAGCCAGAGCTCAAGGGTGTCTTTGGAGGTGTGCAACGGACAGAAGCTTCTCTTGACTGGTAAGTATCACATTTGACATGAGAGCTTTGTGTTTTTATTGTTTTGCTGGTGTACTTTATTATTTATCCTAAGTGTAAATCTCTACTGGATGATAGTTGCAAATGATGTTGTGTTGATGCTCATAATAACAACAACAAAAATTTAAATAACAATTTCCAGAGTTTGACTATACAGCCAGATTATGTATTCTTATACAGAATATCCACCTGTACATAAAATATTGTTATTTATTGGATTTATTATTTCTTTGTATGGTTAAGACGATGGATTGGTAACTTTAATTCTATTTTTTTGAATCAAGTATTCTTTCATTGCAGGGAAATGTTTACAATACATATCAGTTACGTGACTAAAAATAAAAAGCACCTTGAACATACACTGAATGTGCTTGAGTCGGAAATCCATCATGTCCCGCTGCTTTCTCCGTGTTGTTTTTCCTGGAAAGCTCACCCTGGGATATAATGGATCTAATGGTGTTGGAGGACATGGGCAGTGGCTGTGAAGATGATAACTGTAGCCTAGCGTCAGGCTTTCTGGAGGACTGTCCCAACCAAGATTGTGATTGGAATCAACCTGTCTTTGGATTCACAGCGCTAGGTTTGTATTCATAAAGAAGTAAAAAAACAAAAAAACAAAACATGACATCTAAGATATTTCCAAATATTCTATAACATATTTTATTATGTACGATATACCAGTGGCAAATTTGTGCTAAAATAGTAGTAATAGTTATCAAACTCACAATTTTGTCACGGACAACATGGCAGCTATGGTTTGCTTTGGAGGACCATCACAGAATGGAGGCTGCAGGAGTTGGTTGGACTGTGGAGCAAGTCACTAAAGCAGAGGAATGGAGAAAAAAATTGTCAGTCTGGAATAAAGGTTGCCGTCATACGTATAGATACCAAGGGGGGGGGGGGGGGGGGGGCAGCTGGAGTTGTTGATGAGACAGAAAGGGTGAGATAGATGGAGGACAAATCTTGGTTGGAGTAGTTGAATTCAAACATAGCACATAGGTGGAATCTCTCATCCTTCATTCTTCTCATCCAATGTGAAAATTGGAACCTCCCAGCAGGAAAGGAGGTGAGAAGGTAGAGATGTCAAGTGACCAGAAATATATGGTTGATAAGCTAACAAGCTGAACGCAGATCCAAATATTGTTTTCTCTCTCTTCATTTCTAGTGTGCGTGACTATCATCTACATTCCCGTGCTGCTCCTTGGTCTTCTGGGAAACGTCCTAACAATTCTAGTGGTTTGGCTACGACCGCACATGAGAAGTTCTACCTACTTGTACCTGAGTAGCATGGCTGTTAGTGATCTGATGATTCTCCTACTCCTACCTCTGGATCTCTATAAGGTACAAATATATATGATACAAGCTATCATCAACTAAAAATGCTTTTGCTTCTCACAGCTATGGAGACCCAGACCCTGGCTCTTTGGAGACCTTGCCTGTAAGATGACCATGTATCTCTCCGAGTGTTGCACCTTCTGCACCATCCTCCACATCACCTTCTTGTCTTTGGAGAGATATGTGGCAGTCTGCTGGCCAATTATAGCAAAGACCTTGGTGACACGCCGCAGAACCAAAGCTCTGATTGGCTGCCTGTGGCTGGGTGCAGCAGTCAGTGCAGCACCTGTGTTGGTGATGGTTGGCGTTGAGGAAGTTGGGCAAGAAGATCTCGGGGTTAGTGGCTGGAGGGAGAATGGAAGGTGGATGGGCGAGGATGGACAACCCGTTGGCTTTGCAATGGATGGAGTTGAAGAAAAACATAATTCATTTGAAGGAGAACGAGATGAACTAAAATGGGGAGAAGAACCAAGACAGTTGAAGTTGTTTAAGGAGGAAGACTCAGGAATGGAAGTAAGAGACGAGCAAAACAAAACACACAGACGTGAAATCATCAACAAAATACAAGAGGATGTGAAGGAAGTTTACGGAGATCAGCAAAACAAGAGAAAAGCAGATGAAGGAGGAGGAGGAGGAGGATGGGAAGCCAATGCTGCACACCGGACATGGATTGATAGAAGAGAGTGTCGTTGCACACAGTACGCCATTTCTTCTGGCCTACTGTCAGCCATGATGATTCTATCCAACCTCTACTTTCTGGTTCCGGTTTGCATTCTCGGCCTGGTTTATGGGATGATTGGAAGAACGCTTTGGCTCCGCCCCCAGAGCAGCCGCAGAGACCAAAGTCATCGTCATACCGTCAAAATGCTCGGTGAGCACTGATAGCTAATGCCGATCTTTGGATTTAACAAAACTCTACACTGTAGCTCTGGCAGAGCTCTGGTTCATATAGTGTTTTCAGACCATAAATGAAAACCACAACAATTTTTTAGTTGTTTTGATTCAATGTCTCTATGATCCCCCCCACAGGAGTGATCGTGATGGCGTTTATCCTATGCTGGCTACCTTTTCACGTTGATCGGACCATCTTTGTTTTCTCTCTGGGCACCGGCATGGACCAGCAGACTGTCAACACTGATGAATCCATCAACAATGTTACTACGACATCGGACTTGCTCGTTAAGACTACATTGTCTTACTCCTATGAACCACCCACCAGAATCCAACAACAAGATACAAACACACAACAATCTACACTTTTATATAAAACAAAACCATTTAACAACAGCAATTATGAAATATATAACAGGACACGGATGCAGCAAAGCTCACTTTTGAGCTCCCATACTGTCACAAATACACAATCTAGTAAGCCTAACAAAATAACCCCACTACGCAACAACGACACACACTTCACTAACACCACAAACACAGACACACATTTGTATTTTCTGTACTATCTATCTCAGTATTTGAACCTGGGCTCCTCTGTGCTCTACTACCTCAGCGCTGCTGTCAATCCTTTATTGTATAACGTGATGTCAGCCAGGTATAGACACGCCATACACAGTCTCTTACGCTCACAAAGACAACACTCGCGGACACTTGAATCACAATGGACCACTACGAATTTGTAATATCATAATTAACATGACTACGTCACGCTGTGTGACGAGGGTGGGCACAAACAAGATTATTGTAAGGAATTTTTTTGAGATGACTTCCCCTTTAAGAAGGGCTAAATGTTTGTATCCTGTACAAATATGACAACATATGATTTGCTGCCTTTTGCATTGAATGTTCCACACAGTTTTTATTTGATTCTCCTTTCCACAATAATAGCATTGTTCTTTTGTTGTCAGCTTCAGAATAGCAAGTTTGGAAAACACAACGGCCTCGGGCTAAGGACAATTGATTGGATTGGATTTGTAAACCAGGCTCTTCCTGACTTGAGTTGATATCTTGTTTGAGAGCAACAATATGAATCTATAAAATTGAAAGTGACTACTCAGGGGAGTGGGGAAATCATTCAGGGTTATTGTCTGCTGTCACATGATCGAATATAACACAACACGTATTACACTAAAACCATTAGGTTCAGTATCTGATTTTTTTTTTTTTACAGCCATGCATTTGCATTTGTTGTTGTTTACATACATGAAAATTGAACATTGCTTTTTGCTAACAAATTTAATTAATAATCAGTGGTACAACTGATATTTCCTACCACTAGAGGGCGCTGTCCTATAGGTAATATTCTTACAGGGCAAAAGAGAGCTCAAGTAAAATTGGACACTCTTGTTTTTGTTTTACTTAAATTGGGATGTGAAAGCAGTTAAATGCTACTATCACAATTAAAAAGACCTGTTAAGTGATTTTAGTGTATTATTTCTAACATTATTATTTATTATTATCTTATTTCTACATTAAATATTGTGCTAAAAACATCCATTTCTGCCCATTAGGGTCCAAGCTACATTCATGTAACAATAATCACAACAATTATACTGTGATGTACAATTAATTGTACTCCTTAAGGCACAACATGCCCAACCACAGGGAACACTAATTTGCTACCACTTTCATCATGAACATCTTTCCTGGTCGCCTGCACTAAGTACTACTGTGAGAATTTGGGAAGAAATATGCATTTTCATTTATTCTGCACTATCTCTGCTTGCGTATAACAACGCATAATAATGGCACTTAGCAATTAATAAAAACAAAGTGCACAGCATACGGTACAGTGGGGAAATCAGCGCTCTTGCTGGCCTTCTGATACAAATTCAATAAAATTTCAGAGGATTTCAACACCATTTAAAAAGGGAAGTCTTTAACTCAATTGATTTCCCATCACCTGAGAGCAATTTGGACGCATATGATACAATACATACATCTCACGTGCGGGTGCTTGCAAAGATACTGCATAGCGTAACAAATCAACACCATTCTTCTAGAAGAATACACCAAAGATTTCATTGCATTCCCCAAGCAGGGGGCTGAGAATTGCACCCGATGGCGGCCTCATCTGTGAGAAGGAGAAGGCCAATGAGCATTAATTATGGAACAGTAAGGACAATGGGGGGCTATTGGATTTAGATGCTGCCCAATTACTGTGCCAATAAGATCACAGATGACAACAATAACACAGATCTAAGCTACAGGAGAAGTTACATTTATTTTAAGTCACGAGACACAATGTCTATGGATTTATTTATTTTTTTAATTATATATACGTGTGTATATATATATATATATATGTTTTTACTGGCCTTCCTTGCAATGTTTGAAGCACTACTACATCCCTCATGAGAGTCACTCACTCAAGTGCAGTGCCCGCATCACTATTTCACTCTACCCTCTCAATACGAGTAGATGCTCAAGAGCTCCAGCAAGTACAAAGACCTGCAAATGATTGAGTGATTTTAATCTTGAGGTGCCAGAAAGAATCCTGTCTTGTCCACTGGAAACCTGAAGGGATGTTTCTTAATATGGTTTAATGTAATTTAGCTTGCATTAAAAGCTGTTGTGATGATTCACACAAAAACATTTTCACACGCATGTCATAAAATACATTGCGTCAGGAGGGAGACGTTTCATTGCATGTGAGCATGTTTTGTGGCTTGAATGGAAACAACAGATAGATATTAGGGAGCAGTTTGAACATAAATTGGAAACCAACCGTACATATCCTACAGGCATGAATAGTGCCTGCGTAAAATTGCCATTTCTTGCCTCCAGACAAACTGTATATGTATATAGATACGTGGGATGTTTTTTTTTCCTTATTTAAGAAAGTTATTAACAATATACTGTCTCTTGCAGACATGTGGCTGACATCACTTCAACATGAATATTCATTTGAGTAATGACGTACGAGGATGTGCAATCATCTCGGCACAGTGCGTAAACATAACAGAAGGAACGGTTTTGCTGTTCTTGCTCTGTGAAGCGCAGCGCTGCCCAGCGTCATGTCGACTAACTCCACAATGAGAGTAGCGCAGGCACATGTTCTACTTTGGTCACATTGAACTTGTATGTATATAAAAAAAAAAAGGTGAACCAGAAATGCATGTACAATGTCTGGATTCCAGCATAATTGCAGAAGAAAGGAGGGTATGGGATTAACTAGTTGGCAAATAAAATTCATCAACCTAATAGTAAAAACATGCCGTAAATGTGAACTATATCCACTGTATCCGTGTGGGGGAAAAAATAATATTATTTTATACTATTTGAATGGAGCGGTACTAAAAGTTTTGTTGTGTAAAATCGGTACTAAAAGTTTTGTTATTACTTTAATGGTGTGTGAGAGCGTATATATCTTATACAATACCATCAAAGATGCCTCTAATAAACACTTAAAAAATACAATAAAAATATAATGAATAAATAAAATTATGAACAATGCTAATGTCATCAGAGGAACATTTAGTTTTATCAGGGGTGCAATGAAAACCGATTTGAAAATCGGTTATATATCCTTCACTCGCTGCTGTGGTTACATACCCAGCTATAATATTGGGTAGAAAATTCAAAAGTTGCCTGTCATGTTGCCATCAACACTCAATCAGGACATAAAAGGTGGTTGAAGGTGATTTCGACACTTTGGTAGTGGCTGACTCATGTATGTATGAAAAAAGAAGACAGAAGAAAAAAAAAACAGACGCACGATTCATTCCTTACAGTGAGGTGAGGGAAGTGGGAGGAGCAAGAGATGCTTTATAAAGGTGCAACTTTCTTCTTGATCCACTTACACGACAAGCATCTTTTTTTGCTTATAATAGGGGTACCTTTTACTTTGGAGTTTTTCACCAGCGCCTTAAAGTGAGCATGGATGTTCGGACGTTTGCCACTGTGCTGTTAGTTGTAATGACACAGTCTCTTTGCCCACTGGGAAATCCGCTCACCAGCCGGGAGGAGGGCAGGGAAGTGTGGACCCTGGAAAACTGGCAGGTAACACTTTATAGAAATGATTTCATTTATATTTCGTATAAATGAAAACTTGCATTGCATTTTCTATCCATCTAATCTATTCAAAAATGTAAATGAATAAAGTTATAAACTCCACGATTAAGCATCAATGGCAATCAAAATTCTTACATAATGAAGTTAATTCATACAGACTTACCTTTACATGCAAACAAATCATATCAAAAATATGTTTAGTGGCATAATACAGGCACTATTATTAGAAAATGTTTTCATAGGACATCTTAATTATAAGAAGTACTGTACTAAAATTGAGACCAGACAATATTTTACAATTTACTTAATAATGCTCAAGTTCAGCACCGGACAGCTCCACTACCATCTCTATAAACACCTGTTAAGTTCACTTTGTTTGGTCAGTTCAGTCACATGTAAATTGCTCTCACTGTTTGTGTGTGTGTGTGTGTGTGTGTGTAGGACTACCCACTAGAAAGGGGCATAACCATTCGTCTGGCAGACCTCATCAAACGCTCGAAAGCGCAGCAGTTCCACGGCTTGATGGGAAGGAGCTTGGGTAAACAAACACATAAAAATAGTCATAATAACTATGCTGCCAGGGATTCGCAAAATGTCTTTTAATGTATTTTCTAATGTAGGAATCTTTTACACTATGCCTTTTTCATTTTCGTTTCCATTCTTCCTATCTTCTAGGGGTATCACATCCGATCGGTCTGGACAGAAAAAGTAATTTTATTACACGGCTATATGTTTTATGTTACAATTCAACTTTTTTAACTCATGCCTTCTTTCTCTTAACCAGGAAATAAAGGGGAGATGTTTGTAGGGCTCATGGGAAGAAGGAGTTTAGATGAAGGTAAATATTTCAAAATATGTCACTTTATTTTTGTTACCTTCTATGCTGCTATGGATTTTCTAATCAATTCCTGTTGTGTTTTCCCAGATATGCAAGAGGAGTGGAAATCCTACTCGTACTGAAGATGTTTTATAGAAGACATCTGCGATTGTTTTTTCTCTCTTCCAATTCTGTATCATTGCCATTAGTGTCTCAGTGAACATACGTGTTGTCTATCAACAGGACATTGTGTTAACAATACAAGACAATGGAATACAATCTAAGATGTAAGAATTTATTTTTTTTCAAATGAAAACAAAAATCATTAAAGAAATCATATGTAGATACTACTTCGTTTTCATATTCTTTATTATGAAGCTCAAAATTGAGCTCAGGTGCATCCTCTTTTTACTGATCATTCTTGATATAAAATAGTCCAACTTTTAAATTAAATTGATTGGATATAATTTGGAAAGGCACATGACTGCTTATATAAGGCCCCACACATGACTGCATGCTGACATGCAAACCCAAGCATGGAGTGTAATTTAGATAAATTGATCCACCTACTTACACCAAAAATCATGAAACTTCTAACTCAAGTGGCAAAAAAAAAAAAAAAAAACCTCCCGGTGGAATTTGCATTCATTTCTAAAGTGCACAAACTTCATTAGATGGCCATTTTCAAAAATCTAATACCGGCATTAAAACTGATCTGTGAGACCCTTCTTTTGTACGTAAATTGTTGCTATGGTAATATGCAATTCAAACATGACACACCAGAAACCTCAGTAGGTGTTTATTGAAGAGGAAGCAAACGACGGAAGAACACAAAAGCACAACAGAGCAACATGTTTGATGCTAAGCTATGCTTCACTGCGGCTGCTGCTGCTGCTGCTGCTGCTATAAATACGGAGCAAGGTGCTTTGAGATTGGGAATTACATCGCTGGTGCTATATGGAAAAGTACACTCGAGATCTGTTAATGCCCAAAAGTAAAAGTGTTTCTGAAGCTGCTGGTCCATAACTGCCATTGGCTGCCTAAATACCAAACATAACCTGTTCCTAATTGAGAGGCACGGAAACCAAAAACAGCTAACTCTGTAGTGTTACAAAATAAACAACAATAAATATTCCCTATGGATGGTTTGTCAAAATGCACTTTCCAATATAAGCGCACTTCAGCCTTGGCAATACTTGTTAATAGAGTCGGGATGTTTGCAGAAAAACTGAACAGATACCACAACATTTATAATCGTTGGTGGATCCTTAAAAAAAAAAGAAAAAAAGAAAAATGGAGAAATAAAAACTTTTGAAGATATACTACAGAATGTTGAGAAGGTACCCCAAAACATTCAAACAAGAATTTAGCATTAGCAATGGAAATGATTCAGAGAATAAACAATGTAAAAACTTTACAATTTATTCGTGTAGTTAGTAGGTGTTGCTAGTTAACCAAGGGCGATATCCCTAAACCAGCAATATTTGCAAACAAGCCCAAAACATCGACAGGTTTTATGCTAAACTAAGAAGTTACTAACTGCCATCTTGATATTGTTAATAAAGCTCTTAAAAATTATTTCCAAATCTTCCCAACATATGTTCATCAAAATCAGTCAAACGGAAAGAAAAATACAAACTGGCCATTGAGCAAGCTTAAAAAAAAACCAGTTTGCTTGTTTTAGTCTATGATTTTGTGTTTCTATTCTCAAAGTTACATTTTTTAGTTCTCGAGTGGCACAATTTGGAAATACTATACGTCATGGCAGAATAAACAGAAAAACACAATTGCATATCTTCAGATCATAATCATGCCTCTTTCAAATGTAGATAAAAACAATCGGTATCACGCATCTATTAATACCAGTGCAGCGTGAATCGATAAATACCCTGTTAATGTGAGCGTTTCACTCAAAAATGGATAAGGCTTTCTTTTCAAATACGGCACATGAACTTGCAGTGTGACTCCAGTTTTACAGGAAAATGACTCCGAATTTAAATTATTTTTTTTCAGTAAGAAAAAAAAAACAGTAGCTTTGAAGAATCCCAATATAAACATAATTTTAAACAAATATTTCTATTCACATGGAAGAATCCTGTGACTATTTTATTCTACACTTTGCACATTCTTAAAACATAAATAACACATCTCCTTTCAAGAACTCTAGTACAAAAAATGTTCAACAAAAGATATTTTCACACAGTAACAAAGAAGACCAAAAGTGGAATATTTTAACTTTTATATAGTGGTGAGAGGTAGAAAATGATTAAATATGAGGGGGGGGGGGTCTAAAAATCTCACATATGTCCTATTGATGACAGAGAGCAACTTAAAGATATCAAGGCAGGTCCCTTCTTAAATTAAAGATGTACAAAAGTTAAAATAAGGCCAATGGCAGCTATAGCTTATAGGTTTAAATACCTGGCACACGTTAATTGATTACACAATTCTAGAACAAAATTGAGTATTTACTTTCTTTCAATAGCTCTTGCTTCTACTTTTTCCTTTCGCATAAATCTGGCCAATTTTTTATTCTTTTTTTCCGAACACATAAAATGATTATTTTCAAGTATTTTCCAGTCAGAGCTCCATCACGCAAATTTCAGGTTCTGGTTACTGAATATTATCTAGTTCAACCTGTATTGACAACACTGTAATTGAAACACACTTTTCTAAAACCAAAAAATTATAAATCGTGCTATGCCATTTGAGTACGGACTATACTATTTTGTAGAACATTTTTGAGATAATGCTAGAAATACTTTGACAGTCTGTAAAATGTTTGAGTAAATAAATCAGAATAATCTGACACGTAATACATTGCCTGCTACATTTTCTCTTACGTTCTTACTCAGTCCGACAATCATCCAGAGACTTTAATATTAGACAACAATAATCATAACCCGAAGAGGCAACAAATATAATTATTGTTTGTTGTAACAGAAGTGAGTGCAACAATATCTGACTTAGTAAAAAGCCGCTGGAAGCGTTTTTAAAACAACAGTGAATATTTTAGGTGCGTGTGCTCACCAGTGCGCAGAAGTGGATGTGACTGCTTCTTTTTTTTTTTTGTGGGAGTGTGAAAGAAAATACAGTTCTACGTCCCTTTAGGTGGCGTCCACTTCAAAGCTGTGGGGTCGATGGTTTTGCTGTTACCACGTTTGCGCTCCTTGGCTTTCCAGTCGTCAATAAGGTCCTACAACAGGCGGGATTCAGTTAAGCTTGCTCTAGATTAAGTTAAAATGCTATGTCATCGTTTTTTTTTTTAACCATCTCAGTGGGCGGCTATTTTGCCACAGAGTTGCACAGGTACCGACCAATCACGGCTCAGCTTGAGCGCGTCATATGACCAAACACGGTGCTCAATCTTACCTGTCGTTTTAAAACGAGGTGTTTCCCCTTCCAATATTTGAGCATTTGGAGGGACTGCAGCGTGCTAACAATGTCCACTGGGTTCACTGCCGTCTCTTGGCTGATCTCTGACAGTATAAAGAGAAAAGATTCAAGGTAAGCGTACATCATTTTATAACATTGTTGAACTAGGCCACACAGATGATGGCGACATTGCGTGAAATTGCTTGGAGGCAGAAAATGACAGTTCCAGAAGGCATAACCTTTCTACAGCCAAAAGTTGAAAGCAGGGAGGATGTCATGCATTCGACTGAGCCTTAATAAAAACTCGCATCCATAACCGGTGCAAATATCAGCCGGAAATAGGAAGTGGATGATTCAAAAGGCCATTTTTTGACCATCAGCAACACCAGTTGCACTAACCTTCCCTAAAGACAAGCTGATTAGCCTGAGAGCAGTGCCAGCCATTTTCAGACCTTCATTTTTTTTCTTTTTGGCAATTTGTACAAAGATGTACCTAAGATTGGATAAAATGGATTCTTAAGACAAAAATGTCCTTGCACTTTTAATGACATGAAACGAGGAAACACTGACGTCAAAGAGTAACTTGCATATTTGGTATTTCAACATTCGAAAATGGACTCACTGACCTTTAATGGAGATCTCTTTCCCCTGAAAATTATTCAGGTAGCGGAGCAGCACCTCTTTCCAGTAACTGCGATAGCTGATAAGGCCCAGGTCAGATAATGGCCGCTCTGGCGAGCCCACTTTCTCCTCTACCTTTGACAACAGGTAACCTAAAAGGACCAATTAAAAAAAAAAATGCTAAAATCGATTGTTTTGTGGTTTAGAGAATGCTAAAGTAACAAAGAAAAAGCTTACTGAAGTCTATAAGCATTTTTCCATATCCCTGCCTCATGTACTGTGGCATGGTGAGGATGCAGGATACATTGTAGTTTAGGAAAGAGTTTTTTTCCTGGACAAAGACAGAAATAGGTGTAAATATAGCAACGATACGTAATTGTTGTTTTGAAAGATTTTACCTTGGAGAAATATCCCACAAGATGGCACCCTGTGTTGTCCACCTCAGTCATCACGTAGAAGAGGAAAGGTTCAACGTCATAATACAAAGTCTTGTGGTCTAGAAAAAGTTTGGCCAGCAGACAAAGGTTCTGACAGAAAATCTGACAGAAAAAACAGTGCTGTTAAAAAATTTCCCCACTGAAATTAAGAATGAACTGTATTATGCAAATGAATGCTTGTCATTAATTTCATCCGAACAAATCTTTCATGTTTTTTATTGTTTTAAGCTTTACCTTATTTTTCTTGCCATCGACCTCAAAAACTGAAATATTGCCTTTTCGGTAGATTTCATCGCCGGGAGGATGTTTCCAAACACATTTGGCCTAATGCGAAAAGGACAAAAAGAAATGAAATGCTCGGTTGTGGAAATAATGTGAACGGGAATATTTGTAATCAGTCTTACCATATGTCTACGCAAGATGGTCTGGCTTTTCATATACTTAAGGCAGAATTCGCACATGTACAGCCTCCCCAGCCGGGCGTATTCCTCCGGGTACGGCGAGTGGTACCACGTGTCCAGTTCGTAGCGTCCGAACACGATAATTTTAATCATGTTGCTCCCCTCTGACACCTGGCCAGCCAGACGAAGCTTCTCCTGTAATGATCGGGGTAAGAGAGTGATGATGAAGATGGGAGTGAAAGGAAATGGTAGAAGAGGACAGAACAGGGTAATAGGTTGCCGTGACAAAATGGAATAAGAAAAAAAAGAAAAAGAAAAACTCTGTTAGTCAGGGAAGAGCATAGATAACACCCAGAATCACAATGAAGAAAATTGTAGATGAATGCAGGAATTTTCTCCAGCATATAAACTGCCTGTCAATTGTAAATGAATAACCCACAGATGAGAACTCAAAATACTATTTTTTTTTCAGTTAAGTAGAGCAACTGTTTGCAGGGGAACGAGGAAGACTGGAGCACAGGTAAACAAATATTCCATTTTTGAAGGGCTTTCCAACAGTGGTGGTAGCGCCAGAAAATAATGAGTAGCCTGTGGGCTCGCTCGCCAATACTGGGCCATTGTAATTTCCTAGGAATGGTGTTGAAACGATCATGTGGAAATCTAAAGACTTATACATCCATGAAAATCTCTCATGTAAAATTGTAATACTCGGTGTACTTCAGTCTTCTTAGCTTTTTAATTAATCATCGGTCGCGGGGAAGTTTCAGAAAAACACTCAATTATTTTAAAGAGGCAAACAAGATCACACATTGGAATGTGTGCCGCAATACTTGTAATGATTTTTAATAACTGAGAAGTTTTATGTTCTGGGTGTGATTACGAAACATGAATGAAAAGCTGATTAAAGCTATTATAATAATAATGACGCAACACTACAAGTCCACGCTAAGGCCCCAATCGTCACATTCATATTTAATGTCCGTTTGCCTTTCGGAAATAGGGAGTCATTTAAGGGTCAAAACAAAATAACCTGACTTCTCAATGGCTCTCGATGGAACACAACAACACACACAGAATAACTGAAAGGGATTGTTCCATCTACCAAGTATATTTCAGACTCCTCCTGAGGCTGCAGAGGAGGCTGTGCAGACTGGAAGAGAAAAAAGGAAGAAGGCAGGAAGGAGCCGGCGAGGAGGAGGGGGGGTGGGCAAATAACCGACGCAACGAGAGTGAAAGAGGAGGGCGATGATGAGTTTTCTCTCTTACAAGGTCCTCCGAGGCACGTGCCTGCGCTTTCCTGAACAGGTCCAGGTCGTAGTCGCTGGTGATGTTCTCCAGCAGGGGCTCCCGATTTATCCCGTGGCTCTGACGATGATCCTAGCGGCAAAGGCCGGTGTTTAAAATCATCATTAGTATGTTCAAACGGCATTTGACAAAGTTCTCATCCACAAACCGTATACTTGTCCTTCTCGTCCTTATTGGGACCGGTGTTCCTCTTCTTCCTCAGCTCAGTCACTTTCTCCTTGTAGCGCAGCTGACGATCTGTCGGGGTCTGACACGTCGCCGACGGTTAGCACCAGCTCGCGCCAGATAACAACCTGTCCTGGATGTTTACATCACACGTGGGCAGCTCCCGGGACAGGCGCGAAACAAAGATAACGCTATACTTTTGGCTTCGGCGTGGTGGTCTTTCGTTATTTTAGTACAAACGAGAAAGACAGAAAGTAAAAAGCCCGCCGGTTGTTTACAGTTTCTATCAGGCAATCAAAGTTGACTGTAGAGGGAAGTCCGAGAAAAACAAAACATTAATTACATATTTTCTTACTACTGCCAGGCAGGCTTGTCATCTATATTACACCACAAAACAAAGTCCACTTTCTTAAATATCGGATGAGATGAGCAGCCCAGTCACTAATTTATCGCTGGCCGACAGGACGGCAATTAATGTCTGCTCTTGCCTCAGGAAGGAAAAACATTGAAAAAGTTCAGATTTGATGAAGCTTCTGCTGCTTCTGGGTATGATGTCCAATGGAATATATAATAACTTAAGGCTCCATATTATCTCCTGCCTTTATTAAATTTGACCCAATGACATAATGATTATTTAATGCTTTCTAATATCACATCTCATTTCAACACAGGGCAGATCAAAACAAAAGCCAGTCACGAATCAGTACAATACTTTTTGAATTGACGTCATACCTGGTTCCTGGTGGAATGGCGATTCTCGTCGTGACGGTGAGACAGCGTCCTTTCGTCGGCCTGTTTCTCGCGAGTTGACACCTTGCCCTGACAAAACATCAACACGGTGTGATGACGGCAAGTGACAGTCAGCCCTGCAGCAAAAACAACCTTCTGCGTTCCAACCTGACCTTGTTATACTACTTGCACATTGTGGGAGCCCTGAATTTGTTAGCATGTAGCAAAGCAGTTGCCATTCTCAAGAGTCTTGTGTTTTAATACCTTGCACTCATCAGCTGATAGATTGTGATATAGAGGACACCCTGATATGGAGAAGTGTCTCTCGTGTCTTCCTGTCAGGTGACCTACACATGGAGAAGATCATATGACTCTTGCACAGAGATTTGAATAAACCATCTCTTTACCTTGGGAATTACATCCAGGCGTGGGACACTTCATGTTGAAGTTGTAGCTCTCGTGAAAGCGCCGTCGTTTGGGCCTGTGGGAAAGGTCGTGAGCGGCGGCCTCTTTCAGCGACAGCTCCTTTGCCAGTCTTTCATCCTCCTCTTGAGAAACCACCACATCATTGCTAGAAGAAACCAGGTCGTTCCCAGGGCTGGAGGTCTCAATGTCTGACTCTGAAGATGGGGCATTTCCGGTGGGGGTGCGGGGAGGGGTCTCGTCGTGGTCCGCTGTCCGCTTTATGCCTGCAGAGTCAATGAAGGCCAATTTAAATGGTTTCTAATTTCTATGCAAAGATCTGATGGCCTCAATTAGGATAGTCTCTTATTAGTGAGAAGTGGAGACTATGGACTACAACTTTTATTCCTTCTTTTTTCTAATTCCAAGGTCAGGAAGCCCCAGTCATTTCACTGGTACCCAGGTACTTTACACCCTTTGAGACCAGGCAGAAGAATCTTACAGTCAAGACTGATGTGAGTGCGAATGAGGCGCAGAGCTCCGAGACCTCGGCCAGCAAATAATAGAACATGCTGTAGTCCTTGTTCTTGCCTACCTCTCCAGACACATTTGACTCGCCATGAAAACGTTTTTTTTTTTTTGGGTGGCAGCACGGTAAGATGGAGCTAGAAACCTTCTGTGATAAAAGGTACAGTATATCAAACTTTCTGAAGCAAATGAAATAAGAAGTCGGGGTGACACTGTCCATGATTATTCCAAATACATCTCTTGAAATGTTTGGCATTTACTGGAAGCACAACCGTACAATGTAGAATGTCAGATTTCAGTGGCTGAAGTATTTGGGACATATGCAATATTACTTACATGAAATAATATCATTAGCATCCTGTGTATGTAAGACATAAAGGCCAGTCATTTTTACACTTACCATTATTAACCTCTGAATCTGAGCCAGATAACCTGCCCTGCCTGAGTGGGTATTTTTTGGCTGTGGTGTTTGTCGCCCCCTGTTGGTTACGCGTGCTTCTGCGTCTTGAGGAAAATGCAGACGCTGCTGTCTCTGCTGGTGCAGGAGAACTGCTTCGTGCTGTGCTGGAGTTTTCTGGAAGGGAGTAGAAATGTTTAGATGAATCATAACGTTGTAAGTGAAAGACAGTAAGAAAATGCAGTGAATAAAGGAAGAATAGTTTTTGTGACAAAGCAGGGGGTGCTTGAATATTATGGACTTCTTTGACTTTAAACAAGTACATATTGTGAGTATCCTACTTTTTCCACCTCTGCTAAATAATCTTCATGTTATTCCTTCATGGACACATTTGATATGTTGGGCAACATATGCATATAGTAAAAAAATCTTGCAAACATTTCACCTCGTGTGCTTCGGCTGAGACGAAGGGACGTGCGAGTCAGGCGCGTACTAATTCGTCGTTGCACGTTCGCGACTGCTTCGGCCGGCTCGAGGTCGGCGGAGAAATCAGAGTCCTCTGTCCCATCTGAGCTGCTGCCTGTGGTCCTCTGTAAAAAAAATATAAATTAAATTAGAAGAGTGTCCTGGATAAAAGTAATTAAAGACAGACTTCAGATAGGTTTATTATTCCTATGATTTTGTTTCGTTTTACCGGTGGATAATCCAAAAAAGATCCCATCCTGGGTGAGGAGCATCATATCCTCCACATCCCCACGCAACAAACTTGTCAATAATTAATCAAATTAACCTAGTCACCAAAGATGGATATTTTAGGACCTTAAGTCAGATGGAAGGGATGATGGTAATCACATCTATCATTATGTTTAAACAAGCAACATTTAGCAAAAATGCAAGCTGCCAAAACTGACAATTTGGGTGACTCAGGTGGCACTGTAATGGACATTATTTTACAATATTAAACTGTGTATAATAATATGTATAACAGAATTTTTGATACAGCTCGTGCTAGCTTGACTAGGAGTACCTAATAATAATAGGTACCTGATAAGTTCTATGTTGTGAAAACATTTATTGATTCAAAGCATTACTAAAATCTTTACTAATTGATCAAATGTTCATAAACCAATTAGCCTGAAAACGTCACTCAATACGAAAGCCCTTTTGACGTACTTTTTTGACACTTCATAACAAGAAGCCCGGCACTTCATTTGCATACAACCAATGAGAAGAGAGAAGAGGCGGAGATCTACAAAGCCAGACCAATGAGCGTAACGCTAATTGGGATTCTGACCAATCACTGTGTTGTTTTGGTACGGACGCGTCGCACCGTCCTCAAAATGAACAGCTTGTTCCATCCGAGTCCCGACCAAACATGAAGTATTCGGGGCTACGGAGGTTATCATCAACGCACGCTCCGCAATCATAATAGAAAATAGGTCGGAAGGCAAACTACAATTGTGCAAAAAAATTAATATAGCGACATATTTAAGTAACCAGGAAATACACATTTGCTAAGCCGATGAGCAAATTCAACAGGGCATGTCTTATGAATTAACTAACAATCGTATCTAAGAGTGTACTCTCAACGTACACAAACGACTGCTAAATGTGTAGTTAAATTCCACTGGTTACTCCAACCCCTTCAGTTTTCATCCTAAATTGGATAACGTAATCGATGACGTTATGGGAGCCAGCTTGCAGTCTATTCTAAAGGCTGTTTTGCACCAAAGAAAACATATGCCTTACCTTTCTCCGGGGCATTTTCACAGAATCGTTTTTTCCAAGTTAATAATGACTGTGACGGGAGTAATTGATGTCAGATCCCATTAATATCGAACAACAACAAACCGCCAGGTTACAATATGAGTCAAGTCAGCTGAAAACCGCGTATCAGTATTGATGCTTTTCCTCTCAAGGCGCACGCTCGGTACGTTGATAAAATCCGCCTGACTGGAAACAAGTTAAGCTGCTTCAAGCGTTCCCTTATGTGTCTAAAATTATGTTGCGTTCACGTAGAATTTAACTCTAAATACATCAATATTATATTTTTTTTATCCGTCTCAGGTTTTGAGAATTTTTTCACGCTTCAATTTGTTATACAGTTTTGTCCTTTTAAAAATAACAAAAAGTTTTTGCTACAAAAATACGGGTTTAAAACACTTTTAGGGGAAATTAAGACAATTACAGCCCAAATATCGAATATTATGACTTTAAATATCAGATATACTGTACAAACGATGGTTGTCGTAGGTGGAAATGTATTTCCTCGCTTCAAGTTGTCAGTCGGCGGGTTTGACAGGCAGCACGTTCGCTCTGACGTGTTGACTTTTTTTCTGATTTCGCTTGGAGCGGCGTTACTGCTTTATAACAAAGATTGGGACCTTTAAAACTTCTCAGAATAGAATTCACGGACATATTGGAGATTTTCTGCAAAATAAAGCTATTACTATTATGGCTGGTACCACCACAAAGACTGTACAAGATATTTTTCAAAGCATGGAGTACGGACCAGCTACAACTTCCAACACTGCCACTGCACAGGTAAAATGACTATTTTGCATGAAAGAAAATAGTGTTTTTGATGTTGTTCTGAAATTCCACATATTGATGCATGCTTCTTCATGTCACTTCTACTGTAATAACCACTATTCAAAGTATTACAAACCAGCGTTAGACTCTTGGACCTGTGTGAAGTTCATTAACTGATAACTCACAAGGCAAGCATGTGACTGAATTGCGCAATAACCTTGCAGTGAACTGTCATGGGGGACAGTGAGTACACTTTTGATATCAAACTGCACTGTTGTTTACCATCTCACAAAATTGCCACCCTTAATATGAGACATGATATCCAGAATCCCAAACTTTATCATTTGAAGGCCGGATAGCGAAGTGTGCAATGGCCACTTTCAAGTTTGTTGAGAATATTGATATATAAGCATTTGAACAGGGGTTTGCTTTTTTTTTTATATCCACTCACTTTTTACCTTTCCGCTGCCCTGTAGGCATGGCTGGATAACCAGTCCTGCACTTTGGGTCTATTCATTGATGGCAAATTTGTCAATCTGGTAGACAGACAGACTCGCTCCTTGGTGGATTCGAAAGGTGAGCTCCGATTTTGACCCTAAAACTCTACACAGTTCACAACAACTTGGAATTTTTTTAGGTGATCTTGTGTGCAGCACAGTGTGTGCTGTGCAGGATGATATTTCGCAGTGTGCATCGTCTGCTATCAAAGGATTTGAGTCCTGGAGTCGCCTGTCCAGCTACCAGAGGTCCAAAGTGCTGCTCAGGTACACACCCAAAAAAAACATGCTGAAAGGATTCTAAAAGTGCTGAAATGCTTCTACAAGTGTTTGTGCATGTTTTAGGATGTGTGTCACCTGTCCTCAGGTTGGCGAGCACTCTTGGACAGCATGGGCAGACTGTGGCCGAGCTGTGTGACCTTTGTCAAGCCTCCTGCTCCTCCTCCAGCCTCGTCAGGTTGTTGCAATACTACAGCGGCTGGGCTCAGCTTAGAGACACTCTGATCGCCAACTGGACGCCATTGGGTGTGTGAGCTGGGCCATCGGTCCTGTTTTTAAAAATAAATAGACTTATTATATTTTTGTCCAAAATTTACAAGTGTTTTAAAAACAGGTTTGTAAATGCTGTCATCAAAATACACTCAGCACATTTTAATTAATATGATACCATTTTGAATATGTTATTCCTCTTTTACAGGTGTGGTGTTAGTCGTTGTCTCTGATGACTGCGGTTTTTACTCCCTGATGCTCAAAGTCTTACCAGCATTGGCAATGGGTACAAAAAAGTTTCGCGATACTTAGTTTATTGTGATTTTTGGTTCATATGCGATGATGTCACATTGACTAATTTACCTAAATGTTCTTCCTCCTCAGGCAATTCGGTCATCGTTGCCCCTGGTCAACGTACCGCCCCTCCGGCACTTCTATTGGCTCAGCTTTTTATGAGTGCAGGGCTTCCTGCTGGCGTTCTCAGTGTTTTAACTGGCACTGACATGTCACTTGCTTCTCATGTAGCCAAGAACTCCAGCATCAGCTGCATCACCTACAGTGGCAACAAACAGGTAGATATAAATAAATGATCTCACATGTATCAAAAATGTATGATTTTTTTTTTTAAATTAGGATGCTGTGAAGCTGTGTAAAGCCACAGCAGGGATGGGGGTTCCAGTATCTGTATCCCCAAACATTGGCGCCACATGCCCTATCATCATTTTTGAGTCTGCTGACATCAACAGTGCAGTGGATGACGTGTTAGAGACTGCCTTCCAAAAGAAGAAAGAAGTGAGTTAAGTATCCACTATGCTCGTCAATTTTTTGATACTTGTTTTAAAAATCTTGTCTCCGCAGGTGCATTGGGTGTTGTGCGTGCAGGAGAGCGTGCTTGAAAGTGTGACGGCCCGCCTAAGGCTGCGCATGGCAGGCTTGAAATGCGTGGCGCTGCCCAGTGATGATGTCAGGGTGCTCGTGGACGCCGCAGTGCAGGATGCTCAAAATAGCGGGGCCACGGTTAGTCATAAAACATCTTATTGACCTCATGATTTTACGTACAGGTACTTGACACCGTGAGCTTATTTCATTTTGTTTTTTCATACCTCAGTTGGTGCAGTCCTGCGCTGTCCCCTCTGGTACGCAATATCCTCCAACGGTGCTTTGCGGAGCGGCCCCGTCCTCATCATGTGTGGTCGTGCCATCTCCTGGCCCACTGCTTCCGCTTATGACCTTCAGAAGTAACTCCGAAGCAGTGACGCTGGGTAAAGATGCCTCTGTGGAGTAGATGCATCAAAAGTATTCTATGCGTAAAATTCTTGCGTTCTACACAGGGAACCACAGTCCACATGGCCAAACAGCATGTATCTGGACTGAAGACCTCACGCTGGCTTTGGAGACATCTAAGAGGCACGCACATTCACACAGATAAAAAAATAATAATCTGACTTTTCCCTGGTTGCATTTCTTTAGTATTTTACAAATCATGAATGCCAATGGATGATGTTCAGATCTTTTTTTTTTTTTCTGTATCTCTTCAGTCTGTCTGTTGGCTCAGTGTGGGTAAACTCACATCCTTTCTCTGATCCGTGTCTGCCTGTTTCTGGTCACAAAGACAGCGGCACATGCACTGATGGAGGCCAGGAGGTTTGTTTGCTTAGTTTGTGACACTTTTGCATGAGATAGTTTTGCGGTATCTACTATATTTGAAGCCTAAACAATCATTCTGCAATTTCTGTCTTTTTTCAGGGTCTTTATCAATTTCTGCGGCCATCATCATCCTACGTTCCCCCTCGTGCTTCCTCTGTTGCTCTGGACTACGCCAAGTTTGGAACCGACGCACCGCCAGTTATCATTCCCGACGAGACCGCTGGGTGTGTTGTTTGTTTAAATATGGTTATTCTTACACAACGTAATTTTGCACATAAGCATATTCATGATTGTATATGTCTCTTCTCAGTACCCTGAAGTCCTACTCACATTTTGTCGCTGGCAAAGCTTGCAAATCGGAGTCTGGTGCCAGTTTAGTAGTTCATCCACAAGGGGGCAGCAGTGTGCTAGGCCACTGTCCTGATGGAGGCCCGAAAGATGTCCGGAATGCTGTGGAGGCAGCTATCAAAGTTCAACCAGGGTGAGTGACCAACTAAATTCAAACAAACAAATCAAAACATGTTGACTAATACATTGGAGCTAAGTCTTCTTTTTTTACCTAATAAAACAAAACACAATGTTCTCAAACAGTGTTTACCAAACTTGTCACGGTCATGATTTTGATTTTTCTGGATAATCTGCATAATTACCATTATGACTTTTCTCCTTTAGCTGGATGAAAAAGAGTCCATCTGCACGTGCCCAGTCTATTCAGTCGCTGGCCAAGGGGCTTGAAGGAAAAAGGCAGGACATAGCGTCGTCAATCAGTACCCAAACCGGTCTTCCTATGGAAGAGGCTGATTCGGAAGTGGAGCTCAGCATCGCCCGACTCCGTGATTGGGCTGCCTATTGTGACAAAGTTCACGGCGGAACTCTGGTGAAGCCTTTAACGTTGTACAAAGTCATACTTTTTCAAAAGTGTTCTTTAAGTGAGTTTTAAATTCTCCTGATGCACACGTACTTTAACATCTGGTGTGGTTACTGTCGCTCAGCCTGTACCACAGTCTGGCACGGGTCTCTCCATCCCTGAAGCACTGGGAGTGGTGGGTGTGGTCCTTCCCGACAAGCAACTCCTCCTCTCCATGGTAACACTTCTTGGAGCAGCCCTTGCCTCAGGCAATGCCATCGTCATGGTACCCAGTCAGGAATATCCACTTCCGGCTTTAGCATTTATTCAGGTAAGAGGAATAATGCCCCTGAATCTTTTTTTCTTCATAGATGTTTGTCCCTAAATGTGTGGGAACTGCCAATGCTCTACATCTAGGTGCTCCTGTCTTCAGATCTGCCAGCAGGCTTAGTGAGCATCATTACAGGAAGGAGAAACCAGTTGACAAAGGCCTTGGCCAATCACAGTGTCTTCAAGGCCATCTGGTATTGGGGGAACAGTGAGGTGAGCATTATCTGAGGTCCTTCAAAAAAGTCAATATGAAGTTACGCAGCTCACATGATCCCGTTCTCTCGTTGTAGGGCTGCCAATACCTCCAGTACACCTGCACCAGCCCGCTAAAAACTTTGCGGCTGTTCTGCCAGAAGGACAAGGACGGGAAGCATTGTGGTGGGGACTGGACACATCCATCTGTTCTGGAGGAACTGTGGAGAAATGCCGTCCAGTGGAAGAGCGTGTGGATTCCTACATCTTAAAATGATAGTAGAAAGAGTGTGATGAATAAAATGACAAAATGATAACCGTAGGGTTCAAGGCAAGTTAAAGATTAATTCAATAATCATTTCAAAGTGACTTTCTGCTGTAAAAAAAAAAAGCCTGTTATAAATCTCGAATGAAGTAATGGGCAAAGGTTATTGTACAACTACACAATCATAGGACAACGATCACATTTGTTGACAATGTTAGCTTGGGAGGACTTGACAAATTGTACTCACCTAAAATGAAGGATTAAGCTGCTGTCGTTGTGTAAACTACCAAGGGAGACACGTTTTGTATCAAATACAATGCCTTACTGTTATGTAAGAATTCTGCCTTTTTGAGAAACATGCACTTGTTTGGATTTGTAAACACGTACAAAAGTTTGTTTCTAGTACACATTCCATTTAAGTTACTATTAAAAGTAATTTTGCAGCATTTCTGTGTTCTTGTCTATGGTCGGTTGAGATTTTTGACACGCGTCACCTTGGTAGAATTAAATATGCAGAGGTAATGAGATTATAGGGAAATATAGGGAAAGCAAGTGTTGAAATCAATGTTTCCTGACTTGCATCGTGACTGTTAATCATCACTTCTCCGTTTATCTTGTGCAATCTTTTTTAGCCGAGTCTCATGGAGTGTTGAGGTCAACTTCCCTTCCGATATGTGCTATGTCATGGTCACAAGACCTCTCCCAGTCATTGGACAGCTTGCAATTTCAGATTGCTGAGTCATGACAATGACACAGCAACATTTCTAGTTGAGGTAGATGCAAAACATTTGTCTAGGAGTGAGTCAGCACAAATCAAAACAAACTGAGCATGCAGGGGTGGGGGGGTTTGCTGAGTAATCGTGACTCAGCAATTGTGAGGTCTTGAATATTCTTTTTCCTTGCGTTACGAAGTGCATCTGCTTTTGATTTAAAGTCATTTTCATACATGCAATAAGTTTAGCCAACAACTGATATGGTACTCATTCAGGTGACGCAATAGGCTGGAAAGGCAATATTGTCACGTGCTCCCAAAACCTGCTGCCATTGGCGGATGTGATAGCTGACGTCACAGCAGTCATCAGATCGAGGAATATAAATTGAGGTCCTTCCAGTTAACTCCACACGGAGAGTCGCTTGAGAGTTCTTGCTTCAACAGTGTTTGAACGGAACTTCTTTCGTCCCTTTTTTTTCCACCCCACTACTTCATAGCAGCTTTTTGTGTTATTTAGATAACTTGACGCAAAGTTCTATTTTTGTACTTTTGGTTTTGGTAAGAAAAAGGAGAAAACCTACCAGCTAAGATGGAGTCTCAAGTGCGTCAGAACTACCACCAGGATTGTGAGGCCGCCATTAACCGAATGGTTAATATGGAGCTGTTCGCTTCCTACACCTACACCTCAATGGTAAGTAAGTCTGTCGAGAAAAAAAGAAAGGAAAAAAAGATCAATATCACGTTACGAGGTTAGAATGCAATTTGTATGCAGAGCAACGTGCTCTATTGTTGACTGACCCAAGAAGGCATTTCCGGCTGCTGTTTGCTAGCTGGTGGAAAAGGCCAACTAATGTGCCTTACTTTTTCTATTAAAAATAAATGTTAAATATGCCCAAACAGATTCTCACATTGTCCCGTGTAGACTACTGTTTTTGCTACAATTAGTATAATTTAATTTATTGCTTCACAGAAGCCGATCTAATTAATTTTTATTTTCAAATGCTAGGCCTCTTACTTCTCCCGAGATGACGTGGCCCTTCCAGGTTTTGCCCATTTCTTCAAGGAGAACAGTGAAGAAGAGAGGGAGCATGCTGATAAGCTCCTGTCCTTCCAAAACAAAAGAGGTGGACGTATCTTCCTCCAGGATATCAAGGTGTGCACTACAAACCAAATAAAAGATGGTGCTGTTTCAAATTTTGTGTTCTAATTTCTATTTGTGCTTTTCTCTAGAAACCAGCGCGTGATGAGTGGGGGAGTGGACTTGAGGCCATGCAGTGCGCCCTGCAGTTGGAGAAAAATGTCAACCAGGCTCTGCTGGAACTGCACAAACTGGCCTCTGAACATGTGGACCCACATGTAAGTCTGCAAATTAACATTTACTCATTGGCCATAATCTTACTTTTCCTAATCTTTTGGTGTCCACAGATGTGCGACTTCTTGGAAAGCCACTACTTGAATGAGCAAGTGGAGGCCATAAAGAAGTTGGGTGACTACATCACCAACCTGAGCCGAATGGATGCTGGAAACAACAAGATGGCAGAGTACCTGTTTGACAAGCATACTCTGGGGGGCAAGAGCTAAATGCATGTCCCTTTTTTGTGAAGGCCTGTCATGTTCATTAAAATGGGCCTTCATTAGCATTCTCTACCTAGCCAACTGTTTAATCTGGTTAACAAAGGGCCATGTGTTTAGGTGGTTTCATGGGATGATGAGAATTGTTTGTCAAATGCTCAAGTGGCTGTTGTAAAGATGCTCTACACTGAATAAAAAAATGAAGCTGGAATGAACCTTTTCTTCATTGACATAAGCATTGTTCAAAATGCTCTGCCTTAGGAACCTGGTCCCATTAAGTAATTTATTCTCGTCTATTTTCTTCAATTCATAACAGTTTTTACAAAGCCAGGTGCTTTGAATTCACACCTCTTAAGTGGCCTCCAACATGGTTCTGATTTTGGAAATCTGACATTCCTCTGCAGGACCCAACTAATACTTAGTCTTAGTCTGCCCTCTAGTGGTAAGAGATACGAACTACAATGCTTTGGATTTCATTACATATACAATTGCCTTTGGGATTTAAATTTAAGATTGTGTTAATGTGTTAATCCTTGTAAAAATATTTTTAAAGGAGATTTGTAATATCAAATTAGAGCCTCAAGACCAAATATGTTGTGCAGAATGGCCAGTAAGTAGTTGGTATTGAGGGATAATGAGGAGATTAAAAAAAAAAAAAAAAGAGGAGGGGAGAGAGAGAGAGAAAGAGTTGTGGACAACCACTTCCCTTGAGGCAACACTGTTTGATTGGAGCTCACTACCTTTGGATGCCTAATAATACTGACCGAGACAAAGATAGGTGAGTCGTATTTATATTATTTTATCTATATGATATATTTATATTATTTGACAGAGGCCATGTTAACTTGACATAATGTTGATAATAAAAAAAGCAAAATGTCTTTCAAGACCCCCAAAAGAAAACATCCTTCACATGAAGAAAAAAACAGCTATGAGATATTTAAATTTGACAAATTAATTAATGGTGCATCGTGAGGGGAAAATGGGCAGGAGGCTCCAAGAGGAAAAAAAAACCTGCTTAATTTGTTTAAACCCTGGGATTTTTGGATTACCTTGGCTACTTAATCTTGTTCTAATGCTTTCACGGTGACACGGGGACATCTACTCTGACTCGTTATTGAGGCGAGGGGCTCAAGTCACAGCTTGAAATTCACACATACTATTTTAAACAAAATAAAATTAAATTTCACCCTGTGATGTAAATAGAGTAAATACAATGAATTAATTCATGCAGTTGTTGTTGATGGGTAAACTACTTTGAATGATATTGGAAAATACATTCAATTTATCAAATACATTTTGGGACACGATATTTCTCACAGAGCAATGATGCGGATGCTCAGCATGCAGGGGGTGCGACTCCGCAGGGCAGCGGAGGAGGAAAGCAAGGAGCCCCCGCCACCTCCGCCCCCCTCACATCACTCCAACCACCAGTTTGAAAGCATGAAGAACAAGTTCTTCAACGAGCTCACACACTTACCCAGTAAGTGAATAAATACATTCAATTCAATCTGAGGATTGCTTTATTTTTAAATATCAAATTGGTAATATAGCTTATTTTTTGTCTTGAATATTTTTAGCATTCTCCCTCATTAGATCTTGTCATCTCACTTTCCATTTGTGTTTTTTTTTTGTTTTTCCATTTCTCATTGTCATGTGACCATTGTGCTCTGCTCCAGACCATAAACTCAATTGTAAGTGTCATTCCATGAAACTTTCTTCTAATATACTAAAACACTCATTCGGGCAATAGTTTGGGACTACCCATCATAAAGCTTTCCTCCCTTCTTTTTTCAGTGCCCATGTGGGCAGTAGGTGCCATTGTGGTGGTGGTCCTCGCCCTAATTGCCTGTATGGGATTCTGCATTTACAAGAAATGCTTCAATAAGGGAAAAAAGCCCAAGAAGGTCAGAGAAAGAAAGGCCGGGCGAGGACGCAAGAAGAAGGACAAAGAAGGGGAGGACGGAGAAGAAAAGAAGGTAAGCAGTTTGTTTATTTATTTATTTATTTATTTATTTATTTATTTATTTATTTATTTATTTATTTATTTATTTATTTATTTTCTTAAATTTATTTATTTATTTTTATGATTTATTTATTGTGCAAGTGAGGCTGAAAATGAGCACCCTTGTTGATTCTCACATATGACTAACCTCCTGACATCATTAGGCCACGCCCCTAAAAGTGTGACGTCCACCTTGTATGTTAGATGGCCAACAGATTGTTGTTGTTATCTAAACATCAACATGAGATGTTTCATAATTACAGCTTGTGGTTCTTTTAGGAAGGTGAGGACGGGAAGGAAGAGGAGGAGAAAGAGAACTTTGGCAAACTGGAGTACACGTTGGATTATAACTTCACGGATAACCAGGTACACAGATTGTCTATCAAAGTTGGACGTACCTCCACTCATGTTGTTGCTTCTCTCATTGTTCCTCCTAGCTGATAGTAGGCATCCTCCAGGCTCAGGACCTGGCAGCCATGGACATGGGCGGGACTTCGGACCCCTACGTTAAAGTCTACATGCTGCCGGACAAGAAGAAAAAGTTTGAAACCAAAGTCCAGCGCAAGAACCTCTGTCCGGTTTTCAATGAGACCTTTATTTTCAAGGTGTGTCATACTGTTCAAATAACACCCAAGCCTTCTTACCTTTTAAAATTGGACCTTCTCGTTTCTCCAAGATACCCTACACAGAGTTGGGTGGTCAGACGTTGGTGCTGCAGGTTTTCGACTTTGACCGATTCGGCAAACATGACGTCATCGGTGAGATCAAGATTCCCATGAACAGCATAGACCTCGCACAGCCGATCCACGAATGGAAGGATTTGATTGGAGGAGAAAAAGAAGAGGTATTTTTTTATTTTCAAATTTCATCAAAATTTTGAGTGGTTTTGAAATGATAAAACTAACCTGATTATTTGTATTTCTTTCAATACAGCAAGAGAAGCTCGGAGACATCTGCATTTCTCTCCGCTACGTTCCCACGGCTGGCAAGCTGACCGTTAACATCATGGAAGCCAAGAACTTGAAGAAGATGGATGTTGGAGGACTATCTGGTGGGCACACATAAAAATAACACCATAGTCATTTGGAAGAAATAAAAATAGAGACAAACTTACAGACACAATGTAGTCTTGGTGAACATGAACTTTGCTTCTTCCACAGATCCGTTTGTAAAAGTGGTTCTTCAGCACAATGGAAAGCGCCTGAAGAAGAAGAAGACATCAGTAAAACAAAACACTCTGAATCCATACTTCAACGAGAGCTTTAGCTTTGAGATCCCCTTCTCCCAGATCCAGGTGGGTAAACAATCGTTTGGTCCAAAAGGAACGACATTTATATAGCATTTATAAAACATATTGTCTTCATCCCCACAGAAAGTCCAGGTGATCATCACGGTGTACGATTATGACAAATTGGGAAGTAACGACCCCATCGGGAAGTGCTGGATCGGTTACGGCGCTTCGGGCGTCGGACTGCGTCACTGGTCTGACATGTTGGCCAATCCACGCCGTCCGGTGGCTCAGTGGCACGTCCTGCAGCCGGAGGAGGAGGTCGATGCTGCCCTCAAGGCTCCCATCCGCTAAAATAACTCAAATAAAATCACATTTTACAATACATGGACACTGAGGGCTTGATTTTTGGTGGACAGTGCATCTACAATAGCTTGCACGGATATTAAAAACCTTTAAAAAAAATATCAACTCTTCTTACAGTCATATTTTAGTGAGCAAAAACTTTGCACTTTGCCAACTTTCATCAATATTGTCGTTATTTCACAGAGCTGCCCTGATTATCTAAGGGCAGGGTTGAAGTTTAGGATTGTGAAATGCATTTATTAGGTCATATTTTGAATTGCAATAACATCTTTGTACTATCATTATTTTGTCTTTGTAAATGAGTTTTAGATTTTTGTTTCAAGGAATCCTTCCCGAAGTAAAATGTGTTTACATGGTTTTATTATAAGAAAAATACGAGGCAATAATATTCTCACTTTTTGAGATTGCATTATGTATGACTTCTCTTTTGTTTACCCGGTTAAATATTTAGAACTCCTACCAATTCCTCATTCTTTGTATGTGAAAAAGAAAACGTGTGTAAGATGATATACGTGTAAATAAAACATGATTAAATTAAATATTTCAAACAAATTCAGTGACAGATGGTTGTGTGGATTTAGTCTCTAGCTCACATACACGCGCCTCTGGAAAATCTGCTTGAATAATAATCACTATTATACCTCCAAATGAAAAATCATTAGTGTTTTACTCTTCATTTTTCATATAGAATGGAATCCACTCACAATTATATTGCTCATATTTATTTTGGACGAATAACACTTTTGCCAACAGTTTCGTTGGAGTGTGTGTGTGCGTGTGTGTGTGCGTGTGTGTGTGTACGCACGTGCGTCACGAAAGAGTGGATTAGCAGAGTGCCCTCTTTAGTCCTTGTCTCACGCAGTCAGTCCAACATGTGAGGTGGGAATTAAACAGGATGGTGGCAAAGTATGGACAGAGAGGATACTGACAAGCTACTTTAAATACAACTGATATGCTTTATGCAGAAAAGATTAGGGTTCAAATATTTTTTACGCTTTTATGAATGTTAATAAACATTTATTGATGCTGGAGCTGACTTATTTTTTTATATCGCGAAAAAAGGGCTTTGTTAAGGTAAAAAAAAAGAAAGATGCGAACTGACAGAGAGCATGTTGTTTTATTAAAATACATTATCAACAAATAATCAGAGAAGCCGTATACTTGTAGGGACTACAGATTTAAGATTCCCGTTCTTGTACTTCTTCTCGCCATTTTATTATTACTTTGGTTCTTCCTTTCACGCGTTTACTTCCAACGGCCACCCACTTTCCCTTTGCCGTGCACCTTTTTACTGTAACACACACGAGAAAGTTTGAAGTAGAAAAGACGTCCGAATAAAATCAAAGAAATAAATTGATTTTGTAAAACAAAAGTACTTACAATTTCTGTGCATGTTGGATTCTGTTGAGCAGCACAATAATCTGCAAAGAGCAAATCAAAACAATCAGAACAAATGACAAAATAAAATATCATTCCAGTCCAAGACTTGCTCACCTCATATTTCTGGTGCTTTATATGCTCCATATAGTCAAATTTTTCAGACTCCAGCTGGTAGATCCAGTTCCACAACTCCTGGGCTCGTTGTCTTTTTGGAACATGAAAACAAAAAAGTCTTTTAGGTCTGAGGAGGAACTTCTTGCTTGGTTATGGAGTGCTGGGTGGATCTCGCATGATAGATGAATGATAAGGGAAAAAAAATGAATCACCTGAGGGAGTCCTCTCTCATGCTGTCGATGCCGAGGGGCTGACGCCGGTCGGCCAGGGTCCTCTTCTTGACCTCTCTGCCAGTCATACGCTTGCCCCTCCTCGACTCGGCCTAGCCGACATGTACACACACACACACACAGCCTCAGTATTTTATTTCCTTTCCATGAGAGTCAGTCTCAAGACCTTGGCCAGGAAGCCTCCAAAGTTGGCCCCCATGCCAGAGAGGACTTTCTTCTTCTTGGCATCATCATCAGCTTTTTTCTTGGCTTCCTCCTCCTCTTTCCTCTGACGTTCCTCCTGGCAGATAATGAAGGGAAATGCTTCATGTTGGAAAACCATTCTAAAGAGATTTTGATCTCATTTGCGTCTGTTCTGATCGTATTTGCTTACCGCAATCCTATTCTGTCTGTCCTTCTCCTTCTCGGCTCGGACTCTTTGGATTTCCGCACGCTCTGAGCGACGACGTTCCTGACAGAGAAATTAAGTTTTAATTGCATATTTTATTTTGAAATGAATCCCTATAAAAATTTAACATAACGACAGTTTTATCGCTTCATAGTGTTTGGTCAGGTTTTGACCAAAACAACTGTGGAACTTACAATTCTGTCCTTGAGTCCAATAAGCTCCTCCTCATCCTTCTTCCTTTGTTCAAAGTGGACGTCGATCAGCGTGTGCAGCTCCAACATGTCTTTTTCCATTCGCTTCCTGTGGATGTCCTGGTGGTAAAAATGGATTTGGGGTTGTAGGTCAAACTAAAATTATGAAATTCTACTCCGGATGAAAAGTTACATAAAGTCAACTTACATCAAAATCAACTCGATCTCCTTCTGGAATCTTCGGAGGGGCAATTTGAGCTACCACTGGTCTAAATGGAGAAAGCAAAGGAGGAAATAAATGAGTAAGAAATTCAATAAGAAATGAGAACATGTAAAAATAAAGGGGACTGTTCAATTCTTGGCATTTCTTCAGGATGTTTTTTTCAACACTAAAAAATATGTTTTAACACCAGAAAAAAAAAGCTATCTTAATTTTACTTTTTGGAACTAGAAGAGTTTTCAGCAACAGAGGCAATTCTCCTCATTTTGCACTCAGCAAATTTAAAAGCGAGAGATAAAAAAAAGCAGACCTACTTTGGTTTGGGACGTTCTTTCTCTGTTGAAAAGAGAGAGGATTATGCAATTAGCAGTGAGTAAAACACAGAAATAGAGGATGCATTAAAGCACTGTTGGATGGTGTGTTGTCAATTTTATTGCCACCAGTCTAAAACTCGCCCTAGTTAAAAAATAATAATAATAATAATAATTTGTTTTTCTCTGGAAGGGGCTTAAGAAAAAATGTGAACATAAACGGCTTACAAATACTAGGCTGTAGAAATAATAGGCCATAATGACAATAAATACATAATTGAGAAATAAATATTGGTATGAGCTGTTGACACTATGAAATGTCCTTCCATTACCTGTTTCATCCTCGTACACATGCTCCTCCTCCTCCTCCTCCTCCTCCTCCTCGTGCTCCTCTTCATGCTTATGGTACCGCTCATATTCTTCGTCCTGCTCTTCCTCCACCTCTGGCATGGAAAGACAACAGATTGCACGCATATATTTTTGATAAACAGTTGAATACTCTGCACCTTACCCTCCTCTGCCTGATCTCTGGACAAAGAACAAAGAAAGAAAATGAATAAAATAAAATAAATAAAATTGTCGCTTTTATTGCAGAAAGAGCACGTAAATGGATACTCACTCGTACTCCTCTTCTATGTCGGACATGGCTGCAAGAAACAAGTCTGTGAATGTTAAAACAAAAAAATAAAAATGATATAGCCATCTTTTCATTCGCTAATCTCCTCAGTAGAATTGTCCAGGAGGCGATTTCATCTTACAAAAGTTTAGGTACACCCTGACATAACCCAAATCTCTCTTCTTTTTTTTTAAATATCGTATTCACATCAGCAACCCAAACTAACTAAAGATAATTCCATTGGTGCATGGTTTAATGCCGGCTCTTTTGTCCTCGAACATTTTTAGACTCTTCACAGGAGGCCTTTTTTGACCGGTTGTAAATCACTTTAAATAAACAGCCAGATAATACATACTGAGATGCTTCTGGCTATAAATTGTGTCCTCGAGCTTCGACATAAAACAATGCAGAGACACAGAGGGTGTGTGTTGACACCATCTTGGCAAAGGATGCTGGAGGACCAATACAAGAACAACAGGTGAGAATGTAACAAAGGTTAAACAAAGAGAGCTTGAGTTTCTCTCCCTTTCGTTCCCGCATTGCTCACACGTTGTCCTTAAACACACTCGAGATCTCTTCCGTCAGAGCTTTTCTGAAAAATCAAAGCTGCTAATTTGACTTTTTGACATTCTGTGTTTTCTTCTTGAGATTTGAGCACTTCTGTCAGCATAAAGCATCAATGTTGGAAGCTAAAAGGAGAGAGAGTGGTAGGCTGAAAAAATTCAGGGAGGGGATTTAGGGAGCGTCAAAATCAAGCAGGCAAATGCACTGGTCTTAGGTAGGGTAATTTTAGTCAAGGACTGTTCTTGTTGTATGTGTGTCCATCACAATTTTTATTTATATTAAAAAAAAAAAAAGCTGCCGCTAAAGAAAGGTAAGAAAGTAAATTATAAAATCAAGGGACCATGCGTTTAATATGTGCATTTAAATATGAGGTTGAATAGAAATTGTGAGATGACACTATCGGACTTTTTGTTTTAAATATTTTGATGATATCATAAAAGAACGACTATCAACAGACTAATTCCTAATTCTGCTAAAAGTGGAATACTGGCAAAAAAATTCATTAACCAAGAATCTCTTGGCAGGTTCAGGTGTTCGAATCTCAGCTCTGATCTTTCTGCCTGTAATTGGCTGAGTGTGTATCCTGCAAACTGCCATGTAACAGCTAACCAGGTGCTAACTAGTTAACACTCGTAGTGAACGAATGTGTTTAGGGGCAAATGAGACCGAAGAATGACATGACCAATACACGATGTAATCTGTACGAAACAATGTCTCGTAGCATTTTATCGCTGCAAGACGAGAACATGTCGTAACTTTTTATATTTCTTTGCAAATTGAATAGCTTCACGACACAACTACTGTATATAGTCACAATAGAACCATCTTGATAAATAAATGAACATTGAATTCCTTTTATCTCCTCTGTGTTAATTTATCTGAGAAAAAAAATAAATAAATGACAGACCTGTATGAAGACGAGGAATCAGTTGACACACACAAGCCGGACTGGGACTACTGTGCAAAGAAGGGGAGATTTATAGCACGGGGGGGAAACAATGCGTGGGCTCTATGGATGACTAGTTGCACATGCATTCAACGACTATGATGGAGTGTTTGAATATAGGCTTCAAAAATAGCCGGGAGCGCGTGTGCTAACTTGCAGGTGTGCTTGTGTGGTCAGGGTTGACAGCCACGGGCGGATTAGACGGCCGCAAGATGAGCACCCCGTGGGATTAAGGGGAACGAACAGTGGGCTGGCTGGCGAGGTGGCTGGCTGACCTCACCGGACAAATGGAGGCTGGTGGCCCAGGACAGGTGGAGCGGGAATGACTCAATGAAAGGAGAGATAGATAGAGTTGGGGCAGGAGAGAGACAAAGCTGGCAGAGAAGGCATTAGTGCTATTTATACGTATAATTTAGTGTTGAGCAAAAGCCTCCATTAGACTAGTTATATTGATGCGACGGGACATTTATAACTCAAAAGCTGAACTGCTGCTGAAATAATTGTGGGTTAGTTTGTCCAGTTGTGTTCGCTTCTACCTGATTCATTTTTTTTTTTATTTAATCCTTAAATTTGATCTAAAATATTACAGGCGTTTGACCTTCTTGGATGATGACAACGACTGTGGCCACTTTAAAACCCTAACCCTAGTTTGAAACCCTACTTCGGAACCCTAACCCGTGCAGAGAAAGGAGGAATGAGGGAGGAGGGTCCTAAAGAGCCAAATCCAAAAATAGGGACCCATTGACTTTTTCCATTGAGAGGGGTGTGGGGTTCTAAAAAAGCACAAACAAAAAGTCACTAGGCTATACTCAAATGAATATTATGACTCAAAATTGGGCTGAAGTTCACTAATTATATCCAAATAAGAGGTTTCTATATGAAACTATAATTAATCATACTTATCTTGGATAGTATGTTTCACTATACAGTACTAAATAACACAGTTTATTATTGGACTAAAATATTTCAATATGATATGCTGTATTAGATTGACATTCGTGTATTAATCAAAGGTCAAGAAAATGAGTGGATCCTGTTTTGAAGGTCCAAGAACAAAACTGCATCCTGCTGTTACATCAGTTAAAATATTATAAACAGTTATGAAACAATTAACATTGTCATCAATACAAAAGTAAACCATGAATATGAAAATGGTTAGTTTTGATTACATCTTTATTCTGGTTTTTATCATTTCTATACAGTCCGTTTTTTTTACGTAAAATGATACAAAATCAATGATTGCAGTAAAATTTGAAAAGGGGATTCACTTCACTCACTATGTGCAGGGGAGTCATGATTTTCACAGCATCTTAATAAATAATTGGAAGTTACGTCTGGTTGTTTCAAGATGACACCACAGGTAAGGTGATTGTAAGGATCTAAGAGACACAAGGCACAACAATTATGAACCACTGCCTTTGTTGGGTTTCTCACAAAAGTTGCCGGCGTTACCTGAGTGCTGCTGTTGAATTGCGCTACGCTTGTCTCCTGATTGACGAGGAAGGGATGGAAAATGTCCAGAAAGTAGAGCGAGGGCCGTGCCGTCAAGACGAGGCGGTCCTCACCGATGTCCAGGACCAAGGCTCGGGATGAAACCTGCAAAATAAAGAATCTTTATTGAGATTCCCATTGTTTTATAGTGTCAGTATTTTTTGGATGGTTTAACATTTGTGTCTCTCACCACACCAGGCAAGTTGATTTCTGCAATGAGATACTCAGGGACACCAGAAGGAGGCTCCACAAACAAGGTGAATTCTGGTCTGAGATACATAACATTAGAACGAACAAAGGTGAACAGATAATACCTTTACCTTTTGGCCTCTGAAGTGGAGTTTTCCCTGTAAATTAAAAACAATGACAAATCACAAAATCAGTTTGTGTAAAATATCCGGCTGAGCTTATAAACAATGCATTCTTACTGACATAGGATTTTGTTCAATTTTTTTTTACAGAGTCTTTGGAAGGAAGTCATTTGGGATGTTCCTGTTTAGCTTGGCTTCTTAAACAATCCAACATGGAGACTTACTGAGGTTGCAGCTCTTGGATTACTGGCTTGCTTTTAGTGCGAATGTTCTGCTCGCTGACAGAGCCCAAGAATTTCCTGTTTTTCAGCACTTTCCAATCTGGACAAAGATGTAAACCACAATTGAGTATATAGAACACCAAAATGAAGAAAAGATTTGACTGTTAAACACCTCGACTCAGCTCGATGTTGTACTTGTTCTCTAAACCTTCCAAAGACACCATAATAACAAACTGCTGGAACAGGGAGTCCTTCTGCAGGACACATAAAGACAAAAAGTAGCATGTTTATTACAGAAAGATTTACAAGACACTTTATTAGGCAATTGCAATTGTGCATTAACTAAATAGAGACACACTTTACTTTTATTGCAACAATTAAAGAATTAAATATTCACTCCAATATTGCTGATTTACTACAAAGCCTGATCTCCTTATTACTTAGTCTTAAACGTTATGAATCATGTTCAATCCACCAACTCTTAACTATAAATACTTTGGCTCTGTGGCTCTATAATTATAGTTGATAAGAATAAAAGCTGCCGGACATACCTGACACATCTGGAAAAACTCTTGGTTGATAACCACGTCATATGCAGTGCAACCTTGAGAGTCTGACAGACAACATTTATATTTAGGCATTAGCAAAATTAGAGGGGGATGCATAGAAAAGTGAACTCACCAAACTGTTTGTATAGTTTGGTGAGTTCACTTTTCTATGCATCAGTGACAATAACAAAAAAAATGAATAGTGGGAAAATTCTACTCAACTGTGATCATTATCAAGTTTTACTCATTAAAGCGAGACCTTGATGGATTATTTCAAAACCTATTTAACTGGTTGCGTTCATATTCAATCAATCACATTGTTGGCATGTTCAAAAATAAAAAAATGACTTACTGTTGTCCAATTCAGTGTGTGGCTCGCCGAGGCTCATGGGGACTCTGTAGCCACTGGGATCTTCTAATTGGAGCAGATCTAAAAGTTTCTCTTTCGAGATCTCCGGTGGAGGTGGAACCAAGTTGGACTGGCAGATGTTGACAAAGACCTTCTTCTTGCCGCCCTCTGATGTCGTCTTCACACAAATTCCTGAGAGGAAGGACACAATAGCCTACTTTGTCGTATTGTATTTGTGTCATTTGGTATCATTTGTGTTGTAAAATTACACACCTGGTTGCGGCCGAATCACTTTGGAATCTGGATTTGCAGTCTGCATATTTTCTAGTGACTGAATTTAAAAATAATCAGATTTTGGAGACCCACCAGGAAATATGATAGATTACAAAACCCAGCCAGGGTCAAAAGACCTGTGCTAAGAGCTGCTGATACAGATCTTCTTGCTGCTGTATCTCCATCTCGGAGTTGAGGAGTGTCGAGTCGGTTGTCATGGTAACAGGCTCAAATGAAGCAAACAGTCCTGTGGTTAAACAGCCGAAAACATAGCTCGATAAACATCCTTAAATAGAATCCTGTGATATGAAACAGCCATTTTAATCAAATACAATACAAATAAAATGGGGGGTAAAAGGGTAATTGTGCTTTTAAAAAGAATATGTAGTCACAAACATCTCATATTTCCTGATATCGTGCAAGACTTGCAGCTTTTTCAAATTCCCATTCAATGTTGCAATTGAAAGAACGTACAGAGCAAGGAGTCATTCTGGAAGAAAGCTTGGTTCAGTTGTTTTTAATCTTCAAAACGGTCAAATGGGTCGACATCACAGCATTCCTCATGAACATAAATGACGTATTAAAACAATTTAGACGTGACTTTGAATTGTGCACACACGTGTAGCGACAGTATGAGGAAGCTAAACTTGCATATAAACAAACAGTAGGCTGCGACAAGTACAGTCGGCTAGCTGACTAGCATAGCATCACCAGCAGTTCAGTGGAGCCAGCGAATATTTGTGGTTATAGTGATTTTATAGGTACAGTTTAAATACAAACACACCACAATATATTGTTTACTTACCTAGTTTCTTAAGGCTGACTATTTACGTTCAACTGGAGGACAGAAAAGGCAATTATGCACTTGTTCATCACACTTCCGTGCGTGATCCTTCAGAATAAAAGCGCTTTGTGTAAAATGCTCAACTCGTGCTACATTTTTTTTTAAACAGACAGATGAAGCAGGTCATTTGATAATCATACATCATTGATAATGCTCTTTGCAAATGACATCTATAATAACATGAAAATGACATATACAAAAACAATTGCAAAACAATGAGCACGTATGAACTTGTTGCTTCAAGTGACCAAAAGAGAATTTTAACAAGTCTCCCAAAACACTGCAGAAAATCCTGCTGCTAAAATCATGGCAAAAAAAAAAAGGAAAAACATAAAAAAACTCAACACTGTTCATGGTTGAACATAACACTGTCCATAACATAAAGCATATACCCCAAATATATGAGATTCAAAAGAAATGGAGAAAATAAATATTCACCAATTTGCATATGAGCTGCGTTAGAAAAGCTTCAGGATTTCCATCCCAAAAAATATAGTTATAATCCAAAGATATAAAAATAAATTGATGGAATGGGTAAACCACAACCAGTTTACCAAAACAAAACTATAATTATGTTATTTATTTATTCTATTGACGCAACATAACTTTTATACAAACACAAAGTTATGATGTTGCAAAATTTGAAACTAGTCCAAATGCCTGCCTTGGTAGTTTTAGGTAGCCGTCTTCCTGACGTCAAAAAAGGGTTCGGTGATGTCAGTCATATACATTCATTCAGCCAGAGTAATATTAATTTGACATGTCAGTCATGCATAATTGTAAGTGTAAATCTTTGAGAACTGTTACTAGTGTTTTGAAGATCCAATGCGTAGCTTATGATGTGGACACTCCGATGTTCTCCATCTGGAGAGAAAAGTGAGGAAACAAACAAAAAAGGTCTAAAAGCTGACTTTAGATGAATATATAGGACCCTCCCAACGAGTACATCAGCTTACGATAACACACACACCCATGGGCAAAGGGCAATCATGTTATGGCATGCGCTTTATCGCTTCAAAAAATGTGTGGGGGAAGAAGAATGGAAGTGAAGACAAAAGTAGGTCATGGGTAGGTAGAAAAACGAGTCAATTGCGTGAGATTCACAGATTGTGTTCAATAAAGCTGAGTGTTTGAATTGAATTAATACATGAAACAACTTGCATTCAATATGTGATCTTCAATAAGGTTCTTAATAACACCTACCAGCAAATCGGACTTTGAAGATTGGTTGTCATACTAGAGGAACCCACCCACCCAAAAAAAAAAAAAAAGTTAAATCATAGCACTAGGGCAAAAAGAGATTATCATCTATGGCATGATCTTGCCCAAAGTCAGCTGGGACAGGCTCCAACTTCAATGAGGGATTTTTAATATATATTTTTTCATTATTATTACCACATTAATGAAATGATCCCATAAGTGCTTAGTCAGTTTTTCAGCATAATAGACTCACCTGCTGCTGCTTCCCTTGGAACTTGCGCTGCATGTAAAAGTAAACAGCAAATGGCAAAGCAATGGCAAGCGTTGACGAAATCCCAAATAGCACCTTCAGGTAAGACATTTCTGGTGAAAGAAAGACAAATAATTATCTTCATTTTTTTAATTGAAATTGTGCAATTCATTAGTTTGCGTGCGTTAATTCTGAAATATTCTTCATATAAACAAATTCGACCATAATACAATCTCTTTGTTGTATGTCATAAAAGTCACCTTTGCTTTGACAGGATATATTTTGGGCATACTGGCCATTTCCTGCCACCGGTATAATTTTTTGCGAGTTTGGCAGCTGTACAGTCGAAGATGACCCAACTGTTGATGTCATCGTTGTAGTTCGTACTGTTGTCGTATCCGGTGCAGTTACTGGTGACAGAAGGAAACGATTCATTTAGTTTTAATAGAATAATACTTCTGCATAGCTCAACATGAATGATTTTAAAGTGGAGCTATTTGTTTTCACTTCCCTGCTATGTGCAATGAAAATGAGTGCAAATATATCAAATCAAAACCAATTACCTGCCTGATACCTTTCCTCAAATAATGGACAAACAGTAGCTGAAAAAGACAACAGAAGATATTTCTTACGATGAAAATTTAGTTGGTATTATTTTAGAAAATGTCATATAAATGTAATATAAAATCGTACCATATTCGCAGCCTGCAGTGCAAAAGGAAAACAGAACAATAAATACATTTTAAATCTCAATCACATTTACAACAGGTTTAATTATTAATAAGCGACTTGCAGGAAGAAATAAATCATTAATGTGATACGAACCAAATACACTATTTTGGGAATCCGTCACTCTGGCTAAAAGGCACATTAAGTGATGAGGATGAACAGTAACATTCAACACTGGTTTACACTTTGCACTTTGTGACTCGGCCTAAAGTGGGGAAAAAAAACAAATGAATAGTTAATAATAAAACCATTGTCATAATGAACACATGATTCAAAGAGCCTTTCTGATTTTCTCACTCACATGCCTGTCAAAGCAGTCGTTCAACACATCACATATCTGTCCTTGCAGACAGTAGCTTTCTAAAGTACACTCAGCCACATTCTTTAAAAAAAAAATAAGAAAGATGTTAGAATCCATTTTCATCAATCACTTTTGACCAATTAGAAACTTACTGTGGTGTTCTCTGTGATCACAAGGGAGACATTTTTAAGACCAGTGGAATTCATCTGCGTGACAAAAGTACAGTCAAGAAAACAGTCAAGTTAAGTGATATTCCACATGCTAGTTTGACAGACAATGACTCTTTATCAAAGACGATAAAAAAAAAAAACATACCCATTCTCTCATGTTTAAATAGTCTTTACAGCCCTCTTGTGAATTTCGAATCAAACACAGGAATACCTAAAACAGACAATTGTATGGCAGTTCAACTTTTAACTAAAAGAAACAAAAACACAGTGGTGGCTCTACTGTCTGGGACTTTTTCACACTCTTAATTTCATATGAGAATATTATTTTTACTGGGGCTTTAAATAAAGTGTGGAAACTAGGTATAGGTTAGGTACATATTCATTTGTGGACAGACTTGAGACCCTCAGGAAATGTTTTACATGGTCTAGAATTGGGATCAACAGGCTGAGTGCTATATATTAAAAAAAGTGCTTACTTACAAAAAAACACAGGCAGGGTGGCCACCTCCACGTCATTCTGCTTTTCTAAACATCCAGTCTCACACTAGAAGTAAACAACATTCAAGAAATGTAATTCATCCTTTGTGGAACAGTAAAATGATAAACATACAATTTAAGATATTTTACGCACAGAAATGAAAGAAGTGAGTGACCATGGACAAATAACTGAGTACCTGTCAAAATTAGGCCCGGTTGGAGCTACTACTTTGTAAAAAAAAAAAAAAAAAATGCTGACAGTGTTTAACCCGTTATACTCAACTGACCACGATTTAACAATCAGGAATTAATGCATAAGCAAGAAAAGTCCATGTGCCACAATCTTGTATTATATCTATATATGCGCGTCATTAGATTCTCTGCAGTGATTTCCCTAGATTTGTTATTTGGTCACTTTTTTTTTTGGAATGCACAGAGGCATTTTAATAAGCATCCCGCAAAGTACATGAAGAGATTCCCGATTCTAAGCACGTCATGAAAGGAAGAGCAACGATACGGTTAAGAACGCATCATGCAATATCCAAATAAAAATATACATGCATACTTAGAAATATGCCTGAATACATGCACGAATAAGGTTAATGTCGATAAAGCGGGCGTTTTCTAGATCGTCCTCGTGTGTGCCGCTTTCCTATTTCTCCTTGCTCAGGCGTAATGAGTAGATTCATGCATCCGTGGTAATGTGCACTCACCGCGTTTCGAGATCGATAAAGTTGCTCTGCTTTAGCCAGACGACAGTATTTTTTTGAAGCTGAGGTTTCGGTTTCACTCTCTAGTCTGCATGAGCTCCGCCTCGAAAGACACTTGCGCTTGCACAACACCGAAATCAGTGACTTTTAAGGCAGAGTCTGTTCAACTCCAGATCACTCGCAAGGATGGATTTTTGTCTTTATTCAACAATTAGTGTCTATAGAAATGTAATGTCAAAAATAATAAACATGCCCTTTTGCCAGCTTTTTTTTTTTTTGGAATGTGTTGCAGGCATCAAATTAAAAAAAAAAAAAGATCATTAGACATCTCTATTGTATTCAGTTGAATATTGGTTGAAAAGAATTTGCAAATATTTCTATTTTTTTCCCCATTTCCATTCTACATGATGTCCAACTTCATTGGAATTAGTGTTTGGATTAAAAAAAAAAATGAAACCCCAAATGTAAACATTTACAGTAAAGTCAAGGATTTATTTATTTCAGGCAACATTCCATCACCATATGTTAAAAAAAAGGAAACAAAGGACATTTAAATAACATGAAATAAAGTTACACAAAAGCCTATACAAAGGACATCAATTATTTATAGGTCAAATGCAACAGGTACATGAAAAAGAAAAACCCACCAAACGAAGTCATAAACAATATTTAAGCATTTATGTTAGCCTTGTAGTTTGTTTGTATCTATTAAACAGGAATGTGAAAAAGTAATGATCAGTGATACCGACATGAAAACAAACTTTGAATCCAATTCAATGACTCAACTTACTCTTAGTTTTCATTTTATAACGAATGAATGAATGATATTGCGCAGTTAACAAAGAGCAATCTGTTCCCTAAATCGATTTTATGACTTTTTATCAGACAAATCAAAGGTGAATCATTTTACCATATCAGTGGCTAACAAATACAACCCAGCTAGTCCAAATAGAAAAGGATTAGTCATCATAAGGAAAAGTCATTCTGAAAAGGGACTTTCACAAAATACAATACTTCCTTGTCATGGCGCCTTGCAATGACATCACACTTCGTCCAACACGCACAAGTGCCTCTAATTCACCCTCCATGCCCTCCAAGCTCCAACGCGTGCCCGTCGGCATTTGGCAACTTATAAAAAACGGAAAGGCGGTAACTGTTTTGAGGAAATACAGTACCATATTCGCGTGAGTAAAATCACTGACGAGTTAAGACTGACCATTTTCAACATTTCACACAACAGTAGCAAAGCCCAAAATTAAGGCCGAAGCCAACATTCTTACGATGACTTAAATAAGGAACACTTAAACGCCGTCTCCGCTTCATCTAAAATAAACCAAACATATACAAACAATTAAATAAAAAAAAAAATCTGGTTGGATTTGACCAGTCCAGCTTGACGTCAAAACGTTTGCAGTCTGTTGCAAGTGTTGCATGAGCACTTGAAAAGCATCAAATAAAGCTGCAGCGACATTTCATCTCTGGCATGATGTCATGTCATATTTATGACTTCCAGGAACTGCCACTTGAACATCTTGAATCACATCCTCGAAAAGAGAAATTGACACACACAAAAAGGTCATAGTACTTAAGACTGACAGCTACATAATTCAAGTAAGCACCAGAAACTTACTGCGATCCAACTCTGCTTCAATTTTATCTTCTCTGTTTACATGTCCCTTTAAAAGAGTGTTATTTCTAAAATCACTGGCTTAAATATTCACCTTTTTTTGGGGGGGGTGTCACCTACATAATTGGATCTTCACCATCAGTTGGTGAGGGCAATAATCTTTGTATTGTGTATTTAATTCTTAGGCTGATTCTGGGATGTGGCTTTGGAACCTGGAGAAGTTTTGGTGTCAGCAGAGAGGACACGCATGATGTCTTGCACAGCTTTTTTGATCTGGGCGCCAAACCTGTGAGAGTCCTAAACAGGAAACAGGAAATGAAACTATATAGCTCATCGTTTTTCCATGCATCGGCTTAAAACAGTCAACAACTAGTAAAGCAACTAGTTAAAAACTCAAATGAAGTTGAATCTGTGCAGTCCAGAAGGTAACCAGCATGTAATTTCACATACAGGGCAAGGTCAAACTTTTGTACGCAAGGGCATTTTTAACATGGATGGATTAAATTATAATAAAAAAAATTGTAAATATTTACAATAAATCAGGTAATCAATTAATTATAAATTTCCAAAATTACTTCATATGCACAATATGTAGAAGTTTCTTTTATTTAAAACCACTTTTTTTTTAAACTTTGATTTGTGCAGAACAAAACAAAATTGATTTGTCAATATTATATTCATTGCAATGAATATAAATGACTCCCGCTCAAAAGTCACAAAACAGAACCGCCATTATGCACGAGTTGTGATAGGCATCGAAGTATAACAAGAGACGCTTTGTAATCATGCTACGGCATTTAAATGTTAGAGAAATAGTTTACTTACAGTTTCCTTAAAGGAATGCTTGGATGACACATGGAAGTTGATCATGTCTTCACCCACGATGATGTAAGAAACGCCGTAACCGTCATCAGCAACCTGATGTGACCGCAGACAAACGTGACAATTTCACCATATACATGTAAATATATAAAATCAAATAAAAGGATCATTGATGTGGTGCTCACAGGTCCAAATCCTCCGCCGAGTGATACAAAATCAGGGTGGTTCTTCAAATCAAAAAGTTCCATTTGCTGAACCGGCGTCTGACTTGTGGAGAGGCGCCAAGGCTCTGACAAAACCTGACGTGAATAGAGATTGCAAAGTATTGAACTTGAGCAAATAGAGAAAAATCAACAATTTCACCTCTTTTAGAAACGGTGATTCCACTCCCAAATATTTGGAGACGATGTACAGGCAGAAGAGATGTCTATCGATTCCAGCTCCGGTCATAGCCAAGCGATACAGATTTTGGTGTTTCTCTGAAGCCAGTCGAAAGAGGTGCTGACATTGTTCTTCGCTCTACAAAAACACAATGCACTCGAATGACTCGAAACAATACACTTTGAATTTTCTATTCAACTTTTGCTTCAAAGTGAGACGAACCCCAAAAGTAAAGACCTACCTCGCCACTCTCCAAAGCTTTGACGAAGGCACTGCTTTCATTCGAGCAGGATCGCACCGTCTCTGTCCGTCCTTCCCTGAAGAGACGGGTCATGGACGCCTCGTAGGTCAGACAGAAACCGCCGCGATCCTGAGGAAATAAAATAATGAACATACACAAAGCCCAGGAAATAATGTAAAAATATGCAACATGTCTCACTTACCCTGTAGTACGCTAACTGTAATGCAATCTGAATAAACGCGTCCGGGCTGACCCGAAGCTTCTTAATTCGGCCTTTGCCAAAGTCTCTGAAGGGGAACACGTGACAGTCCACATCGTCAGCCAAAGCCTTGGCAACAGCAAGAGAGCTACACACTTGGGCTTGAACCTGAAAATGCCACAGAGGTAAGAGACTTGAGCAAAGTGTTTTTTTTTTTTAAATTCTTGTTTAATTCCAAAATTGGGACATTATCTTATCATTAACTTATTGTTTGTAAGGGCTGAAGTTGTCTGCTCATGGTGAATTTGCAAAAAACAAGTTGATCAGGTTAAACATTCAACTTCATTGAAGCTGTTTTTTTTTTAGTACTAATGAGCACATAGCCGGACGTTGAACTTTCGGTTTCATAATGATCCGACTCGCCCCCCCCCCCCAAAATTCCATCGGACGCACAGCAGACAACGGGGGCTTTTCTTATGATCGTGTGTGAGAGTGCGGAGAGGAAAAAATACTTTTTTTTAGCATTGAAACATATTTTACACAATCCCTTCACTTGTTATCCAGCGATCATCAGTAAGATTTAATAGTATTCCCATAAGAATGATCGCTCTGTGTATAAAATAATGACCTGCACAATAATTTCCATGATAGATTCTGAATGCTATCCATATCTGAGGAAGACTGGAGTGTGCGGTCCAAAGTGTCAGCAGCAGGTCACAACAAAAAAAAATCTTTCATTTATCTGAACAAAAGAATCTACGGATATGACCTGCACAATAACCTTTCAATCGGAAAATCGGATTCATTCAATCAGATCTTAAAGTTAGTTAACGTAGGCAGTGGCTAGCAAGTGTGTCACTGCTATAAACCTTACTGTGTTTATACAAAAAGCCTGTCCAAACACATTGTAAGATGGAATGATAACATTCTGGTATGATGACTATTGTAAACTTTGGTGTGTCTGGACACGAGTGGCGAGTTGGATGACAGCGTTGGAAAGTTATCAGTAATACCTCTGGTGTGATGTCCCAGATAAGCCTCTGGGGATGGGGTAATGAGCGATCCACTTCACCCTTACAGTGGCCATCCTCAGTGTATCCCAGATGGAAGGCATCCGTGGCTAGCGTGAACTTAAAATACATTTACAGAAAGTAAAATTAGGTTCACCTATGAGGGTGGAAAAAGTGCATTTGAAAGAAATATCGTACTGCGATGGATGAGCCACCACCATTGCTCTGTGGTAGGCACAAAATGTATATCATTTTTTTATTTTACATTTTTTTTTATCAAACAGAAATGTTGATTCTGGTGTGAGAAGATTTTTTGCTTCTTTTGTGTGTTTAGGCAGCAGATGGCTTCAATCTAAGGTTTAGCAACAGTGGTGATCAAATAATGATGATCGTTTGTAAACCACTGAGGATTGTGTGTGTGTGCGTGGGTGGGGGGCGGGTCATGATTACATCTCGTGAGATGCATACTCATTGTTAAAACCGTGAGAACTTCCTTGAACCCAGCCATGCAACAGTCTTCCGCTATTGATGTGACAGAGTGAGAATGGAATGCACGCACCTCCCACAGGTGAGCCACGGTTGGCGCATCAGCCCAAGAGTGTTCAGCGTTCAGTCCATTCTTCCCGTTTTGGTAGATCACCACCGAAAATGATTTATCATACCACCTAGGGGGGAAAAAAAAAATAAAAATCAAAGAACGAGACAGACACAAATAATTGAACATTCAGTTTGATCCTCACCTGTCGTAACATTTGCCATGAAGCAACGACTTGGCGTATCGGTCCAAATTTCCCGCCGGGTCGTTTCCTCTCATACCTTGCTCTTCATCATCCAAGGTCACGAAGAAAGCTGCCTTTTCGATGGCATCTAAGGATCGCTTGTTGACGCCGGAGCTGAAGTACTGCGTTCGCACCTGAGACCAAGGAATCCTGGAAATAAATTGGAACATGTGAGAAACGCTTCTGACCTAGCTCCAAACCAAAACATCCATTATGAACGGCCATATGCTTTCAAATCGAACGTGTATATGCAATTTGGATTCATCTGAAATGCTTACAATCAATAATGCTTCCAAGACGGTCAAAAGTTGAAATATTTCATGAAAGCCAAAAACATCCCATCCACAGCTGTGGAGCCTTTTGTTGTGCCAGAGGCCAAGGCCAAACACGATTTCCTACGTCGCTGCGTACGGTGACAATAACGAAAATGTAATCGTGCTTTCTACCTGTCTCCAGCAGTGAGGGCTCCTAATTTGTCTTCTCCAGGTAATGGAGGCGAAGGGTCATCCAGAATCCTCTGAATCTGATACTCAACTTCCCTGGGAGATAGCAGGCGGCCAGCCCGGTACACCCACAAGCGAAAAAAGCGTCCCTTGTGATACACAGCAACAAACTCGCTATCCAGCCAGTGCTGGAGAACATCTGTGAAAACAAATAATGAAATCTTTACTGGTCATTCTGTTTGGATATATTTGTGTGTGTGCAAGCATGCGTTACCAGTCTCAACTCCCGGAGTACGTGTTGTGTTGAACATCCTCTCAGTCTGGGCTGCACACAGAGGGATAACAGTACCCGGAACGCGGCTCTAATTCATCGACACAATAACAAACATCGACCTAATTAATTTATGTGCTTTATAATAAACATGTTGTTTATTGTGTTACTTAAAATCAAAACAGAAAATCAGTAGAGCTCATAAATGACATTGCAGACGCGTGACCCTGTTCTAACATCTGCATGTGATTTAGGTCACCAGAACTTTCCAAACCACATACCGGTTTGAGTTCCTCTCGATTGACTTTGCGGCGGTAGAGGAGCATGGCTATAATTGTGTTTCCTGCCCTGGCGGCTTGGATAGAAGTTGGTGTCACGTACAGGAAATCCTTTAAAGTACAACGAGAAAGTAAGACGTTCAACATCGCACCAGGAATAGAGGAAGTGAAGGAAGAAAAAAAAAAAAAATCCAAATGGATGGCTGCCAAGCAAAAAAAAAAAAAGGTTACCATGCCGTAGTAGTTACTGTTAACCATTATGGGGCCTCGGCTTCGAAGGTAAATGTATTCCTCCCACCAGTCACTCACCTGAAAGGAAAATAGAACCACGTAAATCATAACCACGACCTCTGACGAAATAAAAAAGATAGTTCTTAGTGAAAAATCACTTTATTTTCCACGACGCTTTGAAAAATTTCTGGAAAAAAAAAAATGGCTACACTGGTTTCACACTTCCAATGCATATGAAACGTTATAAATGCAAATTGACAGTAGCGCATGTGAATTTTTTTTTTTTTTAAAGTGATAGACTTACATAGTTCGTAGCCCAGAGAGCCTTAAGTTTTAAATAACGTTGGAGTCGATTTCCCAGGTTGCATTCAAAGTCCGAGGCCAGTGTTTTCATCCGTTTGAATTCAGGGTCGGACAACAGAGGGCGTGTTGACTCCAAGTACTAAGGCAGAAAAAGAATTTGAACAATTTTGCTGTATTACATCAATCAACATGAGGACTGTGAGTGCAGACATGTTAGCGTTTGTGCACACACCCTGCTGAGTGTGTCCTTAATGGCAGGAACAGGCAGATGAGGTAGCGACGTCTGATAACTATATAGTAGCGGCTTCCTGCTTGATAAGAGCCTCAATAGAGTCTGGCAAAAAAAAAAAGAAAGTGACACAATTCATTTGGCAGAATTTTGCAGCAACATTGACAATGATAGAAACTCGCCACTAGAGGTCACTGTAATACAAAGTATGAGCATAACTTACCACCCAGATTTTGGTGGCGTTGGAAACTCGACCGTGCTGCTCAAACATCCATCGGTGGTAGGAGAGAAGGAGCTTGAGGCAGAACCTGAGAGCTAGGATAAGGGAGAGCCACAGCAGCGTGCTGAAAACCAGCGCCGAAAGCATCGTCTGGCCCTGAGCGCTGAGTGACAAGCTGGCATGGAGGAGAAAATCATCCATTATTAATCAAGTCCAGTCATATTAGTCACTATCACGATGCAAAATATTTCAACAATAGTGAAAGTGTTTTAAAAGTGTGTGTGTGTGCCCGTAACACAAACAGTGAGTCAGTAACACTGAGTGACATGTCTGCCTGAAATGTCGGTCAGAGTTCACGTGTTTAAAATCACACCCACATTGCTCACTTGTGACTCATCAGTCAGACATGCAGAGGTTTTGAGTGGTTGTGGTTGTTAGCCACTTGCATTTTTTAAATACCTGGCTGGATGCAAGGTATCGCAACAGAAGCACCCGCGACCCTCGTCAGGATAAGCCGGTTTGAAAGGTGAATGAGTGAATAAAGTCAAACAGTAAAGACAAACACTCATTTTTCTACCTGAGGGGAAGGTGTTGCTGGATCTTGGAAATGAGCCCCATGCTCGGATCAGAGCGCATGTACATGGTGGCCAGGATGGCAATGACAACAAATAGCCAGGATGAAGGACTGGCTGGATACATGCCCTTGATCACTCGGTTCTGCAGCAAAAAAGAAATAAATGGAGCTTCTCCTGTCAGGTTTAAAGTCAATGATGGCATTGCATCTTTGCTTTTACTCACTCTTATGCGGCTGACCCGCTTTTTCCATGATCGTACTCCTGACAGGTAGATCTGGTTCAGTGCCTGATATGAAAGCTGCAGATCAATGCCTTCTGGTGTTATAGTGAATTGGAATGCCACAGCTTGGTGAGCTTCTGCCATGGCTATTGGACCCATAAGAAAAAAAAAAAAAAGATTAATTCAACATGCACATACATTTTTTAAGTTGTAATATTTAGAATGAACCCAAATTTGCTCACTAACTATTACATTCGGTTTTATTTTGTGGGCCACTCATGGGACCATTTTTAATTATTAAAAAAAAAAAAACATGCCTATCCTAATAATTGCATAAAATGGCAAGCAAACTGAAGATACTACTGCACAAATGGTAGCCATCAGTGTCAGCGTGCTCATGAATTATATATGACAGTACTTTTATGCAATTAGTATTCGAACTGCGCTGCTGCCTAAACAAAATAGATTCAACAACCTAAGCAGCAGCTAGATGTGGGATGGCAGAAATATTCACTCCATGCACATCATTATTATACTTTTCAACCCCAAGTTAAATAAACAAAAACAAGGGTGAGTAGCACTGTGTGTTAACATGCAAAACAGGTTAAATCACTTGTGGGAGGCGACCAAACTAGTATTGTGCAGTACAAACATCAAGCATGTCACTAGAAGTAAATAACTCGGCACTTGACGTAATTGGATCCAGACCTTATATATGTAAGTTGAGTCATTCAAAATCATGTACATTTTTCCACAATGAATGCTACTGAGGTTTTGTTGTTCTATGTTCAGAATGTATCCGAATAAAAAAAAAAAAATAGTGCAACGTTTATAATGTAAAATCAATATTAGAGTTCAATGTTGATTCAATGTTGGAAAAATAATAATGAGTCCAATACTTGCCTGCGGAAGATTTTACACCAGCAATAACCGGTTTGAATTATTCAACGATTAAGCATTCATGATTTAAAATAAGAAAAGCTATCAAAACAATCTTGAAAACATTTTTAGTTCACAATTTGATCTGGGCAATTGTTGAAACTGATGGAACATTTTGTTCCATATGACTTTGACTTTTGTGTGCATGAAAAATGAACAGCCAGTAACAATTATTTTCAACAATTTCAAGCATCTATTAAAATCAATCTTTTATTGATCGATCACTGGGTTTAATGGATGGGCGACAAAAATCAAACGACTATTATTCAACACCGTGACGTCATAGCATCGAACAGGGAGCAGCCCGTTTGTCTTTCACCGCGCGTGTCAATAGTTAAAGGATTCTTGATTATAATTTCAGTAAATGCTTAAGACTCCTTTATGTGTTGTGCAATGACGCTACCATGACGACCACCGGCGAAACTTGTTTTCATATGGCTTTACTTTAGAAAACAGGTTTACTTTTGAACGTTGCTCCACAAGCATACCTCATGCTGTGCATCCATTCACCATCCTCGTCCAGCGGTGGTAAAAGAAACCAAAAAATAAACATATGCACTCGGCAAATATGTGACATTTACTCTCATTTTGGAGAAGTCGTGTAGCATGCAGCACACAAACGCTCCATTCAGTTTCAGCACCATCTCCACCCGCGCGAAGCTCAACGAGGAGTGGGCGCACAAATGCTTGGAATAAACATCAATTAAACAAGTGGGGGAAAAGGAAATTAATAGGAGGTTTGAATTATACCTGGAAATTGATGGAAGGTGTTTGCTTGGCAGTGTGATCGATGGAGAAGCTTCTATTTGTGCCGCTCCCTGCGCCTCCTCTCCGGATGGGGAAGTGAGCGCTCTTCACTCTTGGTGCAAACTAGCCTAGCTTGCTAACAAATGATTTCAACAACTGTCGCCAAAGATCGTCTGTGTTTAAGTAGAGGACCTCTTCTTCGCTATTTTCTGCGGCAGACTGTCTTGGATGTTTCTGGGGTGCGTTCACGCTCAATGGATATAAGCAATATTTAGGACAAATTCCAGCCATTTAAAAATGATGGTGTTTAGATTTGAATAAAAGTAAAATAAAATGAAAAGATAACTGCATATAGCTATAAAATAAAAACAGGAAAACAAGACTAATAACACTTGTTTGCAATTCCCTTTTTCTTGTTATTGCTTGCTTTTGTGTTTGCAATTCCTTTTGCTTGTTTTGTTTGATTTTTATCTTGCCGTTGTGTTTCATTTGAGTTTTGATGTAACTGTCATATAACAAAAATCACAAGTGTATCATATCAATATGAGCTCAATTCCTCATAGATAATTCCATTGCTGTTTATTAATAAACATTTCTCACAGGCAATAATCATTTCTGTTTCCCCTCATACCAGTCATAATTAATATTTTAGAATTTGTTTTCGTTCCAGCAGTTTGAGTGGAGGGTAAATGATGAGCTGTGTTTGGTGCACATGGGTGGGAGACAAATGACTGTAGTGGGACTAAAAGAATGACACTTGGGAATAATGAGGGAGAATGTTTTATGGCGACTACAGTGTCGATAAAAGACAATGAATGCTACACAGAAACAGATGGCATACGATGAAGACAGACAAAGTTAGATATAGGGTGCATGTGCGGTGAAGTCATCAGTGTAAAATGTATACAAAGGCAAGGGGAGTGATTAAATGACAGAGATTGGGGTGGGGTGGCTGACATATATTTCAATAATAGCGATGTATTCTGCGCTAGGTAGTTTTAAAAGCAGCAGCCCTTTGTTATCATGCTTTTCTTTCTATCTGTACTGAAAAGATTTCTTCTCAGAAAAAAGAACTTTAACCTTAATCACTGGCGGAGCTAGAGGGGGGACTGTGGGGGTACCGCCCTCCCCAAATATCCTTGGTCCCTCCCAGCTGCCTTGCCAGATATTGACTTTTGAGTATTTTTTTATTTTTCCAGGACTATTTTCCCACATTTCCACCTATTCCTCATATGATACAACACAATTGATCTTTAATTGCTTGGGTTTGTAATATTTTTTCTTTGTTTTGCAAACCTAAAGGAAAAATCATGACTTCCCAGTGCCCTTGATTGCTTATTCCTCCAAACATTTCTGACATTTAAACTGGATGGGCCGCACTTTTCAGGGTCTGCCTCAGTTATGGAAAGGGAAAAGAAATGAGATTATAAAAGAAAGTGGTGCAGATTGTTTGGGTCCTCAAAAATACAACTGCTTCCCTCCCCAATTTCTTCATAAAACAGACATTTCAAGACTGCAGAAAGACTTGACGTGCATGACAAGACAAATGCAAGCTCATTTGTAAGTTAGTGCTTAATTGAAAAAATATTTTTAACAGAAAGAAACATTAAAATAACCGTTGTTGTCACACTATTGAGCCACAAAGGATTCCAAAGATCAATGATTATTTTGGAGGATTGAAAGACTGCTGCCATACTTTGCAATTGTAGCTAAAAATTGTGTTTAATTTTGGAAGTGGAGTGCCTGTGATAGTGTTAGTACATGCATGTTTGCACTAATTTCCTTACATTCCAGAAACATACAGCTCGTGCTCTCTTTAGCGAAGAGTGTCAAAGACAATGACAGAGAAACATTTCTTAAAGCCTTATCTTATCTTTTGTTATGTTTGAGTACGATTTTTATCTTTGGTGGTGTAAGTCATTTAGTGTAGCAAACAATAAGAAAGTGGGTTCAAAATTAACAACATATAACAATACAGGTGGGTTTTTGCAGCATAAATTGTCACAATAATCAAAGCTTTTGTGGTCGATGAGAGATAAATAATAAATACATAATTGGAAAAAAATAAACCTTTAAATGTAAAACATTCATATTGATAGGGCCTATTTTGCTGGTGGCATGAAAATACAGACAGACCAGAGTAGACTACAAAAAAAACAATCATATGTGGCTCGCAATTTCTCTTGCCTTCCCCCTCTAGGCAATTTTTTTTTTTTTTTTTTTACAATGACAGACATCACAATCAATGTGTTTTACATTCTTTCTTTTCCCCTTTGGGAGCAATACATTGCTTGTCATTGGCTGATATCTGATATCATTGAAAAATAAACAAATAAATCAATAAATGTGTGCTTTGGGATGGTTTCCAAATTTCTCATTACTCTTAATTCATTCATTTATTTTATCTTCACGAGGGTCGCGGGCATTAATATTAGTAGCCATGATCAATTATTTTCTGCTAGCCTGACAAATAAAACAAAATTATATCTAAAGGTTAGAGTGGATTTTGGTATGGAGACACGGAAAAAAATAAGTTCAGATATGTCGATGAAAAACATATGACACGAGGGATTTTGGATTTAATCAACATGATGATAAACAAAAGTAAATAAAACCCCTTTTGTCTTTCTGTTACTTTTCAATGTGAGCTATTTCTTATGTGTCCTGTCTCTAACATCTTTTTGCTTGAGGGACTCTACTAAGTGATAAATGGGGAAACATCGAAATGGTGATCCACTATTTCTCCTCCGTTAAAGGCAATACGGTATCATAGCGTTTATCATTTTGATTCAGAAATGAAACTTAATCAATTGCAAGGATAAGATGCATCAGTGGGCCTTATTGTTTTTTTTATATATATCCCGGTACACATAAGTATCAGATCCATCTTCTGTGATGTTTTTGTGTTTTGTTTTTGCCATAATACAGCATCCCTTATCAATAACCCTCCTGTAATTCAGACCCATCCAGTTCTTCGTCATTTCTCAAGACACAAGCTTTGATTTTTTTTTGCTCATTTTAAATAGACATTCCATAAAATCATGTAAGTCATGATGTCAGGTTAAAGGTCAAGTTGAGAAGCATTCATGAAAACTGGAAATGAGGAATGAAAACGTCTGTCATTGGATGTTGATCAGAAGCTTGCAACAAAGTGTGAAGTAAGTGAAGCATCCCGTACGTTAGTGAGCAGGTCGTGTGCTTTCTTCATTAGCGTGTGAACGTGTGACATTTTCTTCTAAGGTGGGATTTTTTTTTTTTTGGGGTGGAGGAGATCTTGCTTCTGATTTCTCCTTGAGGACTGAGAAAAATCCACGGAGCTTTACGTTAAATCTTTTCGCTTTTCCAATCCGCCGCTAGGAACTGAAGTAGCAAGGCAGAAAGAAGGAAAAAAACGGGATGCGGGTAGGATAAAGGACAGAGTAGATATCCCGCCTCTTCTTCATAGCATTCTGTTCAGGGGTGTGACTGTGTCCCATTGGTTGTGGAGAGAAATAAAGTTTTTTCTTTCCCCGACCCTTGTAAGATACCTCCGTCGTGGTTGTTGCCGCTTCCACTCGCCGCATCCGCCGCCGCACGCTCCTTCTCACACCGATCACTTTCCGAAGGCTGACGCGAAGGTGTGCCGGGCTGCCGGGAGGGTTTGCCGTTCTTCTCATCTGAAGGATGCAAGGTGACATTTAAGAGGAAAGAGATGGGACCAAGAATAGAACTACGGGTACATACAGCTTATGAGTTACACACCAGCCAGTGCCTGCACAGAAGGTTGATCATGAGTACTAAGAAGCTGAGCTTGGATGGTTTCCACCACCCTCTTGAATCTGCGACTAGGACCTGAAACAAAAGAAGCGGAGGAAAATATAAATAATGCAATAAAAAAAAACACTATGTCGGAATGTAAGTTGAATTTTTTCCTTGAGAAAATATTAGATTAATTGTATTATTATTTATTATTAATTTATATTAATTAAAGCAATAACAAATATCATGTTTAATAAAAATATTCACAATTACAAATGCAATATAATACAATACATCTTTATTTATGTCTTTTGTGTGTGGGTTATTTTTTTGTTATTTATTATTGTACCCCCAAAAGTGCAATTTTTTTTGTGCAATGAAAAACATCATTATGACATTCACGGTTTAATGAGATGTAGTAAAGCCTTTTGTCTCTCTTTTTCTGCATGTGTCATATATTTAGTATTCAGTACATAGCGGATGTAGTATGACTATAATTCAAAAGAAATGGTTGATTTTTTTTAATAATAACCAATGTTATGTGTAAAAAGAAAAAGAATGAGTTTGAACTGATGCTTGACATCAGCTGCTTTCAGGGATGGAGTGCCAAATGCACGCTGTCTGTCCACTCAAGTATAAATATCTCACTCTACCTGTTATTAGGGTGAAGGTGACGCTGTATATGCCAAGCGCTTTTCTGCCTTCCCTCTCTGCTCGCTCCCTTTCCAGTTCCCGGTCTCCTTCAGAGAAACCGATGTCCACCTGAAGGACAAAACAAGACACATCAAATAAAAATGAGATTTTTTTTTTTCTTTGATTAAGACACTCTCGAAGAATTATTTCAACAGGGTTCATAAGTGTTGATCAAGAAAAAAAGAAGTAATACTTGGAACTTGACAGGCTTCTGGAAAACCGACGGGCCGCCAGAGGATTTGTACTCAGCCCGAAAACTGTTCTGAGACACAACACTGTGACCTAAGGAAGGGATCTGAAAATGGATTAAAAAAAAATATTATTATCTTCCCTCTTCATAAACAAATTTCAGACCAATTAAGGTGAACCCAAAGTCGCTTGTACTTACCGAAAGAAATGCATGGACAATGTCTGCCTTGATAGAGCTGAGGGGTTTGTCTCGAATCAAAACAAAGATTTGCTCCTCTTTCTCCAGGCTGATGAAATTGCCAAACCAGGACCTCTTGGCCAGTCTGTTAACGAGAGTCACACATTAGAGCAACAGCAGGATCTTCATGATGAGAGCTTTAAATACTGAATTCGTTAGAAGCAGCAACTAATTAGCCCCTCTTATGTTTCTCTACCATCATTTCCATGCTGATGTGCATTTTCTTTATCCTCTTATTGTTTTGTTTTGCTATGATGTCACAGTACAAGCGGAATTCAATGTTCAGTCTAATCTTTAGTCCCAAAGACGGTGAATATGTTCTTACTCTGGACTGGACTCTGGAGTTAAACTGGACATGTCCTCTGATGTTGGGACTACAGAATGAAAAACAAAGATGGATAAAAGGCAGTGAATTGAAAAGTCCTAATTATATACACAGAACTCATTCCAGAAGATATTCTGGACACAAAACAGATTTTCTTCCTCATCATTACATTCGATTTTTAACACGAAGAACGATCAAGTCAGAACAGAAGACGAGAATTCTCCCCGTCTCACCTTGGAGTTTGCGCCGGTGGAAACGTGGCGAGCCCAGCAGGTTGTTTTTGAACGAGTTGAGCCTTGTTCTCCAGTGGGCGGAGCTAGAGGAGGCTAGTCCGCCGCTGCTACCTGGACTGGAGGGCGGCGTCAGTGACAGAGAAGCCCCTCCAGATCCATCCCCTCTGGGAGAAGAAGACGAGGAGGAGGAGGAGGGAGGGGTTGTGGAGGAAGGGTGTTGGATTTGGTGCACGGGCGTGCCCAACGGGGTGGGGAGAGGTGAGCCTTGCGGCGTGACCTGCGACACAGGAGGAGTGGCGGCAGAGGAGTTAGACGAGGAGTGGGCATTCTTGGACTTGAACACAGACGGAGAGGGAAAGTTGAAAAAGCGAGGGATGGGAGAGAGAAGCGGAGAGGGGGATGGTGATGGAGTGCGTGGGGTCTGGAGCGGGAGGGACTTCATGGAGTTGAGATGGGGACGCTCAGTGGGGCCTTTGGACGGGAGGGTCTGAGTTTTGGGGTCGGGCGCCGGGCGGATAGGCCGAGGGGTGGTTGCGCTCGCCGCTTTGGGATCTTTAGAGGAGGAAGCTGCGGTTACTTCCGATTGGCTGAAAGTGAACACCGGGCTCTGACAGGATGTGGAGACATGAGAGAGAGAGAGAAAGAAATGGTCATGAAATGATACATGGAAGCCATTCTTCCAACAAACAAGATGTTGGATGAATTCATGATGTCACAAAGACTATAACAAAAAAATGACAGTGGCTGAGAATGTGAAGAGCTTTCAGAAAGCCATAGACAACACTGGATAAATTTTTTACTCCCGCTGGATTGGTCAATCATCACGTGAAACCACTACACTATCAAGAAATTTGTCCCAGTCACTGGAAGATGTAGAATAAAGACAGCTTCTTACCCTGGGACTGCTGAGAGGACTAGAAGAGAGACCCGTGGATGCTCCACTCACTGAGCGAGACCTTTTGGAAAGAGCAGAAAGCAACACATGAGATCCTTTCTCCTTCTCAAGCTTATCTATATATCCACCTTTGGCTGTGTGCATTAGTGTCCAGATTCCTGCGAGGTGGGGTGGGAGAGACTTGGTCAGTCACACTGAGAACTTCCAAACTCTTCCTCTCTGGTCTACAACGGCCGTGGCGGGTCAGCATCGGCGAGTCTACGCGTTTCCTAGGTGGGTCTTTGACGAGTTGCAATGCAAAATGAAAATCATGTTGTTGCTACGTATTTCATATTTGAGATGTGTCTCACCGGCGTCATTTCTCGGGGGTAGATCTTCGTCCTCATAGCTGGGGTAGCGCTCTTTTCTGTCCAACAGGAGGTAGTAAATCATCTTTTCCTGGTTCTCTCTGCACACCAGACAAATGGTTCTATCAATGATAATTCACAACAGATCGATTAAATCGGATGGCTTCGATCGACTTACTCCTCACTCGTAAGGTCCCGTGTGAGTTTGACCCGATCCCGGAAGCAGCCTAAAGAGTACATGCTTTCCAGAACATCAGGGTCCAGGTCGGTCAACGATAGCACCCTTGTCACGCACACGCGACGAGGAGGGGGCTGCTCAGGGCACGGCTCGTTGCGACCGCTCCTGAGAAGCGAAGGAAAGACAATATTATTTTAAAGACATATTAATATTATATATTAATCATATGATATACTATTATATTATCGCACAGTATACATTTTAAGATGGAAGAATAAAATGATGGGATTAAGCTGTCTCTCTCAAGTAGCTCCATGGTGTAAGTAAGCATTAGAAAAACCACAGCAGATGATGCAGAGCAATTCCGCACCACAGCAAATTACAGCCACAATTCTACATGTAAACAATACACTTGGCTAATTAGCATTGTTAAGGCCAATTATTGCATCTATTACATTGTGAAGATGCTCCTAATGTCCCGTGAGTGGAGCCTATCATTAATTAAACCTAATGGGGGGGTGATAAAAGGCAAACAGGTACAATTATATAAAAAAAAGGAATATACTTACTGGTACCAAGCGTGGATCTGTATTGCTTCTAGCTGTAAGGTACAAATACAAAACCCATGTATTAACTAAGCAAACGACACAAAAAGGTGGCACCAAAGCAATATTGCTGTCGCTTTGGCCTGAGCAACAGTAAACGATAATTCATCTTCATCCATGCTCCTTATCAGGTTTGTCATCAATATAAGGTAAATACTCCGTTAATTAAAGGTTTTACAATACCACAACAGCTTTTATTGTAACTAAGTCATACGTTGTATATTTGAACTGTCTTTGCATGTGTTGTGGGTGGTTCGGAGAGAACCGGCTGTCCAGCAAAAAAAAACAAAAAAAACAGAGGATCTCTGACCTCGTTTCAGACTCCATTAATCAGAAGTTCATCAGACGAATGCACAGCTTTGATTAAATCTGTGATCCGTGGTTAACTGAATGACTAACTGATGAGACATTCTCTTTATCTCTGCTTCTATTTTACACTTTTTTTTTTGTGCCACTGTGTCCTGGTTTTACCTCTTTGTTCCTTGTATCAACATAATCCTTTTTATTTTCCATCCTAAGCATTAATTTACAACTTGAGTGGAAAGATATTTTTGAAGGGAGCACTGCTCTATTTTTAACGCTGGGCCAAAGAGTTCTCACTGTAATGAAGCTTTATGCAGCCCTGCACTTCACTTCCTCACATCTGCGTCATTATTAAAAATATGCTAAGCGCTGTTGTTCCACTCCAGTCCTGTAGGTGGCTGTAATGTGCGACAAAGTCACATACCGTGAGTCTCTTGTCAGGGTTGACTTCTATCATCCCTTTGAGCAGCGCTTGACAGTCAGGTGGTATAAAGTGGGGCATATGGAACACTCCACTTTTCACTTTTTCCAGAAGCTGCCGGAGGTTGTCGTGGTCAAACGGCAAAGCACCCTGTGAGGGAAATTTAATCAAATGAAACATTTATTGGGAAAAGGAGAGAGAATAAAAAAAAATACTGAAAACACAAAAACATATTTACCACAAGAAGTGCAAAAAGGATGACTCCACAACTCCAGACATCTGCCCTACGGCCGTCATACTTCTCCCCCTAGAGGAAAACGTTATTATTACACATGCAAAACCAAACACTTAGCATGTAAACACAAACTCACTTACCCTAATGACTTCAGGGCAAGCATAATGCGGGGATCTGTAATGAAAAGGAGTTTTTAAATATATCGCTCAGCAAATTGATCTTCACACGCTCAGATCAATTTACAAATTGTCAATAACAACTGACAATTGATAGTACTTTTCATTTTGAAATAAATACAACTACTTTTGTTAGGTTCAAAGTTCATCCGATGTACTATATATTATGACCTGGGCAAAAAGACTTACCCACAACTAGTTTCTAGTAGACTGTCCCCAACCTGTAATGAGGCCATGCCAAAATCGGCAATCCTGATGTTGTTCTTCTCATCCAGGAGAAGATTCTCAGGCTTCAAGTCTCTGTGACTGGATATATATGCAAATATTTTTTTTAAAAAAAATCAAAAAGCCTGAGTATTTGTATTTTGTATGTTATTAAACTCCTAGTTATTCAAAATATCCTTTTTAACTGTGGTGCACTGACCATATGGAGTAACTGTGGCAGAAATCCAGAGCGGAGATGATCTGTCTGAAGAACTTCCTGGCCTCTTTAGGGGTCAGCCTGCCCTTTTTCACCAGGTAGTCAAAGAGCTCTCCACCAGACACATGCTCCAACACCAGGTACCTGGCAGGTAACGAAAGGCCGTGAAAAGACGGAAGCAGCATTTTTGGAAACGGAAATAAACCAGCATCCAAAAACATTGCTGATGCTACCGCTATAAATGCAAATTCTGCTTAGCTAACAGCTGGACAATTTTTGTTTGGATTTTTCCTCCCCGATTCATTCATTCATTCAGCAGGGAGATACTCACAGATACTTGTTATTTTCATAGACATCATGCAGCTTCAGAACATGAGGGTGCTCAATTAGTTTCAGAATTGCTATTTCTCTCTCCACCTGCAGTGACAGATGGAGGGAGATAGGGAGAGCGGGATGAGGCAGGATTTAGAGAAATAGAGATAGGATGTTAAAATGAAGAAGTGGGTAGAGGCACATAAATATGATGGAAGAGAGAGAGCTAAGCTAGTCAGCAGATCGAGGTGCTCGACCCCATTAAGGGTTTTGCATTTCAAGCCTGAAAACAATGAGGCGAAAGAGCCAGAGTAGAATGCAGCATTAGTCAAATGACAGCTATGACGGAGACATATCAAAATGATTTAAAAATAGATGCAGCAACAAACACACTCTCCAAAACATGTGGATTAAATGATTGAGTTACATGAATCATTTAATTGATTAAGTATTTGTCATTTTAATCTATTTATCTATTTTTATAATTGACTTATGAGGCAGCCAGTGCGTGAAAATATTGAACAGATTGATGATTGCTGATTTTGGTATCAAGGGATGACAAAATGCACAAATTTAACTTAAAGTTAATTTAACAAAAATTACTTAAGCTCCAAAATGTAAATTAAAAAAAAACCTTAACTAACAGGCCACTATGGTTGACAGTGAGCAGACATTTCAAGTTCAATTAAATTCAAAATTCAATGAAATCATCTCAATGTGGTGTATACGGAAGCAATCCTACACACTGTAGTGAAACAATAGATGTCAGATAAATATAAAACACGTTGGTCATTGGAATGATAGATACCTTCATGAGAACTGATTCTGACAGTTTTTCTCTGTTGACAATCTTTATGGCAACTTTCTGTCCCGTTATACAGTGCACACCTAACTTCACCAGTCCTGAAACAAAGAGCAATACAAAAGTGCTTTCAGAAATAAATTTAACAGTAGCTTTATTGTAACGCAATATAAATTTGCACTGGAGAGAATAATCACATTTTTAAAACTCCAAATAGAATAACGCGTGAGCTAACCAAGCCAAAATAATACTTGATGAAATAGTTTGTGGTTGTTTGGCAGCGACACTTAAGTATGGCTAATCATCAATGCAGGTCCTTTCATGTATATCGTATAAAGTAGCTCAAGAGACAAGATGTCCACCAATGATACTAGAATTGCTTGCTACCTTATTTAATAACAAAATATTTGAAACATTTCTCAGTATGATGCAATGCAGATTGTCTATAGCGATGAAGGTGCATGGGGAAGCCTACACCCTAAACTGGACTGTGCACACACCCATTCACACTATTAATATTTCTGGGCAATTTAATTTAACAATCATGCAAATGAGATTCAAACCCAGAACCTCACAGACATACTATTAACCACTTGTCCACCATGTTGCAGCATACATGCACTATAATAAATAGAGTTGTAGCAATCAAATGTACCATTAAAGACTATTACATTATGTGGGTGTACCTAATGAAGTGACGATTTCTAAACAAGGAAGTAAAGAATGCAATGACAGATGAAACTACTGCAAGGAGATTCCTACCAGTCTGTCCCTTCCCGAGGGTCTTCTCCAGCCGGTAAGGCCCCACGTACTGGTTGGACTGGCCCAGTTCCTTGCTGCTCATTTTCCCCGACATTGCCCCAAAAAATCGAGCCAGTTTCAGAGGAGACGAATCAAAAGAGCTGAGGACCCGTTTCGACTCGCAATGCAGCAAGGCTCATCCCAGAAGACTTTAGCGTCGGAGGTGGTCGTGATCTAACGCCGGGCCCTGCAGGCTACTCCCATTCACTTGTTTGTCGTATAGCCTCCAAGCCCGCCCCCACCCAAAAAAAAAAAAAGAAAAGAATCTTACTAAAGTAAGAAACCAGTGTGGTCTTTTACTGGGATGATCGGTTTTTACGTAGAAAAACGTGGAGATCAGAGGGGGATGACGTGACGGTGGAGGTGCTTCCAAAATATGAATAGCCACCCTGCTCCTTCTTTGAGTGCGTGCGTTTGTACTAAAGTGGTGCAGATCTTACTCAGACGTGAACAGGAAGACTAACAGATTGATTTCTGCAAGTGCAGAGTCTCAAATATCCCAAGTCAGAATGCCTCAATCCATGCTCTGATCGATACTAGGGACCCCCCCTTTCCTTCCTCTCTCCTAATGTCAAAAATACATTTCGGAATCCGTCTTAGCTTGAGTCTTCTTCTCTACAGCCGCCTCGATGGCTTCATGTGCTCGCTCGTTCGACGTTAGACTAGATAATCGTCTATTATCACAGCAGCAGGAGCAGCATCAGCATCCAGAATGGTTTTTCCAATATCCGGTACACACTTTGGCTCACCCCCTCCTCGGCCCTGCATCAGGAAATAGAGGAAGAAGGGGGAGGGCAGGCGGGCGGGCGGGGGGGGGGGAGCGTCAAAGAGGCGCTGACAGACCGGGCCAGACAAGACGAACCCGCCCTGGTTCCGAACGGAGATTTTGGATCACGAAGACCCGAAAAAGTGCCGCCTCCGGTGTCGCTTGTTCCAGGAAGCCCAAAGCGGCATCCTCGGCTCAGCTAGTCTGGTGGACGGCACAGTTCTCCTCTCCCCGGCCGACCGTGCTCATCCTATGTCCGCATCTCCTCCAAGCGAAAAAGAGATCAGTCCAAAAAGCACACTTTATGTTTCAGAAGTTGCTCATCACTAACGGGATGGCCTTCATCCAGCACTCTGCAGTCCGTAACGGTCCCGTTCTCTTTAGTCCTCCTCCCCTCCTGCATCCTTCTATTCTATTCATCCAATACGGTCAGCATCAGCATCCGGGTTCCGCTTCCCTCCCCCCTTCCTACGACTCCCACCCCTCCCCTCCTCCGTCACTCTCTCTCCCTTTCAGTTTCTCTTGCCCCCACCCTGCAGCTAAACACTCTATAACAAGGTTAAACAAAAAAAGAAAGGTTTTTGGGGAGGGAACTGCTGACTCAGCTATTGACAGATTCCCCGCCCCCCAATATTCTTATTTTTAGCTTTTTTTTTTAAGCTTTACAAAGAACGTCATCCATCTATCAACTGCAATGGGCATCAATTATACGTGGATTTTTGTTAATCTCCAGCTAATAGACAGGGGCCAATGTACATCTGGTTTTAAATTGTAATATCATCAATCACCGCTAGATGGCAGACATGGTTTAATCTGTTGTGCGTTATAGATGCATTGAGAAATAATTGTGAACCATAAAATATATTATGATAGGCCTACTATGGTGTGCATTGGTTAAAAATTATATATCAAATATCTAGTCCCCCCCAGTAGTGTTGATGATGCACTGCAGCAATAGCACATTCAAGTTAAGCATCAAAATAATGAATTTGGTGCTGATTTCATACCCTCACCCAAGATCCTCGTATGAGTGTCCCAATACCCAGCCACTCCCAGGAAGAGCATCCAGTAAACAGTCAAATCTGTGCCAAGTAAATCATGCAAGTAGTGGCACAGAAAGGACAAGTCAAAAGTCACAACAGCAACAAAATGGCAACAATGTCAACAGCAAAAATGATGTAATGGAATTAAAATTAAGGTTGACCTTGATTTAAAATAAAATGAGGTTATCTGAATATCTATATCTGTCTTGTAAAAAAAAATCAAATTTGTAGCTATAATAATAGTGATAACCTAAGATTGTTAAAAAAAAAGTTTTTCTTTAAGTTCTATACATATGACATAGGGTGAAATATACTTTCTGGCCACACGAGGGTACTGTTATGACTATATTTTAGAAATAATTATTAACAGCTCTGCAGTGTGATAAAGATCAATACTACAAGATGAGTGTCAACCAAAACTGTGCAATGACAAAATGCAGTTTTGATTGACACTGTCACAGATCTAGATTATTTTGATATAAAAGGTGTTTTCATTATTTTGAGACAACAATAAGCATTTTTAAAGGATTATAATTGGTATAGAAACAAAATGAAACTTTGATGAATCATTATCATGTGTGTGCTGTCATGCATGTCGGAACAAAAATGGTTCAGCCTTTCACATGACGCCAACCTTGAAGCACTTTGCACCTGTTTACAGTCATACAGCACATTGAGTACATGAACTTGCGGTGCGTAAAGTTCAAACATGCAGACACGTGTGGGTGGAGTTACAAAAGAACATGTCAGCCATAATTGGACCGCCAACACGATGCAGTGCAGGTTTAAAAAAAAAAAAAAGGATTTGAGTGATTGAGCGGTGACTATTCACTGTGTCGCTTTGGGAGAGAGTCACAGATGTCAGCCATTGAAATGGGATTTAGCGGCTTTACTGATACCTCGAAATATGCAGTCTTCGCTCGGCACAGCGTCAGTGGAGCTGCAAAATAAATCATGGAGTCCACCAGCCCACTTTAAAAGAACTCTTTCATATACCAATCATTTTGTACTTTTATTTCCATTGATAGTATTCATCTCAAGAATTTACATAACTAGCCATTAGTTCTCTGGAAGTATCAACAAGTCAATGCACCATACATCAGCCATAGTGGGAGAGAGGGAATGGCGGAAGACTGAAGGAAAAGGGTTGAAACAGAGGGAGGGATGGAGGACAGACAAGGAAAATAGGGTTACTGCTGCCAGGTCCCAAACTCAGCCCGAATCAACACAGTGCTCGTCACACCGTGAGCATCATCGTTGGTGTTGCCATTCAGTCCTGTGCCGGTGTGCAGAAGGGAATGCCGGGAACTCGGAAGACTTAGTGCAGTGGACCTAGCAGAAAGTTGGAGGGAGGTGAAGATAATCAGACAGATCACATGACTTGATTAATATAATTTAATGGTTGAGCCTGTTACATGCGAATGACATATAACGGCCAATATAAATATGGTATTTTTTTTTTCTTTTCAATTATAGCCTTTTATTCTTATATTCTGGAAATAACAAATGATGGCTTATGCTCACATTGAGGTTTGAACAGCAACTCCTGGCTCATGATGTCCCCTCAGCAGAGCTCTTCACACATGCTTCGAAGGCCTCCAGGAGGTCTTTGCATGCTTCTACTCCCTTCTCCGCCACACTGAAAGACAAACACACAAATATTAAGACATTGGATTTATTAAAAAGTGCTCCACTGTGACTGCACTTTAAATCAAATTCATTGTCAGGTAAGGGATAAGAGTCTGCAAGATTATGATCTGTCGCCAAAACAATTCCAGTGCTAACATTAAGTAAAGTGATCGAAGCTTGCAAGTGGAAAAGGGACAGAGAGAGAGAGAGAGAGATTATTTCAGGCACTCATGCAGCACCCAAATTCTGCATCCGATACTGTCCAAATGCATTAGGGCGATGGAGCAAGAGAAGGAGGGGAGGGCGGTGGGAGGAGTTTTACGACACAAAAGGAAGAGTGTGTATGTGCCCATCTGTTTGACACAACATCATGGAGGAGGGAGGGTGAGAGGGAGGGAGGGGCTGAGGGTGCAAGGGAGGTTGCGTGATGATGGGACCACGACAAGACACGCAGGAGGAAGGCTGAGTTTAGAGACTGGCTGGGTGACATAATTTGAATGTCAGCACTTATAGTAGTAGCCCTCCCCCCTCCATCCATTCATTAATATTTAAATGATAACAAAGAGTTGCTCTGATCATTCACTGGGCTAACTTCCATTTTCAAGATGGCCGCGCACATGAAACCAGGCTTATAATTCTATTCAAATATTGAAGATATTTAAATAAATTGTAATAAATCAGAGTGTTTCAGCTGGCCGAGTGCCCGAGTGTGATGCAACATGCAGCTGGTAGCTGCAGCTTATCACTCAGCACTTGAAAATGCCAGGAGGCTGCAGAAAACACTGAATGCTATGTGTGTCATGAGAGAAGTGGAAACTGATGAGATTACATCATATGTGAGATTTCTATGTGAGCGTGTGTGTGTGACGGGGGGGGCAGGATTACAGGAAAGGAGGAGCCGGATGACATCATCACCAGGAGCCATCACACAACGTCCCGAGAGAGCAAGTTACGGAAGGTCGTATTACAGGGTCAAGCTAAATTGTCATAGCAACAGATGACATGTATCAACTCAAATGGTTTTGGATTAAACCCAGAGTGAATATTAGTTTTGAAATGCTCATTCCTAACTATGAGGATTTATTTGCGGTCATCACCGGCCGTGTGATGGCGTCCGGCTGTCTGTCACAAAAGAAGTTGAATTATTTATAATGATGGTGTTGTAGGTTGTCTTCTGGGACTGACATGCATTATAGATCGCTCGGCAGGTGCAGCAGCAACAAATAATGTAGAACATTAGTCAAATGAGTGATGTTCAGAAACACCGACGGGAAAGTTCATTGGGTTCACACACGCATTTATTTTAATGGCACCCTTACAAAAATAAATGTTCAATTTGACTGACACTAGCAGAGAGGATATGTATATAATATATAATATCTCTTTGATAATGAAAAGTAAGAATTTGAAATAAATATAGATTTTTTTTCTTGCAGCTCTTGTCCTAGATCAAGATAACTTTTCTAGTACAACATAACAGTAGTTTTATTTTGAAAGGTACATTAAAGCTTCCAAGTTCTGTTAAGGAAAGAAGTTTCATGACATTGAAAATTTTTTTGCACAATGCTCTCAAATTACACATTTTTGCTGAGTCACTGAATCCCACAATGGAAAATACCAAGTATGAGGGTGCATGACTGAACATGCAACTGCTGTCAATCAGTAATGGAAAGATTATATGTGTGTATCTGGGTGTGTGTATACATGCACGGAAAGTAAAGGGTAAAGGGTAAAGCAAGGGGGTGGGCCTTCACATTTACATGTTTGCAACATACAATAGAGTGAATATTAGCACCTCTATTTTCTCGAAATCAACATGACTTTAAAAGAAATTGCAGATTTGGGGAAAAAACAGTAGCTATGTAGTTGCATTTTTGCAAAAAGTTTCAATGTAAGCCTTTGGAGGTCATTTTAGGAAATTATGAACGCATATTGATGAGTGACTCATAAGGTAAAAAAATTAAACTAATAATTTAACTTAAAAGCTGGTGACATGGAGAGCAGAAAGTTGATATATAGTCGGGTTATCATGTTAACCTGCACACACGGTCCCAATCTGACACGCCACGAGCCGCGACTTCTAAAAGCTGCCTTCTATAAATACACAGAAGACTCCAGTATTGATTACACAGATTGCCATGTTAAGTGTGCAAGCTCAGCCTGGAAAGCCCAGTCGTGTGTTCTGACAACTATTAAACATGGGCCATATTTTCACTTCATAGTTGTATATTCTCAACTGGATCATCAAGTTAATATCAACAAAGACTGGAAATGTTCATTTTAGAATTACATTTAAAGGATCATGAAATAGATGATGAATAAAGATGATAATAAAAGATCTAAAATGCTTTGTGTTACTACTAAAGACGAGTTGAAACCGACTCCCCCATTCAGCACTAAATTTGGTCTTATCTGACCAAGTCACACCTCACCATTACTTTATCACAGTTGAACACAAGCATATGAAAACCTGAAAGTTTAGCCCTGTTCATTTTATGTTCATCTTTTTGTTATTCTTATGGCTTTGCATCAGTATAGATCAATTTGGTAGCACCTCTAATGTTATATCAAACTTCAAAACGACTTAAATTGAACCCAAACAGGATGAAAATATGCAATTTATGGGAACAAGTAAATAATAATAACTTTAAATGAGAATGACGATGATAATAATTTCTGTTCTCACGAGAATCAATACAACCCACATCACGCGTACAACGCTCCACGTGAAGTACAACGATGAGATGCAAAGTGTTACATCATCACATCGCTCGTGATGAGTGCACACGTCAAGCATCCTTATTGTTGGAGGTCTGTATGAGATTGAGGTCAGTCGGAAGGTTTAGAACACGGGCAGGGTTCCTCCTAATTGTGATATGCAAGAGAAGACTCGGGGAAAAAAAAGCAACGCGCTAACGACGCAAGGTATTCTGGGAAGAGGAGGCAAGTGACGTAAGCAGATTCCCAACCTTCATCCATGCGGACGGATGGGAATCAAAGCTCACCCCGCTGTCACAAAGCATTTATCTCCAAATCTTTGTTCCGAACACTGGGTACCCCAAGTTTCGGTGACCTTGACCCCAAGACTGTGCTAACGTGTCACAGTCGGTTAAAAAAGAGCTTGGGTTGGTGGTGACTTTCAGCGCGGTGCACATCGTCCTCTAAAGAGACTCCATTTTAGTATCTCGGATTTTTCGGACATACGGAATTAAACCTCACCCGGTTAAATTTGTATTTTGTTTTTTTTAAATCCAAAGCTTTAATATAGTTTTGGGATACTAAGCAATCATGATTATTATGCATTTATATTTTATTGCATGACATAACTGTGGCTGACAACCATGAGGTCACCAAATTTTGACATGAAGCTTGCACAAAAGTACAAGCAACATCATTCAAAAGTTGCACATCACTTACCATTTGTCCAGATCGGCCTTGATACCGGCACAGGGAGCAGGAACTGGGGCCTCGGCTGGAGCGGCAGCGGCGGTCTCGGAGTCCGACATGTCTGTGGTGCTGCTGATGGGTAAGTGTGTCCTGCTCCTGTTCCTGTTCCTGTCCTCCAAACGTCAGCCTGGGGATCCGAGCACCACCGGTGGAGACAGAGAGAGACAGACAGTGGGAATGCAAGCAAGTAAGTCAAAGGGGAGGGCGCACGAGAGGAGGAGGGAGGGAGGGAGGTACACGTGAGATGATAGCATGGGTCAGGGTGGGAGGCTGAGCAGGGGCTTGCGGGGGGTTTAAAGGTCAGTGACGCAAGCTGACATTGTGAGGAAGTTGATTGGCAAACACTTCTGGGTGGTAACAGGTTGCAAGAGACAGGAAGGGACGTGTTTTTTTTTTTTTTAAACATCATGTCAAGGTCATCATATGCTTTGATGGAATGTGCAATTGATTGCTGTCAACCAAGCCTTTGTTGAATGCTTACTGGTTTGAGTGGACGCTGCAAAAGTGAAGCGCTTGAAAATGGGGTGGGGCGCCGCCTTGTGGTGACCTTATTCATTACAATATTTGGAAGTTTGTGGAAAAGCAAAGACAATGTTAGTCTATAATAAATGTTAACAATGGAATTTAATGAGGACAGAATTAACTTGGGATTGGTTAGTAAAGTTTAAGTGATATTATTGCCTCATTATGAATTTTGTTTTTGTGTGAACATTTCAAAAACTTTCCAAGGTCAAAGAAAAAAACTTGGGAAAAACTTTCATTTCTTGTAGAAGAAGAGGGGCGTAATATTTTTAATATTTTAAAGCAATATACCAACGCGTACTTGATTAATTCCACATTTATATGCAGTCATTCAGGTAACCCGAAAATGTATAAAATGATTATTAATTTAAGATTGTACCTTAGATGTAAAACTCCACATTTAAAAAATTCAGTCATAGCCCAAAGTTTCTGTGAGGTGGGTGAACTGACTCTTTAAAAAGAAGAATTCTAAGATTTTTTTTTAAACTTGTGTAATGTTATGTAACAATACCATATTTAATTGTTCTTTGTCAGCCAGAGACAGACCCAACTATGAATATTTTGGGTTTAAAAAAAAGGTAGATTTTCATCACACACACGTGTGAATGTTAGACAAATTTGAAAGCTATGTAGCACATAGTTTTTTTTTTTTTTTTTAAATTAAGTGTTTCACTACAACCTATCTATGATTAGCACATTGCCTCAATGGCATCTGACTGGCAAAAATAATGCAAAAGCTCATTCATACACCATTAGCAAAAAAAAAAAAACCGCTGTGCAGTTTCTAGATTACATTAGCATCGAATGACATTCAATTAACTTTTGTACTGGATCCAATTTTGAATGAACACTCTCTACCAAACTATGAATTGACTTTTTTGTGCAAACATAGTTGACTGTATCATGATGTGTTACACTTTCTTTTCCCCCCAGACTGCAAAGAAAGTTTTCTACCAAAGAGTAACTAATTACATGTTTTTTGCATGAAGTCTCTTGCTTCCACATGTACATGTGAGTCCATGTGCCAGGAAAGAACATCATGTACTTTAGGGACCAAATGTGGCCTCACTTGAAGAATGTCAACAATGAATAACAAATAGCAAAAAACTCCTACCAATATGCTGCAGCAGCCGAGTTGGACAGTCCAAAAGTTTAAGGGTGACAATGAATCACCTTCAGATGTCAACGAGCCGGTAGCCTGCAACTTGTAGAATGATTTTTTTTTTCTCTTTTTGGAAGGGGGCGTGTGTTCCTCTCGGAGTGTGCATGTGTGTTTGCATTTAAAACAGGAGGTGCTGACACAAAAGGGGGGAAGGGGGATATGGTTAGAAAAAAATGAGCTTGGCTAGGAATTATACACCTAACGACAACAATGCAACAGAAAAAAAACAAAAAAACCCAAACTTTTAGTTTAGTTTGAAATGTAACTTCTGTGAGATTAGTCCTGGAGATTTTTCGTACATGCAGTATCTCATTTTTGCTTGAAAAGGGCTATTCATTTCTTATCAGCAAGTAGAACTTGAATAGGGCCGTTTGGTTATATAAGATCAGAGGACAGCGGAAAGTCAACGTATAGGACACACATGGGAGACGTGCTGCACATGTACATACGTACAGCTAAACACGGGAGCAGTACAAACTAAAATGGTCATGGTCATAAACAGTACACAGGCGACCAAAGTAGAACTTTGTGTCCATGGAGAAGACAAGGGGGATGACATTATAGCATGCTGAAGGAAAGTATATGACCTTTGCTTGTCTTTGTAGGATAGCAAAAAAAAAAGTACTCAAGAAATACACAATAGCATACTTTCTATCTTTGCATCAATTGCCAAAACTGAAAAAAAAATGCAATATATAATTAACTTATGTATTTATCTTTGTTAAGCCAATCAACACAGTAAAGAATACAACGATTCCCAAAGGAGTTGGGTATAAAAGGTCTACACACCCCTGCTGGCACACTCACCACCATTCTTGATTGATTCGTTCAAAATTTACCAGATGTCCTCATTTTAATTTTTTCTATTATACTGTTTAAAATGAAAAGCAAATTGATTAGAGCTATAAAGGTCAGTTGCGTCAGTTCTAATCCACCCATCAAACTAAGTATAAACGGGAAGAAAGTACGTCACAAAGTCATTGACAAACATTGCGTGCATGTTTTTATTCATCTACCTAATTGTGACCAAGAAGCTTTTTCCACTTCCGTGCCACACAAAAACGTGCAAGTCAACCTGTGGCTGTTGCATTCATTCACATCTCCTGGACTATGCTTGCATTATTAACCAGACTAACAAGTACCAAACAATTAGCACATGCTGTGGTTACTGCTACATAACCAAACAGTTGAAGCAGACGAACTATAAAATGGAAGGAAACCCGAGTCAGAGCAAAGAAGGAGAAATCAAAGAGAAACAGCCCAGGGACGAAAAATGGCTCACGGAAGATGGAATGGTCGGAAACCTTTCATCACTGGTAAGAGACTCACACTTTTTTGACCAATCACATTGCTGAATTTAGTTTTAGAAAATTATGACATCACGTATGAGATCATTTTCCAAATATTTCAGGAGCTAAATATAAGCTAAGCTGAGTGTAATTATCAGCATTTTTTCTCATTCAGCACCGCAAAACACCATTTTATAATATACAGACATGAAGAAAGAGTAAATCATTTTATTTTGAAAAATCCTTCAATAAAACAGCATCAATAATTCCAATTTGACCGCAATGCTGTACAGAATAAATACACCGTATGACAAATAAATGGTTGGAATGAATGGATTAATTCTTGCGAGCAATATGACGCAATATTTTTATTTCTTTTTTCAAGTGTTGTATGTGGTGGCAGTCTGCAGCGGTGTCCCGGTCAGTGACCTACTGGACCGAGCCTCTCAGCACTCTGACAAACTCCACTCTCTGAGCACAACACTCACCCACGAGATAGTGAGTACCCGCTTCTACGTGTGCCACCCAAAAAAATCCATAACTGCGCTGAACATATCTACTCCTGCCAGGATTCTCATTTAACTCCTATAGGCCGAATGCTCATGCCCCGGCCTTCAGCGTGCCACACGTCGTCATTGCAGACACCCAGTGACAAAGAGCAAGCCCTTCAAGTATCTGTAAGGGAATTTTGCAAAACTTGCTCCACAACAGAATATAGCCAATCAATCTGTTTGCCCTTTTCAGGAGTCAGAACTGCTCTCCCTGGCTCGTTCCTTGCTCCAAGCCTGGGTGGACCCGCTGGTGGTTTTGTCCTCTTCCGCTAATACCCTGCCACACCCGGCTCAAAGCAAAATCATCAATAAGATCCAGGAGTTGCAGGAGCATTCCAAGAACCTTGGAGATGGTCTCAACATCCTATCTGGCAAGGTGCGTGTTTTTGAAATGAAATGACATTGTTGTGAAACGTCACAACATCTTTGCTTCCACAGATGGACCCGGCAGCTCAGACCATCTCCTCGCTGCCCTACAGAGGCGGCAATGACATCGGGCAGGACAAGACATCTAAACTAATCAAATTTCAGTTTCTTTTGTCCTGCTTTCGCCGCGATTCCCACAAGATCGACAGTTTTTTGAAAGTCCTCCGATGCCGGGCAGCAAAACTGCAACCTCACTTGTGTTGAAGAGCGAAACATCACACCGGACCGGACGGCTTTGAGATTTTTCTTTTCCAAAAGCTTGTATAGTACGGCAATTCAGTCGAGCAATATGCATTATGATTTAGATGGCTTATATTATTTAATAGGGGATGATGATGTCAGGTGAAGGTATCGTTTTAAGAAGTAGTATAAAGCTTTGGTCTGCCCATCTCATTTCTCATCATTATTTAATAATCAATTAAGGTGATGTACTAGTTTAGTCACATCTGAAACCTGATTTTCGGATTTGTTCGCTGTTTTTTACTGGCTGCAAATATTGAGATTGAATAAAATGAAATATAGGACTTCCTATTTCTCTTTAAGTTGACCTTTGACATCACAAATGAAATCTCACTTGGGACACACACTGTAAATGACATTCCCTAAACGCTTCTTCCCATAAACACCTTGGATTTTTCTGTCATTCTGCAACATGCCTGCTTGTGTTTTGCTCACTGGTGCCTTCACCAAGAAAAAATAAACTCCGTGACGTCACGCAAGCAGAGCAGAGCAGAGCAGAGCTGAGCCATGTCGGCGGCTTTCGAAGTGACTCTCCAGCAGCTCAACGACTTGTTGACAGACGACAGGGGGTTTTACAGCTGGCCAACTAAACACGTCCACGAGGTTTATCCACGCATCTACGTCGGCGATGCGTGAGTTATTAGGCCTTTAAAAAATGTTTTTGTGAAAAGTAGGTCAAGCAGCGTTCTGCTTGGCGTTGCCACCATACAGATACGCCAACTGTCCGCCAGAGGGAGCCATATTGGTTTATGGCCAGCTGGAAAAGGAATCTTATATCAAAAACTGACTTCATATTTCTCATATTTCTCCTGAACTTCTTCCATGCAGGTTTGTGGCGACAAATACGACGCGCTTGAAGAGTTTGGGAATCACCCACATTCTCAACGCTGCAGAGGGAAATTCCTTTATGCACGTGAACACCAGCACAGAGTTTTATGCAGGAACAGGGATCACCTACCATGGAGTGGCAGCCAGTGATACGGATCACTTCGACATCAGCGTTTTCTTCCAAGAGGCAGCAGACTTTATCGAGGAAGCTCTGGCATACAAAAATGGGAGAGGTTAGTCCAGAATTTGCTTATATTTGTTTGATTTTAATGTTGATTTTAATTACGAAAATTGCCACTGGCGGATAATGCAAAAATGTTGAAAACCTGGCATGGAGACTTTGGGCTGATAAAAAACAACAACAAAAAGCTGTTTTTTGCACCCCAAAATTGTATGAGCATAGTCTTTGTACAAAAACATCAAATAATTGTGTTATATTTGTGTGTAAAGCAATGCTAAATGCAAAGGTCATCTTCATGAGCTTACTTTGTCTTCAATTTGACTTCATGTTTTTTCTTTTTATTACATATAACAAAAAATCCAATATTAACCAGACCAATAGGCAAAGACAACTTGAAACCCATCTTCGCCAACTTTGATATCATTTGGCTCTCAGTGAGAACTAAAAACATCCCACTTCACAAGTTCTTTGGTAATAGAATTTTGAAAAGGTCATCATTTAAGTCGTTCGTTATTAGAATTTGATTATTCGATATGGATATCATTTAACTAAGCAAAACCTATATGAAAATACAAGCATGCAAAAGACCAGCCAGTCATAACTATAAATGGGCCGGCAACCTCACTGATCATCAATCATCTCGAGACAGAAGTCAGGATGACTCTCAAACAGCTCGGCTGATCATCGCACCTTCGTCAGGTGAGTGTTGAGTACCGATTGAATCGGAATGAACGCCAATAGCTGATGCAGTACTGTTATAACGAAGCGTTGTTTTCCTTTTTGCCCGTCAGCTACTCTTCCGATCTGCAAGGATGTCAGAGACACTTAAAGTGGCTGCTCTGGGTCAGCCCTTCACCTTGGGGATGCTGTATAATGCATGCAAAGATGAATTGATCCCAGGTACAACTCGATTCACGTCTTTGTTATTGTTGTGAAACCTTGATCATCAAGTATATCTCACTTGTCTGTTCCGGCAGGTTTTACTCTTTGGGACAAAGCCGCTTTAGAAAGCCAGACTAGTACTTCGGCTCAAAAAAGCAGTTCCTTTCAAATCACAGCCTCGGACACCATCGAAACGAAGTCTTCTATGTTGGATGTGGGAGCTTCTCTGGGTTTGAGTTTCCTTTGTGGCTTGGTCGAAGTTGGAGGTTCTGCCAAGTACCTGAATGACCGGAAGACATCCAAGAACCAGAGCAGGGTAACTTTTTATTATAAAGCTTCCACCACCTTTAAGCAGCTGTCTGTTCCTGCTCTTGGACCACTAACCAGCCAACAGAAAAAAAAAATCGACGACTGCAAAGCCACTCATTTGGTCACAGGTATCCAGTACGGGGCAAATGCAGTCTTTGTCTTTGACTGCGAGAAGTTGGAGGCAAGCAGTGTTCAAGATATTCAAGGTAACATGCAGGCCGTGATCAAGAAGATTCCGACATTTGTAATTGAAGGAAGTGCCCAGATAAAGCTGTCTGAAGAGGAGATGAAGCTGACTAACACGTTCACCTGCACGTTCTTTGGGGATCTCATTCTTGAAAGAAACCCCGCCAACTTTGTCCAAGCGGTGGAGACCTACCGTGAGCTTCCGTCGCTCTTGTCGGATGAGGACAACTGCTCTCCCCTGGTTGTCTGGCTGTATCCTCTGGCAGCGCTCTACGACAGAGCTGCCGTGCTGGTCGAAGACCTCAGCGTCTCACTATGGAGAAAAATTCAACAATTTATGGAAGATGAAAGTGAAGTGAGAATGAGATGCAACGATTGTTTGCACAGCAGCGCCTCGGAAAACTTTCCCGTCATAAAACAGAACGTGAAAAGTTTCCAACAATTGGTCTCGATTTACGAAAAATTATTCCAAAAGGCCATGTCCAACAAGCTTCCTTCAATCCGCGCCGGGCAAGAAGACGAGAGCTCTTTCGATAAAATCTTCGATGATCGTGAAAGTTCTCCATTCCGTCAAGAGCACCTTCGAGCATGGTTGGACTCCAAAGAACAAGACATCAATACCATCGAGTCTTGCGTGAACATGATAATGGAGGAATCAAACGCTGACGTGGTGCGCACTAAATCAGATTTGGATCGAGTGGCCTCCTCTATGTGTGTCACAAATGTTCTTTGCTATGTTTTCACCAACTTGGATGAGAATGACTCCTGCCTTGAGGTCATGTCCAAATACTTGGAGACGTTCAAACTCGGAGGAACCACCGAAATGTCCACGTCCTTCCCCAAGGACGTGGTCGAACAAATGAGACAAAATGCCCAAAAGTTCCTTGAATATGCCAAACCTCTGCGGAATTGCAGTGATATAAAGTTTCTCATAACTGCCATGAAAAATAAGAAATACAAGGGATCTTCCATCTACCATTACAAAGACGGCCTTCTGGAGACTGACAACTTTACAGCGCTCGCCATCCCACCGTTAACGACCATCACGGACAAAAGTGCTCTCATCTGGCGTAAGTTCATTCTTTGTTCTTTTTTTACTTTGACGTCAAACGACAGCAACTGTACAATTTTGTTTTTGTCTTCCCATCAGATGCTGTCAAACTCACCTTGAACCAAGATACCGCCCACAAAAATCTGAGTTTGTCAGAAGAGAATCAGAAGGTCACATACGGCAGCGTCAGGACGTATCCCGCTAACGACGACAGATTTATGGATCATCCCCAGGTTCTATGCAACGAGCCACTAAGTGGTCGTCACTATTGGGAAGTGGAGTGGAGGGGTCACATTATTGCCGCAGCAGCATACAATACAACTCCCAGGAAGAATACATATTTAGGTACTCAAAGATTTACTGATATGAAGTATAATTGGGGATTGCATGCGAGCGATGTATTTGAAGTGAAGGTTGTAAGTGGCAGCAAAACTCATACTTGGAAAGGTTTTACTGATGGCATGCGCAAGCTTGGAGTGTTTCTTGACCACGCTGGGGGCACCCTGTCCTTCTATGGTGTCGATGGAAACAAACTGAAACATTTGTATACTTTTGAAAATGATTTCGACAAACCACTCTACCCGGGTTTTGCCGTTTATGGCAACCAAAGTTTTGCCCGATTGACGTCTTAGCACACGATATCGATTTTGCTTCTCATGGCAAGGCTTCACCATTGAAGGTGTTTTAAACGCAGTTATTTGTTGTTGAGTATTGGAACTTGGTTAATAAGACATTGATTGCTTTTTTGGTTCATCCTCATGCCACTCAAGTTTGCAGTCAAATCATTTGGGCAAGGAAAAATGCCAAGAATGTGAAGACATTACGGATGTGATTCGATTCAAACTTATTTCGATTTCAATACATGAATTTTGGGAAAACTAAGAACCTTCCGATTCTATTCAATTGTACTTTTGGTGTATTGTCTTATTGTGGTTTTGGCTCGGAACATGTGTTCCATCTCGTTAACCGCTAATGAATGCTTTGCTTGATGAGCTTCTCAGCGGCCTTGGCAAATCACACCATGTGTTCTGTATGATGGAACTTCATTGTCAATACATTGTTAAGGTCACATGGACAATAAAAATGCTTTTTGATCATCACACTATTGTGTCTCTCATAAGTGAATTGAAAGTGGATGATAACAAGAAACAGACACTTTTTATGAAAAAAAAAATATATATATATATTATAAAATATAATCTTATTAATATGTATTAAAAATACAATAAAATATAAAAAACATAATAATATATATAATATTAAAAAAAATATAATATTAACATTATTCACCACTCATTCATCATCAATTGAACAAGGACCTAGTATTTGTAGAAGTGCCTTAAATTTACATCCTCACAGTTGAGAACGGCCTTGACCTATTTCTATTCTTCCCTAGGTCGAGTATACGTGCATTGCAGGGAAGGCTACAGCCGTTCCCCCACCTTAGTCATGGCCTACCTGATGCTTCGCCAGAAAATGGACGTCCACAGCGCTCTTGCTACAGTGAGAGAGAGAAGAGAGATCGGCCCTAACGATGGCTTCCTTTACCAACTCTGCCGGCTAAACCAGACGCTGGCCGCTGAGGGAATGCTCTGGAACAAATGAAGCACAAACAAAAGATGGCAAGAAAGTATGCACTATTGACATATTTTGCAGAATATAAATATATATTGTTTTTAAATATTTAGGTTTTAAATGACATGAAATATAAATTATGATTTTGTAAGTACAGAAGAATATTTTACCACACTTGTGTAACTCAATTGGTGAATGATCGAGTTATCCTGCAGAGGTCACAAATGATCCACTTTTTTCCCCATTGGACCTGTGCGAAGACAAGTAGAAGAAAAGAACATGTTCCACTGAGATCATAGTCCTCTTAAGGGTTTATTTACAAGCGGAGCCAAATGTTTTTGCCACCTGGAAATACATCCACGTGACGTCATGCTCAAATGTCCTATTGTGCACTAATGAGTGTGTGCTGACAATGTTTTGTAAACCATTGTGTGCTTTTCAGTGATCTTTGAGGTCTTCTGTATGTTTGGACGAATGGATTATTTGATGGACAATAAAGTTGAAATAGAATATTACGCAGGTACGCATCCATATTGATTGGGCACCAAATTCCTAGTGCCATTGTGCATTTGTCAAATCTATATAGTCAAATACGTTTGAGAAGACTCTTGCTAGTATTTCATGACAGCTCCCGCAGAGGGCATAAATGGACCACAGTTTCCTCTCTGTGAATCCTGCACAAATAGCAAAATAGAATATTAATAATGTGACCATGTTTCTGGATGAAAAGCCTCATCATTTACCACTGTGATTGGTAAAAAGTGAGAAATCCCATCCATTCATCCATCCTCTGCTATCATTCGGATCATTGAGAAACTGAATTTAGCAAGACATAGTATGCACCCCCAAATGTAGACAGACTCCGATTTAAAATACCTCTGATGAAATAATGAGCGGAATTAAAAGTTCTGAGGTTTCCAGGAGAGGTTAGATTTGGACCGAACGTTATTGCATGTTGTTTAATCTCCCATGGTGCTCACAAGCGGGTACAAAGATTATTTCCCAGGATTACTGTTTGTTTGCATATGTATCAAATCCATTACATTTATTATATCCAGCCTGCTTGAGAGAAGCCTAAAAACTAAATCAGATGTGTCTGGTCACGTGTGCGTACCAAGCCTCTGTTTGCTATTTATCATTTGCCATGATGTCAATATTTATCCCTGTGGGGCTTTAGTTGATGTCAGTGTGACAAAGGTCTGAAAATATGTTCCTGCTCATGCTGTGGGAATTTAAACTGGCATACATTCGCATACACTAATTCAGGGTATTGTTTTGAAAGTTAACAAGAGGAGGTAGGTAGGACAGGTTCTGGAACCTCCAGGAAATGAAATCCCTGCAGGGCTGCAAATGAAGGTGTGTTAGTGTACATTCCAAACTTTGGGCTTTTGACTTCAGTGATTGGGCTTTTCTCCTTCTTGATTGTTTTCTTTCCGTTTCACTCTGTTTACTCTTTTTTTTCCCGAATTATGCACGGTCTGCCCTTCTTATTATGACTCTCTGTATCCTTCTCTGACGCACGGAGTTGATACGAGGACAAGTCTGTGAGGGGAGCAGGTTAACACGCTTACGTAATAGAGTCTGCATGAATGGATCCGCGGGGGAGGGGCAGGCATGTGTTTTTGCGTGCCTGTGCTCATCAAGTGATGATGATAGTTGTACTTCTACCTAGTACACAATTCATGGCGAATGGTTGAACTATTTTCATTTATTGCAGTTCTTGCTGGGTCCTTTCTCACGTGGGGGCACGAGACTCTAAACTGGGTGCTGCAACCTGACTCTGTTTTACAAATCCAACGTAACCAATTTGGCATGATGACGCTGACGGCCTCGGCAAGGATGTCATCGTCATCATGCTTCATCACGAGGACCTCAGAGTGTCTCAAACAGGTCTCAAGAATCCTGGCTGCATCACAAGGAGCAACCCAGGAGACCAAACTGAAGGACGAGAATTTACAAATAACTCGGAGAGCAGCAAAGGCAGATGGCTGGATTTAAACAATGAACCAGATGGGAAGATGCCACAGACGGACGATTTCATGGGCAAAACTGGGGCAGGCTGAGCTCAAATTTCATATTCAAGCCACGGACGGCATCCTGCACAAGCACTTAGAAGGTGGAAAAGCAAGTGAAAGCCTATTTATCACTTCCATCCTACTGTCTTCAAGCACTTGGGGATGGATGGCTTCTACAGCTGCAACCATGAACAAATGTTGAAAGCAGTTGCTGAGTCATTCATCAATCAGCGCTAGCTAACATTTACAGCTGCCAAGACATCCAATTCCATTCAAGAATATGACAATATCATCTTTCACAATGAAAAACTCAATGACTAGCAGCTGAGAGCGGACCTGGGGAAGCGACTCGGATTTCCCCGAAACACCGCCCTCGTGACACTCGTTGACATCTGAGCGGCCTGGGAGAAGAGGATGGAGGTAGGAAGAGAGAGAAATATTTAGAGTGGTGTTCTTCACCTGCGTGTCTCCACTTCATGTTCCTTGGTTGGACTTCCTGGGTCAAGGTCATCTGAAATGGTTTATTTCTTCTTATTTTTATGTAGCAAAATGTTGGCAAAAGTAATGCCCTTGTTTTTTCTTATTCGTTTTTCCAATTGCCCTCACTTCCTCTCCTCCAATTTCTTTTTTTCCATTCTGCTCGAGTCAAGGTTGGTGAAGAACGGAAAAGGGAGGAGGAGGACCAAAGTGTTCCAAAGCACAATGCAGTGTAAGCAAAAAAAAGGCTTTTATAGTAGCTCCAAATAGTTGGTTGTCTGGACAGCCTGCCCAAGCATTCAGAGTGAAATCAAAGCACTAAGTAAATATTTTGTTGTCTGCTTATTTCTGAAAATGTACCCGTGAGGCAGCTATTAGGGATTTCCATTAATACCACAAGTAAATGGTGGCGGCTTAACCATGACGTGTTCCCAGTACAAGTGAAAATTACAAACACATGCTTACGGCAAATCACACCCTTCGCTTCTCAGATCGACATTTTGACTTTGTTATTTTGCATCATTTTGCATTTTGTGCAGGTCAACCATGGCTGCAGAGAAAAAGACCCAATGGCTTTTGCAATTATAGCACCAATTTCAATTTCTCTGGCTGGATTTCCAATTGTGCTACAAAAGTCCTTGACCTGACATTATCGGTAATACCACGCTGTTTGGAACTTTTCAAGGGGAACAATAATGAAAGAGCATGAGAGTAACGACCGTATGCGAACCCTGAGTTGAAAAAGATCCCTATTATCGAAATGTCAGATTTTGAAAGAAAGAAATAACAGCTCGATTTCAGGGGTTTTCAAGGTTATCCTTAGAAAAAAAAATTGTTCAAGTGTAATTTTCACCAAATTAAATGTGCCCTAGCATCCCTACTGTCCAATTCTTCAGAGAATAAAAAAAAAAAGATAAGACACATTTTCCGTGACAGGAAGTCTGCTCTATAACAGCTGTGCCCCGGAGTGTTTTTGGTGGGTGTCCAAGGAGGCGGGTTTGGGGAAGTGTTTGTCAGTAAAAGACTAGATTGGTGGAAGCTAAAACTGCCTCCTGTTACATCATCACCCATACAACAGTTTCCAAATTAGATGGATGAGCCTCCTCTTCATAAAACTGGTGCACAGGTTTCGCTAAAAAGATCACTTCTACTTGACTTCAAGTTGGATGAAACACTTGCCAATGTCTCCCTGAAACGATTTCATTCTCTTTTTATTGCAGATAATAAAATTGCGTTTAATCAATAAGATATAAATGTCATTAAGAGGTACACACTGGACTAGTCACAATTAAACGTACTCAATATTTTGGGCATTTTAGTTTTGCAAGAGCTACAAATCTGCTTTGGGGAAAAAAGCCAGAGTCGAGACTGGAACCCAGAACCTTTGATAATGAGGCACTTGTGCTAGCTAGCCACATCGTACATCATCATCATGTAAATCTGGTTTGTAAGAGATGATCCCGTCTTTTTCGTGGGGATGAAAATGCAGCCTGACTTGGAAATTTACTGAGCTAGTATCAAGGCTGTGTGGGTGTTTTTTTTTTTTGTTCTTCCAATTTTGCAGTGCTCTAAAATAATCTAACAAAACAAAAATGATTGCGTGACAGCAAATGGAAAGGGGCGTGACCTACAACATGACCTACGCAAATTGTGAAACTGTAGAAAGAAAAGAAAAGAAACAACTAGTACTAGTACTTACTGTTAATTTGTGATGACGCGTGTGAAGTGTGGTGTAAGATGAAATCTTCATAACTAGCCTAAACGCGCCTGAATTTGTGGTGTACATTCTGTTCTTTTTATTACGGATGTTGACACATTGAATGCTTTTTTTCTACTTGGCAAAGAAAAAGCAAAACACATGAAATTCATCCAACAAGAAGCACATTGAGCTAAAATCTCTTGAGAGTTGAGAATAAAATCTATTTTCTTCCCTAAATATTTTTGCTTGCTGCTGTTTGTATCAGAATCTCAAGCTAATCTTTTTTTTTTTGTATCTACTACTGACATGTCCCAACAAAATACAATTGAGAATTTTTAAAGCCCATAATAATGTTGAATCATCCTCCCCCCTTTTTGCCTGTCACATTTATTTGTGGTTTTGGTAACAGGATGTTTTGCATTCCATTATCCGAACCAAAAATAAATCTGTTTTGATGCATGGGGAAGTAACAAATAAAAACGAAACCTTTCGTTTTTCGTATTTGGCTTTCACGATACAAATACGTTAGAATATAAAGTGAGTAAATATTGTTTGTGATTTCATGGTTTTATTATGCCTGCAGTGGATGATTTCCATGCTGTATTTTTTTTCTCATATTGCCACAGGCTATTGATTTTTGCATGCACATACCCTGTGACAATGAGAGCAAAATAACAAAGAAATAATGCACTGAAGACATAATAAAAAAAATAAACAATGTTTACTTAATTTATGAACATATTGTTATGTTGGCCAAATGCTAAAAAAAAAAAAAAAAAAACGTTTTTCCTCCACATTGTCAGTTTCACACTTTCCGTGCAATCGAATATTTTGTTATCTTGGGTGTAAAAGTAAAAAAACAAACAAAGTATTGATACCAAATGTTTTTTTTATAATGCTGAAAATATATATCACAGAGCCACATACACAAATAGCTTTTCAGAAGCCATTCTTTGATTGTGCCACACTGATTTGTCAATGAAAAAAAAACAACAAACAAAAAAACAGACAGACAAAACAACTGTGCCCATAATAAACCCCCAAGCAGCACTCGTGTATCAAATACACCTTCAAACACTCGCGGGCCTTTTAGACCATCAAAACTCTCTCAACTTTTACATTCAACTTCACGCTGTGCCAAAAAAAGTAGTGAGTGCTTCGCCATTCGGAAACGGCCTCCCTTGACGTCTGACAAGTTCGGGCGGTTTACAGTCACAGTGAAAAGGACGAAAGAGAAGCAAGAGAGGACATCTTCATCATGGCAATAATAACAGCAGTCTCGGGGACCTTGCGTCCTTAAATCTCTCATTCAAGGCACAATTCATTGGCCTGGGATTGGAAATCAAGGTAATTGAACTTCAAAAGAGCAGAGATCCTTTCGACCAAATTTACACAGTACTTCTTTGCCAATAGATTTTTTTTTGTTGTTGTAGTGTGCACTCCAGCTCCTGTGATGGTGTAGTCCTCTCTTGGTTGACTTGAGGCAGAAAAGGAAAATCTGCCATCTGATGCTAAATAGTCAAAGAATGGCTTCGTATGTCATGCTTATGCTTATAGACATAACAGAGGAAGTGCAGTCCGTTTTTAGAGTCACAAACATTGACACGATAAATCCTTAACAGATGCTTTGCGATTCACACAGCTATGCGTCTTTTAAAGCACTTTTTTTTTTCTTTTTTTTTGCCGGTCCAGATTACATCCCTGGAAGCGGAGCAGTTGGATTTAAAAACTCGGACAATTTTGAAAGAAAGATTCAAATCGGTTTCTCATACGACCTGTCAATTGAACATGTTTGACTTAAAATCAACAAACAGCAATATTCTCATCACAACATTGAGATACTGTAGATACCGATACTTTAATTTACACAGAATGGACCTGAGTTGAGGGTCCGATGAATGTCAAAAAATCCCAAAGCATGTTATGTTAGGCGAACAAGCTAAACCAAGCGTTCAATTCAACCGTCAGAATCAATGATGGACTCCAAATTTAAAAAGTTTTTTTATGGAAAACATTTTCCCACTACCTGAATTGTATTGGAAATGGACAACACAGATATAAACAGATTCATTATACGAGTATAAAATGAAAGTTGTAAAATTGTAAACATGAGCCTCTTGGAGGAAGTGTATGCTAATAAGTGACTTGCATTATGGAGAACAACAGCCACAATGAAAGGAAATATGTCATATTGTAATATTGCCATCTTAATTTCATAAATGTGGGATTTTTCCTCAGAACCTTAGTTTCTGAAAATTAAACTCTTTAAAGTCTTTTTAAGGTTGTCATACAGTTTTGACATTCTCTTAAATATCGTTTTTACTTTATTTGCTGTCTAAAAAGGACAATGACATGAAAATGATAATCATTTCATGTTTTTAGGAATGGGAAAAAAACTTTTTTTAGAGTCGGACACTTGACTAGTATTGACGGTTTGACACTCCAAACGCCACCTGATCCATACATGACGGAAGGAGCACTTTGCAATTTACAAAGTTATCTATGGATCTTCCCGATCAATAATGAGTTGCATTTGTGAACTGAATACTGCATTTACTATAAATCACACCGACACTGAACACAAACATCCGTTTGACACCATCATCTAATGTAAATCAACAAAATGACAATACAGGTTTTGTCGTCTTTACTCCGCACATATATTTAAATAAAAAAATAATCGCTCAATCTTCTCGCAATTTTTGCAAATTCACCCAGCCAAGCATAAAACATTGGTGCGCAATGGTCAACATCAAATAGAGCAACAACATAAGTGTTATACAATTTCACATTCCACAAGTTGACATATTCCTGGAGAGGATTGTCATCTTTCTCCACGAAACAGTGCTGCAATGATTTAGGGCAAACGTCCATGAGGATATTGGAAGTGGACGAAAAAAAAAATAAAAAGGTCAGGACAGCGAGAATGTTGACTAAAATATTTTCCCTGCGCAAGTAAAAGCAATTTCAAAGCCGGCGTGTGAGGCTTCAAAATGTATTTCTATAGCCTGGCGATATATTCACAGTTTAATCTATCGTAAACATGAGGTATAACATAACGAGTATACAAAGTGACAGACACGGGAAAAGTTCAGTGGTCAGTGGTTGGCAAAATTGATTTCCTTCTTCCGTTTCAATGGAAAGGAGATGGCAAAAAATATCTTGCCATGAGGCGACAGCTAACACAACTTGTCACTTGTGTACTACGAAAGCCATGCTCAAACACGTGACGGGCCGATTCTACTGCTACTAAAGCAACTTTCCCACTATACACATATATATATATATATGCTTACTTAATATTTTTCACCTCAAAATGAACCACAATAGTCGTTTTGGCTATACTACAGCGAATCTTAAAAAGAACATTCTTTACGTCTACATACGAACACATCTATTTTGCTCATGCAAGATTGCGTCACAAAGCTGGCGATAACACTTCTTCATCTTAAGTCAAATTCTCAACTTGAACTACAAGCTTAGAAGAGTATTATCTTTCGGATAACAAAGCAACGACGAGTATTTAGCGTGCAGGAATTGCATGCATATTTGCGGTGTTGAATGTTGTTGTTTTTTTGATAGCTCCAGTATGTGGACGTTAATTGGGCGAAGAAAATGTGTCAATGGATGCTACCTTGTGTACCCTGAAACTAGTGTGCATAGAACTAGATGAAAAAAAAAAAAGCTTATCATGGTTCTCAGCCATGTTTTGGTCGGCGCTTGCAAACTCGGAATAAGATATATGTGATTTCCTAAAGTTCTGCATGCAAATAAGACACTGAAAATGATTGAGGTGTATTTTAGTTGTTTGAACATGGCCTTGCAGTAGCTGGGGTAATTGTTGGTAAAAAAAAAAAAAAAGAAAAAAAAGATGACCACTGACTGTTGGTCTGTCTCTCTGCTATGCTGGTGCGTGTGATCATGGCTGAAGGCAGTGCGTTCTGTGGTGCTGGTGATACTTTATCATCGAAGGAGGGACGGCCTATGCTTGCTAGCTCCAAACTCATTGTTGTCCTTAAATTGGAAAACAAAAGTGAAGGTTGAGAATATGATTTTGCGTTGACATCAGTCATATAAAGAAAGATGCGCTACATGACTACTTGGGACGGGTATGAATAGCGTAAAAAAATATAGCGTAATTGGCATGTGTGTGTTTTTTATTTTTTTTAAGACTAACGAAATGAACATAGCAGTTCCTTCACAGTAAAGGTGAGATCACAGCAGGCCTTGGAGACACCAAGTGGGAAATTGCACTGCTTGATGGTCCTTTTACGTGTGTGTGTGTGTGTGTGAGCGTCCATGTTGAATCAGTGTATTTGAATACCGTGCAATGTTGCAACAAAGCACCTAAAGGCCATGCCTCTGTGAGGGGCCTCTTCCATAAAGTTCAAATGTGGGAGGATTTTTCTAGTTTGATCATACGAGCAATGTTTGGTGGAATGGTATGACAAGATGCTTTTAGTTGTCGCCATGGAAACATGGCTAGCACTTGATTAAGAATCTGTCTTTGCTAAACCTTGATTTTTTTTTTTTACTTAGAATATGTAGAAATGATCTTTCTAGAAACTGCTCAAGATTAGGGTTATATTTAAAAAAATAAGTGATTGATCTGTCATTTATTTTGTTATAAATTTAAAGCAATTGATCAAAATATATACTGCATTTACGTTATGTAAATAGCGTTTTAGTTTTTGCAACCCTAATCAAGATTGCTTGAGGCAAACAATAAAAGGAAAGATGTGTTAGGCGTTATTACATCCATTGTAGCGCAGCAGAAAACAAATATGTTAGGGAAGGAGCAAGTTATTTCAGCAGTATTGAATTCCAAGTGTACATTTCAGGAGAGTATGCTCATTAAGCCTTTTTTTTTTTTTTTTTTTTTTTTTTTTTTAACTGTAAATGGCTTAGCGTCCTCATCTGTAACCACAGTTTGCTATTGGCTTGCCATAGGTCACATGACACTAAATACTGTTTCCTTCCTCTTGGTTTGGATGAATCCAGATGCAAAAACTGCAGACTTGCTGTTTGTTTATTTAACCTCCATCACTGTAGTTTGTTGACATGATCCAAAATGGCTCCTGCTGGAGTCCCATTCCCCCACATTTAGTCAGAGGCCCAATTCAAAGGTGCCATCAACATGTTTCTGGTATGCTTTGCCCGAGATATCCATGGCTGATTGCAATAAAAGGTTTCGACCAAAAAAAATGGACCCCAAAAAAAGCATGGAACTTTTAAGAGCTTGCAATGAATTTGCATACAAAGAAGTGCCAACTTACAGATCCATGTTGAAATCACGTGTGAACAGGGTCCTCCATCTTATAGCAGGTTCCTGACTTAAAAACTGTTGGTCCCATATATTGACTCGGGCCACTTTCAATTGTTGATCCGTTATGGCATCTGTTTGGAAAAAGTACTACACATGCATGTGTTTCATATGATTTGAGTGTTTTGCAGATGAGAGCTGCACCGAGATGAGATGTGAGGTAGAATCGGTCCATTTCAGCAGGTATTTGAAACCAGTTTGAGTGACGAGGTAAGTGACATCAACTCCGCTTAACACATCAGCGGGAGTCGAGAGCTGGCGGTTGGGTCGTGTCATTGTGTGGTTATAGTAGATACGCTAGTGGCCCATTGCGAGAACACGTGTTGCGGTGATCGTTAGAGATGGAAGTAGAAGTAAGGTCACATGTCATAACTGAAAAGAGAAATGGCGCCAGATGAAGCTTAGAAAGGAGGTATATGTTGGAAATATAAACTCTATATAGTGTTTTTGAGGATTATAATACTACATTTAACATTCCTATGCAACCTTGGAGGTTTTACACAAGCAACAAAAGAGGAGTTCTATTCATCGAAGAAATTTTTCCCTAAATGAAAAATTGTTAATGCATTGAGACTATTGCCATTGTAAATGGAAAAACGGTGAGAATGCTGAGACAGGCATTCTAACAGTTCTTTTTCTTAACATTGCTTTTATTGCACATAACAGCGTGTTTACTCAACACAATCAAATTGGTGGCAACAATGACGTCCTCAAAACATGTCTGAGCCTAATCCTGACTGTATTTTGCATAACGATGCCATTTTGTCTTTACATGCAATTTCAGAGGGATTTTAAATTGATTTTACCCGGCGACAACATTCACTCTCCTTTGGTTCTTGGTTTGCAACTCCTGAGGACAATATGTGGCTCTTTACCTGAAAAATACTTTCAAAGTGTCAGTTTATTATTTGAGGGGATGACCTGAGCCCTGTGGCAAAGTGATATTATAGTGTTCTTTTCTAATAAGAGGCTTAGGTTCAATATAATCAGGGACGGCTGGTTAATAAAGAGTGTGTGAGCCCGACTAACATTCCTGAGGCACTGGAAAAAAAATTAAAGTGACCCGAGAAATGAATGAGGAAGCCCTCGTGGGAAGATTAGCAGATCAATTAGCACCTCTTGGATTTCTGATGGCATTTTTTAAGGCTCTGCATACAATTTAGAGCTGAAGAGGAGGCACAAGTTTCACACATGACTCAACTTTCCTTCCAAAGAGCTTGAATAACAAATAGGGCAAGTTCAACAAAGCTTAGCGTTGGCCCAATTGTTTTGTTTTTTTCATACTAGGCAGTTTCACTTTATGTAACTAGTACGAGGTTATTGCACAAAAAAAAAAGTCATTTGGGAAAAAAAGGCTTTTTAAATAAACATTGTCCCAAGCCTTGTTAAAAGATTTTCTCCGTATTTCTCTTGGCGCTTTCTATCAACTACCACGCTTCCCTCCTGCCAAGAATCTTTGGAGTAATTCCATTTTCCACTTCACCAACAGCAAAATAAGATCCATAGAAGCATCTTAATAAATAATCCTTTTTTATTTGCAGCTCGGAATCAAATAATTGAAAAATATATTATTATTTGGAATACTTCCAGTCCTCATTATATCTTGCTGCATGGGTTGGTCTACATTAAAAATAATGTCACCAGCCGCCACTGATTATAAATTCCAAATGGAAAGTCTTGAGCCTGTGATTATAGCCCATCATAACATAAAAGAAAAGCTTACAGCAGGAGTAAGCTGCATTAATTGTAACTAATACAATATACTGTATTATAGCTTCATACTAAGACTCATTAGAAAAGGATAAGCAGAGAGTTGGTTGTGTGTAAAACCACCAATAAATAAGACACTACATTTTACAAGCTATGAGGTAAACTTGTAGGCATTTATGTAGTATTTCCGAGAGTGTGTGGATCGTGAGCTCACTATGTGAGGGAGGTAGGTTGGCGAACACTGTCGTAGCAGCGGCTCAATTGGGCAGGGGAGGGGGAGCAAGATGAACTGTGACGGCCACCGCTGCTAATAAGGACGGTGCAAAGAAGCAAGTGGAGTGGGATTGTCTGAGGAGATTATGATCGAGAAAAGAGGGAAAAAAAAAACAAAAAACACACCGTATGAGGTGAAAGGTGTCGGTGTGGGGAGACATTAGGCTTATTGGATTTTTGTTTGTCTGCATATAGTTCTACTTGAGCGTGTAGTTTAAATAACTGTACCATTTAAAGTGACACGACAAAGAAGCCACATAGTTTGCTTTTTTTTTTTTTTTCTCTCCTTGTGATGTTGAGTGCTGGTGGTAGGTGGTGGGTGTCCGAACCCAAATGTTCCCATCAAAGAAGAAAGAAAAAAATAGTTTCTCTCTCCTTTTCAAATGCATCCCCCTTATAGCGTCAAGGTTCTTGTAAGGGGGTACCACTGTTTTATAGTCACACATCCTGGTCCTCAAAGACCTCCAAGAAGAGCGGTGGAAAGAGTTCGTTGGGACACTCCACCTTCATGTGTAGGAAGCGGCTGGCGTGGCACGCTCCGATCATGCGCAGGTCTGTTACCTTCATCAACAGCTTGGGCCAGAAGTGAGGAATGTTGTGCTTGCGGTAGTTGATGTAGTGCTCAAAGGCCAGCAGGTAAGCCTCTTGGCACTGCTCGATCTTCTCCACACTTGTCAGCCCGGAGCGATCTTGGGTTGAAAAAGAGACAATTAGTACATTACAAGTCATGATCCATTCATTTGAAATTTCTACTTTCATGATTAAAGAGCTAATAATTTGTTATTGTTTATTATTGTCATGGTAGTATGAATTGTGCAGAAATAAATATAAATATTAATATATGGCATCGTTTTAGCAATAAAATATAAATAAATAAAATATAAATTCAGCAACAATCCGAACGGTTAGTGAGTTTTTTTTTTTTTTTTTTTAATAAGAACAGGCCCATGAGCTACTCATGTGGTCCTTGGTGTTGCCCTGAAGCTTGTGAGCTGGTATGTAGTAACATTAAAATCTGTTGTACTGTAATGTTTGAGGACATCGTTGAGGACGTGAAAAATTATTGTTGGGTGTGAAGCAATCCATGATTAGAAAAACATCTGAGTGCATAAAAATAGCATACCAAATAGAGGTTCCCTCTTCATTAGAAAAGCACACACAACTCCTTGTTCTCGTAACACATGGTGTATCATCAGTTGAGTGCAGGACTTTTTTTTTTTTTAGTGAACTCAGTCATCCAGTACTCATTGAACCATGTTTGCCCCTTTGTGTTCTTTCACAGAAAAATTGGGTTTCCCAGTAAATCCTAAAAAATAAAACAAGTCTTGTTTTCATAAGCATCATCCTCACCTGAGCTCATAAGAAGGACAGCCTGCATCAGCGCCACCTCCGAGTCATCCAGATTAAACTGGGCCAGGCTTTTGCCTAAATCGAAGATGGCGTCCGAGACCACACCCAAGCCGCCGTTCTTCAACTGCTCACGTTTCACGGCCATCTCGCCGTTTAGTGTCAATGTCTCGCTTTCGGGATCGTAGCGCACGGCAGCGCGAAGGGACATGATCTCCATGCAGCATCCTTTTAACAAGATGATCTGGTCTTCACATGGAAGCTGTGAAGGAAAATCCCCCAAAATAGTTTTTTAAAAATATTACATATTTCCTAAATTCTTTCAGAATAAAAAAACACTAGTTGGCCTAGCTTCTAATACTGTACGAAAAAAACCCAGAACTTGTCTAGATGTTTTAGGAATATGCATCTTTTGTTTGTATGAAAAATGTCGTCTGGATTTTTCTGGCATCATTTTAACAATTCAGTTTTGGTTGAATTTAGGTCTAGTTGGGGGTTTGGCTTGGTTTAGCATTTTTTCTTCTCTCTTCCTGCAATGCGGGTTTGTGGCAAGGGGGTGTTGCTGACCTACATTAACAGAGCTGCAGCAGAGCACACATGATTCTCATGGCTACTTATCAGTGTCTTCAGGAAAGCCTGCTTAAGACTGTGGAAGTTCTGTAGCATCTACACTAAGTTTCATTTTTTTGTCCTTGTGTTTGCAACCCCTGAATCCATCCATCCATCCATCCATCCTTTGGGTCATTTAATTTCTTGTCTTAACAAATGTACCTCTGAGAACATGGGCAGTTTCTTGGCAAAGTCCACCACACGTGTGATAGCAGGCGTCATGATCTTGGTGAATTCACTGAAGGCTTCCAGGTCCACCTTATCTCCTTCTGATGTGGGCATCACTCCTTGACCTATATCATCTGGCTGGAGGCAAAAGTCATTTGGTTCATCGATAGAGCTCCAGCTCGGGATTTTTCTTTTCACGCTTACCAGAAACTTGCGCTTCTGTTTCCAACTTGATCCCTGGGCGTTGGTATGCCGATGGGCTTCGGTCGCCTTGCTGATCAGCTCCCACTCGGAAGTGTTTGGCTCCGGCCTCACCTGCAGCGTCCGTACCAACTCCTCCCTTTTTCGTTTCTCCCGGTTCTCCTCAATGAGGCGCCGTTTTGCTACGCGCTTTGAGTCATCCAAGACCACTGAGAGGTGGAAAAACACTCGTGGATCTTTTTTGCAAATGTCGTTTTAGTTATGTGGTTTTTGTTATGTAATGTGGTTTTGTGCGACTAATAGATTGATGTCCCTTTGAAATGGTTCATTTAAAAAAAATATAAGCAGCTCAAGTGATGATATTGTTTTCTAAAATCACATGCTGCTTTAGTAGTACACGGACTGTATGTTATGTAGAAGAGGCTGGAGGATATTAGGAATGCAGCGTAACACAAATTCCAAGAAAGACGTCATTGACTTTTCATTTGAAATTCTTTTTCGGAAATGGCTTACGTGTCATGGCTAAGATACTTCGTTCTATACGGCTTTGAAGCAAAATTTATGCTACCAGCAAAACGCGTTGATTTTTTTTTTTATGATTGGTAACTGGTAAATCAAGTGTTTATAAAAACTTACAGTCCATGGCCATGCCAACTGAGATGCACTTCTTAAAACGGCAAAGCTGGCACTGGTTGCGGGTGATCTTGTCGATGATGCAGCAGCCTTCGTATTTACACGAGTACGCCGGGTGGAGGTTCTTTTGTATGGTTCGACGGAAGAAACCCTGCAAGGGGAAAAGAAACAAAAAGGCACTGATAAAAAGATCGGGACAAGATCAGATGAGATAAACAGGAAGGAGAATTAATAACATTATGTAACGGTCTTATTGTCATATGGAGAGGGTGGGGGGGCGCCAAAATGTGAATCATAACATGAGTCACAAAGCATCAAAAAGAAAAAAATCTTTTCCATCTGCCCAGTTGTTTTGTCACACGGACAAACAAAGCAACGGCTGAAGGGCAAAAAGCTTCCTTGCTGGCAAAGAACGAAAACAAAAGCTGTTTTGCAAAGGACATTGCTACCAAAATTAGGTTTGGCTGATTATAATATCATGGCAATAAAAAGCTCACTTTGTGAGCCACTTAGAAAAAGTGGGTGCAATCACAATTTTCAACACTGCAGGATTTCGCGAGAAGCCGATTTACTGCGAGGAAAATCAATATTAAACACATTCTAGTCTTGAAGCCTGTGCCATTCTGATTTCATATTGTATTTGTTATTTTGCAACACTTGCTATCTGTTCAAAATAGCATTTGTAGGATTGACTTTATCAACAAGATAAAATGGTTTTGTTAACAAATATCAAATAACAAATAGAGATGAACAGTACAATTTCATGACATGGGTATTGAAAAAGCTTTCATTACGGTGGATCCAGTGTTTTCATGAATCATCTGTTCCAAAAAACAAAGCGAAAAAAAACGAGTGCATTCAAAAACAAAGGTTACACTGTACTTGCAAAATGACATTAAAATTCCACACACTTGGGATTTCTGCAATTCTGTGGGAATACTTTGTCTTAAGCCATTGCCATCAATGTATACAGCCCTCACACAAATATCAGTTTCCAAAATTAGAATTTCTTGAATTCCATAACAACAAAACGACATTTACTATAAAAATCCTGACTAAAGCTTTTGTTAATTCCCTTCATTATTTAATCAAATCAAGAAAATCCGATTAGCGATTTAGTTGCACATTCCGCGCCAGGATAATATTTTAAGATTTTTCGCCACCTTATTGGTCATTTTTATGACAATTAACGTGATTATCGGAATAGACTTTTGACTAAAACGAGTTGTAGTTATTTAAATGCTGCAGTTAAATATGATTTAACTGCAGCAAATCGTCCAAATAAAATCATCCTCAGCATTTTTGACTTTGAATGCCATAATATGATTTTTTTTTTTAAATGAATCGAACATTTCCCGTACCTTGCACCCCTCGCACGTGATACACCGATAGTGGTATCCAGTGGCCTTGTCGCCGCACACCACACATGGTTCATCCTTCTCCAGGTAGCTGGGGATGTACCCTGGAACAGAGATGCTAAGAGCTATAGGAAAGGAGGAGGAGGTTAAGGAGAAAGATGGGATGGAATTAAGAGAGGTGAATATCCAATGCCCGACCGGGTAGGATGAGCAGACAAAGATCAGGCACGGTAACGTTTAAAGGGATGAGGGGTGAGGAGTGATTATAAAAGGGGGAGGAGGGGGGGGGGGGGGAGTAAAAGGGGAGAAGGGGCTTTGTATTAAAACAAGGGCCCCCAAAGAAAGAAACATTTGTATGGGACCCCGAAGGTCTAGAATGGAGCTAGGTGTGTGTGTTTAAATAATTAGTGTGAGTTAATCATTCAATATTAATTTTTTAATTTAATAATAAATAAATCTTGGCGCACTTTTTTGTAAGTTATAATTGAATGTGGTGTGTATTGCTCGAACATGTGAAAGTTGTGCTTATACTAAAGGCATTATTGATTAAACTATGGTCTTATGACTCCCAGAAAATATGCTTTTTTTCACTTTAAAATCAGTCCTTTAAACAAAGCCGGATAATTGGCTTTTAATGTCATTTTTTTATCACGAGTTATGGAAGATCCCGACGTCTCAATGAGTGCAGTGTAGAAATGGAGAATACAATCACTCTGATTGTTAGGCCTTTAAATCCGGAGACAACTATTGCTTAACACAAATAAAACAAGATGTACTTTGATAATGTCCATGTTTTTTTTTTTTTTTTTTTAATACACGAGTTCAAACTGTTTCCCAAGCTCATTTTACATTAAGACGTTCAATGGGCAAAACCTGATAAAGAACATTTTCCAGATCAACTAAATCATTATGAACCTCCTATAGCCAATTAAGTTTTGGAACTGGATTTCAAACTGTGTTTTTTTTTTTCCTTCCACCTAGTGCGAAAACTGACACCCCAGGAACCTGTTAGCCTTGAATTTATTTTGGCAACCAGTTCAAAATGTACCTTGCCCTTAGGCACACAGGCCACAAGTTACATTTGCACATGCATTGGTCCACAATGCAAACCAGAAAAGTTTGTTTGTAATCATTGGCAAACATTACAAAGGAATAAGCCAGACTTTCATCTTCCACCTCATTTCCACTCAAAAGGTGGATGGGTTTCTCTGTTCTGGTTTCTGAGCCATGACCTGACCCTGAATAAGCGGAAGGATGGATTGAAAATGAGCCTGAGACTGCAAATTCTGTCCATTTGAAATGTTTCGATTTCAATCATATCCCTTCAGAGAATGATTATCAGGTGTGACTCTTAAACTTTGACTACCTTTGCGAGTTTAATCATGTTCTACAAAGCCTTGAGAAGAAAACAGCGAGGAGTCTAATCGAACAGTGAGGACAAAGCTGGGCTAGCATTCAGTGTCCATGGGGGAGTCAGCTCAAGGGTGATGAGAACGTCATATTCCAAACACAGCGTCCTCGAACACATCAAAAGTCTGAATACATTTTTTTGTTTGTTTGGCGATGACAAAAAATATGGATGGGATAAGTTTGGGGTGAATCATCCTTACCAGACATACTCTTCATCGAAGACTGGCTGTTCTTCCTTTTCCTCTTTGGCACATCGAGCCACCTGACACAAGGGAAGACGAGAAGGTTCAATTAATATGGAAATAATCATTTGCTATTCTGTTTAATGTTATTCACTTTTATATCTATTGCCTTTTTTTTTACCGGTTAGTTTCATAATATTCTTCAGTTGCCAAAGTTGGATGACCCCTTTCTCATGGGCACGTTATTTCTTCATGTTTTTGGCCCAGATTTTCCTTCTCTCCTCAATAGATTTTCTTGCCCTCCATATTTTTTTCTGTTTTGCTCAAGGAGTTGGCCTTTCTCGCCACTATAAAAGCCCCATGAAAGATACAGTGCAATCACACAGATTAATCTAGTTAAAAAAAAACAAAAAGGGGAAAAAAAAGAGCTGACATTCCTTTCTCAGTTGATGAAAAACATTAATTTATTTTAGTGCTGTGGGAAACAATCTACACTGGTCACTAATATGTGCAAGATCAGCTGTTGAACGGAAACACAAAAGTGTCCTTTCTGCACCAGTTAAAAAAATAAATAATAAAAGAATCACGATTTCCCAATAATGGAAATTTTGTTGGGCACCATTGGACAGGAAGTTGATGCAGTACATAGAAAAAAAAAAGTATTGTGAAACCGAGGTTAGTTAGTATTTTAATTAAACCATTTGGGCTCAACAGCAAACAAAAATATTTGAAGGTTCCATCTGAAATACATGTAGCTTAACTGTTTTAATACTTATGAAGGGGATTGCATATCTCGACCTATGAACTTTCAGTCACGTGGCTATCAGGTTGCTTCTTAGCTAAAGCAGGCATATGCTCTGAAACTGCAGGCTTGCTGTTAACAGACATTTGTTTAGCTCAACTTTTTAAGCAGCAACTTCCACTAATACCTCCACGTAATCTTGCATTTACTAAGCGCAGTATGGATGATGGCAGGTTCTTGCAAAACTATTTTGTTTTTTTTCAGGGTTGCATATAAAAAAGAAAATCACAATTTATAACAGCTGTAAATCTCAAATTTCCACAATTTGTGTCATGATCACAAAACAAAGGTGCCAATACAGTACATTCCTATGTATCAGGAACACAACAAATGCTGCAAAAGCAAAGGAAACAATTAGCCTTGAGCTTGTAAAATGATAAATAATAAAAATAAACATTTTCTTGAGAACGTTTGAAAACATTGCATTAGAAATTTATTGAATTTCAATAAACATTAAAAAAAAAAACAATTGGGAACTACTACCTAGAAGACTTATCTGACGTTCATTTGAACAGAAACAGATCTACTGCCCCCCCCCCAAAAAAAAAAGTAGTTCAACACCCACCTGTTGATGCAGTATGGCTGTAAAATATGCATGTTGCTCCTGCTGTTATTTTTTTTCTTCTACTTTCAGCCTCCCGACAATCTAATTTACTGAGTACATGCAGTCCTCAGCAGCTTTGTTTGCAGTCAAGTCGACAGTGCAGGAACTCCAGATCCTCCAAGCGCTTGGTAAACACCATTGATCCACCTCTACACGAAGGTCCCAAAAACCTCCCTGTGACCTCAACACTGACCCCCTGCAAAATTTCAACCGACTGTCATACAAGTACTTGTTTTGACAGCCTGAGCGAGCGTTAGTCTCCCTCCCTCAGACTGGGTGCTGGCAAGAAGGACTATGATGTTTATTTCCCTCTCCCCCCTCCCTCCCTTTTCACTCTCTCTCGCTCTCTCTTTCTCTCTCTTCCTCCTTTCTGGTTGCTCTGGTGTGTTTGTGTCAGCATGTGGCATTCTAGGCCATAACAATTCATTTCACTCTGATCTGTTTTGAAAGAATGCCCCAGCTTCCTGTCTAGCAGTCTTTATTTAAACCGACTGATTTTATTTTCTCCTCCCCAAGCGTCCTCCATGTCCTTCTCATTTGCTAATCTTTGTACCCATCTCGAGTTACAGTCATTGCTGCTTCTGCAAGATTAATTGGATTGAACTCATTTCATGTCCTTTCCGGCATTTACTTCGATGTCTTTGTCCCGCAGGAATAAATAGAAAAAGAGAAAAGGGCTGTTTTCTATATTCAAATTGACATAAACCTACATACAAACTCAACTAACTCTTTAGTCGGTATAACATTTAAATTCAATCAAGTCAAGGCTCAAACTGAATTGTTTTCATCTCTGATACAGTTCCAACTAGAAATGGATTTTTTTTTTCTTGGTAAACCTAATTGACAGATGACTTGTTCACCTCCACTGCCTAAAGACAAACATTCGAGGTGAAGTACTGATCTGTATTTATATGCGTAACTAAAATCCTACAATGAGATGGTCTGTTACAAACTTGAGTGATGGAGTTGGCATTTCACATAATCAATAACAAACAACTTCATTATGCCGGTCAGAAATACTAACTTCTAGTTCCCTTTAAAAGTGACATCACAGAGTCCTGTGGTCCTCCTCCTCATTAATTAAAGCTAATAAATAATCTTTTTGTTTTTACACATTGAATTTTTCTTTCCTTTTGACTTTTCCTCCATTCCAGAGACAGCACCACCCTCATGGAGCATTTTAAATCAACACCTCCAGGTAAATTCCGGTCTCGGCTAGTCTGATTCTACCCAGCGCCAGAAACAAGGATACTTTGAAACTATTCTGTTTTGACATGTCTTCATTCAAATTCATTCAATCCTAATTGGCTTTCACACCACATCCTTTTTTTTTTACGCTTAGTTGCTACATTAACTGCAAACAGTCATATGTGGGTCTACCTCCTTGTGTCTTCAGTGACTACGGTTACAGAAAGTCAATATTTGGGTTAAGGTCAAAAGTCCATTTTCGGAAACAATCGGAATACGTGCCTCAACGGATAGAGCTACTCCCGATTTTAATAGCTCGTCTGAAACTGCGCAAATAGACGTCATTTCTGCTTGTTACTTTCTACCATAAATAAAACATAGGAATAAAGCAAAGAGTGCTTTTCTGTCTATTTCCGAGCTCGTGTGGGTCAGACGTACAAACTAAACAAACTGTTATTCTCATTGTAGAGACAGAAAATAATCACGCCGCAGAAAAATGACTCTATTCAAGCTTGGCTCAAGGAAGCTGCACATAGAAATACTTTATGTATTACAAAGACCAAGATTGCATGTGCAGAATACAAGTCAATATCGTTCACCTCGCTCTTACCCTGAACGTTGTTTACAAACCGACATATTTAGGTGAGAAAAATGGTAAACTGGGGGTCTTATTTGGAACCTGATTAGAAGCATATTTGGGTTTCGGGGTGTGTTTACATGGACTTCAAAAACCTGAATACTGACAATATTCAGGTCATTGAATCACTTCATCTGATATTCCAACTAGCACTGATTGCACATTCCTAGCAAACTCAACAAAGAAAGTAGGAGATGAAACTTGGGCTCAAAACGATCCCAGCGAGAAAAAACAAGCCACTAATTACCACTCGACTTTAAGAAACCTGAATAAAAATAGTTTTATTTCTAGAAATCAAATTAAACTGGATGTAAGTTTAGAATTACGACGCTGAGCTTGTCCATGTGACTTTCATGCTTCAGTTAGGTAACGCTCAGGCATTTAATTGAATTGATGAGAAACTTCAAGTACCAGTTGTATAATTGTTCCCATATCACATGAAGGGAGAGGCTAGCTTGCATGCAGACTACTTATGTGTCTTACGCTTAAAAGGTGTGGCAGTCATGAGGTTAAGATATTTTAAGTTTGAACACAAAGACGCCCTGTACGCAGATATGAACGCTGATACTAGTTTGCAATGTGGCTTTTTAAGTTGCATGGAAATGCCATGCAACAGAGGAAATGCACAAAGTACATGTCGAAAAAAAAAAAAAAAAACATTGCTAAACTTCTCTTAACAACAGGTGGTCACTGAAGTGAGTTGAAACCGACAAAATTAAAAACATTTATGAAAAACAGACACTGCTTTCCACACATGTTGCATAAAATTAAGATAAACCCAATAAAAAAAATAAATTAGTTAATGAACACGCTAGAAAAATATCTTCTTTATATAATGTCACTAATTTGACCTATTTTGCAGCCCGCTTGCATATTTGATATGGACAATCCAATGTTATGCTTTTAGCAAATTTCCTCCATTTACAATTGTGTTTTGATTCATTATCCTGCTGGTGGTCACATGACCTGTGGCCGCTGCGGAAGCCAAGCTTCCTGAAACTGGCCAGTACATTGCGCTCCACAATGGCTTGACTGTCTTGAGTCATTAAACTCATCATAGATTCAAGATTCTTTGTTCCACATTCACTAAAACCTATTTTAGACCTTGCTTTTTACCACATGACAAAAACATTCGATTCATTCGTAAATATAGAACACGCATTATCCTTTGGAAAAGATAAATGAATGCCTGACAGACTTCACTTAACATCAAAATCAAATTGAGCTTTTATGATCTCAAGTTTTGCATTAGCATCTGCGTGTGTGAGACTGAACCTTCACTAAGGGGAGGGAGGGAGGGAGGGAGGGAGGGAGGGAGGGAGGGAGGGAGGGAGGGTGCAGAGCATGAGGCAGCACTCACAAGAACACGTGCAGTCCCAATGACACAGTGAGAAAGAAGCATGCACATGCGCACCAGCAAAGCAACAATCCCCCTGCTGATGTCACATATTGAGGCTTCCTGAGCCTTTTAATCTTTCCCCATCCACATGCCATCTATCCCACTAATAGCGACAGGCAATACTTTATGAAATTTATTTATTGTGATTTTTTTTTTTCCTCCCACATTTACGAGAGCGTCACCGAAGAAAAATTTGGAAATCTGCAAATGGGTGGAAAATTCTCATCCCTGTTATTGAGCGTTAAAGCTGACACACACAACCCTGTTCCAGCTTGTTTGGAATGTGTTGCAGGCATCAAATTCAACACGAGTGATAATTTATAAAAACGATAAGATTCATCAGTTTGAACCTCAAACATTTTCGCCTTGATTGAATACAGGATAAAAAAAGATGAGCAAAGTGGACCTTGTACATTTACTACTGGATCAAATATTGTTTAAAATGGCATGTGCTCAATAAGAAAAAAAGTTTCTAACAATTTCAAATAAAATATTTCAGAGCTATAATTGTTGTTATCGTAAAACGTATATTTTTGCTCATGGTTATCATATCAATAAAATCGATTTGAGGGCCGGACTCTCAAAAAAAAAAAAAAAAAAGGCATAACATTATCATTTGATTTTATTTATATACTATGTAAACAGTGTATCTTCTCTTTGATTCTCATAATTATCAAAACTGGTCGCAAACCAGATTGGACAATTTGGCAGACTGGATTGGGTGTAGTACTCACGTTTACTGCCAACAGTTTCAACATGAAAGACATTTGGAATTATATTGGTTTATACTGCCGCCATGTTCTGTTTCTTTAACGACTATTATAATGGAACATTAGCCAAGTGCAGGGGCATTGAGGGCACCGCCGCCAGTCCAAGAGTCCACTGTACGCACAGACCCTATAAGCCTCTATCTCTATTTGAAAAGTAATCAATCACCAACTTCAAAAAAAAAAGCCAAATTATTATTCCTCTCCAATATCCAGGATACTATAAACATGAGATTTCATGGTTTTGTTTATGCGTCAGACTGTTCTGGTTACTTCTGAACTGTGAATTTGTGAAGCAGTGTGTGCACGTGTGTGTGAGTGCACACGTGTAGGAGGAGGCACAGATGGTAGCGCCAAAGCACTTTCCGTTCACCTCGACTGCTCCCAAAAAAAATGCATCATTATCTCTGCAAACATATCATATTCCTCCGACGCGGTCTTGTTAAATTGATAGAGAAATAAATTGAAATTGTGCAGTGGGTGGGTGTACCTAATGGTGTGTCCGCCGAGTGTACTGAACATTAAACACGCATCTGTCTCACCCTTTCTCATCTTTCACCGATGAGTCGTTATTCTGCTTCTTGGACTCTGGCTCCATTCAGCCTCAGTCCCATCCAGCAGCCAATGACAGGACAATGAGGTTGACCCAGACCTTGCCAGCCTGCTCAGGATTTGCCAGCAGAGCTTTCAAAAGGCAGCCACATGGGAATGCTTGCAGCCATTGGCTGGGAGAAGCATGGTTGGCACAACAACAGCTGAGGCAACTGAAAGCTGGAAAAGGCAAGAGAGGAAGAAATGGAGATATCAAGAGATACACAATCATAGCGTGGTGTAAATTGGACACATTGTATTATGTAATGCATTAAAGTGTTCCGTCTTTTCGGATGCCGGGCTGAGAAAAAGCAAAGTATGAGTTATGTGAGAAACTGTCATTTACTCTCATGCAAAGTGCCACACGCATTTATCGTGGTCTGGGATGAAGTGCCATTTGTTAAAACATGATTTTACAAAAGTACCATCCACAGATTTGAACAGTAACATGAGCACTGATACATAACACAGCATGATCAGGCTCCCAAAATAGGCAGTACAGCGTTGCTATGGCAACGAGTAAGACCCGAGAAGTGAGGTGAAAATGAACGTTCGTGTCCTGTAATTAATGTTTGTTATATATTTATAAAAAAAAAAAAATATTTTTACAGTTGGGCTCATATGATTACATCGCACGTCAGAAGAAATGTTGGCAATTTTATTTGATTGTTTTAACTATGGTGATTGACTGAGGAACATCTTATCATTTTATTGCCAGGATTTGTCTAATGAGTGCAGTATTCGAAGTGAATACAGTTAAAATATAATAAAAGTGTGCCTTGAAAAATGTTGTGAAAGATTTGTGAGAAAACTTGACAAATGACTACTTTGGCCAAGAGAAAGGTTGCTATTAACCTGTGTGTGCTGCCATCTAGTGGCTCTAATATGCCCTGGCAGTTATAATTGACCAGTTAAGGGGGCTGCAAGTAAGACACGATAGGCAAGAAAGGTGATTTGATTTAAGATGATTTCATCAGTGCAAACAAGTTCCTGACGCAAACCTTGATGTTAGCCTTAAAAGAAAAAGTACACTGAAGATCTAATTTGTGTTAACCTACTTAGGCACAGCGCCAAGTGGCAAGCAGGCCGCATAAGCTTCTATATTATCTCCCATTGCATTCTTTATTACAGTCAGGTGCAAGCAACCCATAAATTTTTATGCTGCTGTTTGCCTTGCATGGCCTATATGTATTTTGTTTATGATTCAAGCCAAATACTCTACTTTGGACTGGGCAAAGATCATTTACATTGATAATTGACATTTGTAGGTAATCAGAATAGCTGGTGGTATTCACAAATAATGGAAACTTTATCATATGGACTCCCTTTAGTGGGACATAAAAGATTCATAATGCAAAAAAAGTCTGTTTCAACAAGAAGTTCCAGACAATTCACTATAAATGTGATGATGCACATACTGAAAGTTTATACAAATATTATTTACAACAATGGACAGTATAGTAAAGCACTATCCATAAAGTAGGTCAGCCAGGGTTGCCATAGCAATGAAAGTCCTCTACTTATTCAGTGCACCAGCGAAATTGTTCTGAAGCTGCTTTTTAAAAGAAAAAGGAATACACACGAAGTGATGAAATCTCCTTTTTATAACATTATTATATTCATGACTCTGCTTTGTGAATTCTGTTTTGTTTTTACTCCAATAGGCAGGCAAGTTCCTAATTGGCTCATTTGCATATAACTTTGTACTTGAAACCGTTGGGCCACGAAAGGGAGCGGCAAAGACTTTTTTCATCAAAACAAAGTGAAACCATCACACTTGAAGGAATGACAACTTGAAAGCGGAGAAAGGAAATACGCATTTATCCAGCCGAGACTAAAGGTGCCCTTCACTGACGTCAATCGGCGTCAATAAGCATGGCATTGACATTTTTCTTTAGTACCGTCCATAATATCTCTCTATTCTTACTTTAATGAGGAATGAGGAGGACAAAACAAAAGTGGTGTGGCATCTCAAGTGTAAAACATTCTTGTTTTGATTAATGGTACTTTGAAAAATAGCTAGCCAGCATCCAGGCTGCTTTTCATTATGCTGTGTATTGTGCCAATTTATTTTACAATGTAAACAAAGATCAAATTATATTGTGCAGGTAATGTGATTGGTGGCAGTAAATTTAAAAAACAAAAAAGCTTGCATTGAATATTAAAACCGTACTGCACTCCACATGGCTCTCTCTTCCCAAAAGAACTGCCACCTGTGTTTATTAATAAGTTCAATTTTAATAAGCTAGTTTATAGGACGATGTGCAGTTTTGCATGCATAGTCAAAATTAGTATGCGGACACGCTTTGCAGTTTGATCCCAAAAGTGCATCAGGTGCAAAGTATCTGTCTAAATAAGTTAATTTGTTTCTAGTCAGGTCGTAAGTGCAGTGCAAAACGTTATACTGCTTTCACTTCCAACTGCTTGGATTGTTTTGTACTCATTTTCACTTGCAACAAAGTGCGAAATGATTTGTGTATTGGTCTTTTTGTTTGTTGTGTCAAAACAAATGCAAAATAGCTGCTAGAGGAAGTGCATAAACATGGAAGATGCTGATTCATTCAATTTGAAAACATTAGAACTCATTAACTTTGAATGTTTGAAATGGCTAAGGAAAACAGTTATGAAATTTTCATGCATACTGTGGCTGAACAAGAAATCTTTCCTGTCCCTTCAGGCAGCGGCAAACATTTTCACGCTTGTTCTTAAACGATATATTTGGAGGTAGTTTGAATTCTAACAAAGACCATTTGAACCACAAGCTTACCTTCAAATTTATCTTCTACCACGAGAAACTATTTTTAGAAGATCAAGCAACATTGCAAAAAATCTTGCCTGAAGCTTGACATGCTAAAAAAAAAAAAGCGCGTGTTCATGGCAAAGAATCTAAGTTTTAATGCGATGCTAACGCCTCGGGCCCCATATGCACACATTTATACGGAACACACGCCTGCATGCACACACACACACACTTTCCTCTGTTCTGTAAGTACAGTAATACATTGTCTTCATACAGTTGCGCAAAATAAAACCTCCCACCAGCTGCAGCATAATATATTTATTGTAAAAGCAGAGCTGCAGTAAAATGTTTGATTTCTACTCAATGTTGGTGACTAACTGAGTTCTTCTTTTTTAATTTTTCTAAAAAAATCTTAGTATTCATATATCTAGCATCAAATACTGTAATATGAACCAGTGTCCCCTCATCTATCAATCATTCATTCCCATTATGAATTAAATTAACCCACAGCTTTACAATAAGATCATGCTGAGGATCAAGAACATTGCAAGCTCCAGCCGACCTGGCTCTGTGGGATATTTCTTTCTCCTTTTCAAGCTCATCATCCAATTTGAAGATGTGGATGACAACAAGACACTGTGGAGAATCCCAGGAGAATCCTTAAAGTGCCATGTCCAGGAAAGGATTAGAAAGTGAGATGAAATTGGAGGGGAAAAGTTGTAGTTTGAAATAGAACACTGGTAAAACCAGTCTTGGAATATTCCTGACATGTGACCTTCCTGAACCCCATTCACACTACTCCACTCGCCCATCCATATCCCATTTTTGCAATGGCTATAAGTCTGCTATGGTTGTCTTCACTTCTTCGCTCTCCTTATGTTGAAGTGTTAACACGTCTTAACACTCTCAGATGTTCCGTTTATTCATCGAGCCGAGGCTACAGCGTAATGGACCCTGCAGCTTGCCAAGACGTGGACAGTCCAGCGTAGGGTAACTCTATAAAACGGATTTGTTTTATGCGTAAGTGGAACTTCTTATGCAGAGAGACGAGAAGGAGGAAAGTCAAGGTGGAATCATGAAGGCGGAAACGCTACTCGGCAGGTGGTTAACGCCCCCGTGTACTTCTTTGCATATTGAGCCGTGAGATAAGTGAAGTGAAAGACACTCATGTTGACAATAAATGCCTCTTGAGCACTAATCACATTAGAGTGCACACAATGTAGCCTATTATGTCTTCAGTATTCAATCTTCAGGTCAGGTTTCAAACCAATTAAAGCCGATGTAACTCCCCTATTTGTTATTATTATTATTGCAAAATGTATTATCTTATATTCATTACACTATATTTATTTATATATAATTTATTATGTTTATGATTAAGCTATTTCATGATCTCAGAAAAAATAAATAAATTCCAAAACCTTTTTTTTAATTGTAAGGAGATTCTGAATCATACAGGAACAAAATTATTCTAGGGTTATAATAATTCCGAGCTCATTTTTATTTGACATTACTTATTTACACTGGTGCTTCTTTTTTAGCCTGATTTGAATTTTTCTGGTGGTGGGTTTCCGTATATGGTCAAGCATGAATGCATAGCACAGATTAAATAATTTGCTTCTATGCCCATTTGGCTAGGAGTTTGCAAAGATAAATTTTTGCCAGCGGCACATGACCAATCGGCAATCGGTATCGAAACTGGACTTAGCGGGTCACACGCAATCACAGCACAAGCTCAAATAGACTCACTCAGTGTGCTGAAATATAAACAATGTAGGACACGTAAATGCTTGTCTGTGAACAAAGCCAGCTGCCAATACTGGCCTAAACCGATCAGAGAAGTTGAAGTATTGACACCCGAATTACTTGCATTATTTTTCCTCAACAACAAACACACACGCAAAGATAATGTGATAAGCACATAGAAATCAATGTTTCTGATTTTCAATTCTGATCATGGACATACTGTTCACCTTGACCTTCTGCTGAGATAAACCGATTCCTTCTTGGCTTCAGTTGCAGCTAAAAAAAAAAAAGGTGGTAAGAATACAGTGGCTGCTAACGTGCCATGTCAGAAGCTGAATATGGCAGTTTGTTTTATTTGTCACATGGTTTAGTCCAAATAATTACATAGCACTTTGGCAAGTGCAATTTTTTTCACCATGGTAACGTGCGGGGAGAGCTGCAATTTACAGTGAATACACAATCAAAGACAGCGAGCGCAAACCGCAACACTTCTGATTGGACATACTCGTCGACTCAGCACTTTATCATCAAGCCGCTGAATTACGATGTGAAAGATCTTCCGTGTGCGACGCACGCCACAGATAAATCGAACAATGGTCAGTGACACCTTCACCGGTGCTGATCTTTGCTTCAATCCATTTTAGGTACGCAAATTAACAATATGGCAGAGGATGACTCATCTAATGGCCCAATTACTTGTGGATGTGTATTTATGCACGCATGGACACACGCTACAAGATAATGGGATTCCATCCTGCTTTAGCTCGTCCCTGGTGGACTTTTTACAAGAGAAGAACTGGGTCACTCACTGATGTTCATGTCCACTTAGACAAACATCATTGTACTATCTTGTCCCTCCATTTCTGGTGAGTTGGAAACACAATGAGCGAATGCTACCCCCCTCATCTTCTCATCCCATGCCAAGAATCTCATTGGTTGTCTCTCATACAACACAGAATATCCAAGCCACAGGTGGTCGTGGCGATGGGTGGAGAATTGTGTTGCCATGGCAACTGGAAGCAGACGGCAGAAATAAGTTACGGCCCTATGACGTGAGAAGACTATCAATAATGGAGTGCATTATATGTGACTGACAGATGGTGATAGAAGGACAGAGGTTGTCTGAGGTGAGGTTTGGACCACCAAGGTCTTGGGGGGGTGTCCCAAATTTCTTATAGATAATTATCTCTTGACTAATATCTCATAATTCTGTTTTCCCCACTGTCCTATCTGTGCTGATTGGATACCATCAACATCAATGATACCATTTGAAAGATTATTTTGGTTTTAGACGAGTTGAGATTTTGTAAATGATGTAGTCCATGTGGCCTCCATTTGATCCTTGTGTCACAAATGAAGTATGTGTGTCTTACACCACAACTACATTCTGTTGGCAAAGAGTAGGACAATCTGATACACTGCAACATTAAAGGTCGGGCACAATCCGTCCCGGGAGGCTGGTACGCCTCGGAGTTGTGAAAAGCCACTGAGAAGGTTTGCATGATATCATTGAAGCATGACAAGAGCTCCTGCTTATTAAAAAAAATGTCGATAAACAGAAATGGAGGAAAATGAAAACTCACCGATGCATTCCTTTCGTTCCTCTTAAAGCATCTTTGTCTCGATTCCTTTTCCGGGTCTTCTCACTCTTTACGTTCCAATTATCGCCTGGTTTGAGTCGTGACTTCCAGAAGTCTGCAATCGTTTCCTCCTGCTTTGCACTCCTCTGGAGGATCTCGGGCAAGAGCTTATTTGCGCTGGCCCATAAACGTTGAAGCTTCTATATGATCAGACTTGAGAAGAAAATGGAGTCCAAAAGCATTCTCCGGAGGACTCCTTGGCTACGGCTATACACCAGTCTCTAAGGCAAATGAAAGATGCTGAAATAAGAACCACCAAGATTGGGTCATTTGAAGCACCAGGCCTGTGAAAGATCTGGCTAATTCCCTTCTGTCTTCTTGACTCGAGCGTGTAAACGATTTGAGGTATATTACTGGATAGGTGAGGCTGGTGTTCTCCGGCAAAATGGGGAAAAACTAACTTGGTAGAAATTTAGATGATGCGCAGATCCAAGTGGTACAAGGTCCAGAGATAATGCTGGCAGCAAGAAGACTTTGAGAGGCAATCCAGGTTGTCACGGTAACAGCAGTATGAGGTCACAGGTGTGGATTCGCCGTGTTCCGGTCACTGAGTTGGACGTTTCGACGGAGGAGGTAGATATCTGGAGAGTATTCCCGAGGTATTTATCGAAATTTTGCACCAAGAAAAATAGAAGTGATACTCTTCATAAATTGTTCAATTCTGTTGGAGGTATATTCTTCGGGCTGGATGGTGGAGTGAGGATTGACCAGTCAATATTTTCTTACATTTTATATAATGTAAAAAAAAAAAATATGCTGGTGGTTTTAAGTCCGCCTGAGCACAGCCAAAGGACGTCAGTGTGCACCAGTCATTTCTTTAAATATGAATGGTCTGTTGTTGGAGGCTTCTTCAGTGGTTCCGCCTACAAAAAAAAAAAAAAGAAACATGTTAGAATATGACCACAATGACACAAATACATGTAATACATTATTTTAATATATTTTTTTAATTTAATATAATTTATCCATCCATTTTCTATATCGCTATTCAAATACATGGATGAACATGGTGTCCATAAAGAATATTTTTTTCTTTATTCTCAGCCTCATGACCCTCAGATGTTTTTCAGATGCACAAAAATACTGACAAGCTGCCAAATTGTGTGTTCTACCCCGGGGCAGGTTCTATTTTACACACAGATTGTTTTTTTATGACCTATGTCACTTTTGAATTGTTTTATTTATGAAATGATTTGGACTGAACAGAATATGATTTCATTTATGAAATACTGGGGCAGCAGGCGCAGAAGATGGATGAGTCTCAGTTATTCCCTGGTGGCTGAAGACTTTTACCTCTTTTGACGACCCAGCTACTCTTTATTATTTGAGCGGCCCAGTTTTTGAAAGGTTAAGCACACCGACAATAGAACCGGTTTGTCTAGTCGATAATATATTCTATAAATTAATGCAACTCGATCATGACATGCACCAGACAACGTTGCAATTCCCATGGTTGAGCTAGCTGGGTGTGGTGTTTCCAAATAGGGTGTGTAATGAATACTTCACTGACACCCATCAAAATAGAGCATCCACACCTGCAAAAGTCTAATTACTTACATTTCAGGGATATGACGACGGGTATTTAAAATAATGTGCCAAACTACACAAAAAGGACTGTGCTCAGACAGCATGTTAATTGAATTTTTGCGGATGAAATCCGATTTGTGCGACCTCAGTTTGTCTGGTGTGTGAACTAGATGTGCCCTCAAAGTGACCCGTATGTGCAGAAGAGGAGTTGACGCCACTCATGACGTATTATTTACAGTACGGTGCATTTTTTATCATCTCACATCCCCAGAGGAGGGCTGTCACTATTCCAATCTAATAGCAGATTAAAAAAAAAATGCATCCAACAGATTGCAACAGTTGTCATGTATGATGAATGATTATTTTGGAATGGATTAAACTGACTCATTTTATTTTTCCATAAATTATGATTCAGTTACTGGTTTGGTCCATGTTAGAAAATAAGGGAAAATCTTGAGCATTATTATTTCTAGCAGAATTTGGACAGTTTTAATGTCTCTAAACGATTAATCGATGATCAAAATAGTCACTGTGACACCTCTTTTGTGCAATCACCCGAGGATTAATCGCACCATATGCTAGTCGTGCACGTGTCTGGCGGATGCACTCTATGAACTGGCGTCAAATCACAATGTGTACCAGCCAAGTTTTACATTGTGTAACAATATTTAAAGATAAATGCGCCGCTGTAAATGATTCATGTCGATGTTGAAACTTTAAGTCAAAGTTGGCTACATCCCAACCTCACAAAAAAAAAAAGAATAAACCGGTTTAGACCTAATGTTGCCGCATTAGACGTCGAATCGATTGCATTTTCTATAACTGGGCCCCTATTCAAATATTGAATGTACACATTATAGATGTCAATATTAGCAGAATGAAGTGGATGGATACACTCGGAAACGGGTCCAGCGTGTTTCATGAGGTAGCCTTCTTATATCACCATCTATACGACCTGAGGGGATGCTTACACAATCAGGCAACTCGAGGGCAAACGTTTTCAATATGAACACACACGTATGGAAAGAACATGAGTACGCAAATTGTCGGGGATGAGATGTTGTTTGCAGTATTGAAGTAGAGGAAGAGTGCATATACACTCACAACCCTTTTTGTCACAGTATGGGTGACCTTCAAGGCTGCAAGCTGTGCCAGCAGCTGAGCCAAGGTCAGAATATTGAAATGGACAGTGGGAGGCTGTAAGGTCGACACTTAAGTGAAGGGGGGGAGAGAGGTACAAGGGTATGAATAAATCTGATTTTTTTAGAAATGACTATAAATTAGGGCTTTTAGGCAATTTGTGGTTTTACGGAAAATTATTATGGTGAGGCGTGTTTAAATTTCCACGATGTTGTGAAAGTTCCCTGAATGCACCGTGTAGCTTGTGTGACGTCGATGTGACTTTGCCCTGCTCTAAGCGTGCTTTAGGCTAATACGTGACTTCTCACTTTCAATTTACTCTAACACTAAAACACATAACACAAAGAATCACGCGCACCTTTAAATGCAATACACTTTCTTTTTAAAATAATTATTTTTTTCATATACTAGTCATCAAACTGTGATATTACAATACCAGAAAATTCATTTAAAAGGCATGTAGAATTAAAACTATAATAATGAGGAAAGCCAAAGTTGAATTTTAACCTTTGACATGAACTGCTTATTAAAATGTCATTTATGTAATGATAGCATTGACATTCAGTGATTTAGAGCTAATCCTAAAACTTAAAGGTATAACTGCCATTTGGTAGCAGTCTGGACGTTCTTGCTGGAATGATACATTCCACAGTAAAATATTTATGACAACAAATCAACCCATGCTACAGAAAACATCAATGAAACCGTGGCGGCTCTGCCGATAAAGCAAGAACAACTCTGGCCTGGACCCTTTGGAGAATCATTTTTAAAAGGGAGATCAATGAGGGTGGACATGCCCCCAAACATCAACTCTGAGAACCAAGTCTTGCATCCTCAATGAGATACAGGCAGAAGCACTGAATTAGAATTTCAATGGATAAGAGAGAGAGGCTCCGATTTAAATGTACCTTGATTGACATTTTTTTTTTGCATAATGCATTTTAGACTGTATTTTGATTATCCATTCATCCATCCGTGGCTTCAACTATAGACTTGAGGGCGTTGTGGAATAAGGCTTTTTTTTTTTTTTCAATCTCCAAACTACCCCTTAGATTGAATTAAATGTTATTCTAATCACTCTAAAGGGAATTCAATCGCTTTTATAAATACATAAAATATTGATCCAGATCACCTTGACAGTACCTCCTAACATCTGCCTGAACAAAAAAAAAAACGATTTCAGTTGTCACACAGTCAAAGCAAAGGCGTCATAAGTTCAGAACACGGTCACTTGTCAGCTGGTGCTTGCACTATGACCTAATGGATGAAAGACTTAAAATAACGAGTGTGGTATTGGTTTGGGGGTACACTCTGGTGGAAACAAAGCTTTGCTTGTTTCACAGTAGGCCCCATTGCCTACCCAGTGTTAATCAATGTTTTCCCCAAATGAGGCCTGAACGACACAGCAGACTAAATCGTTTTGAATAATTTGAGAAAGTTGGCTTGACACACTTGAGCAGTCTTTCCGCCTCTTTCTGGCTTCAATCCAAAATGTTACTTTGGCATTTGCCTTTGGAACAACTTCCATTAATACTGCTCAACTGTCTTTAATTGTTACAGCGGTTAGAAAATATAGCAACCAGTTGTTGAACTCTTTCTTTGTCTCAGCTTCAATAATCTTTGCACCATTTGTCTATATTAAATATGATGAAATATTAAATATAGGGCATGGAAATTATTTTACATTATCATTTTAGGCATTGTATTCTTTTTTTAAAAATGTTTTTATGAATCGTATAGTAATTGGATCAAAATGAATAGATTCGTATCAATTTAATGAGCACATAAGCATGTGCAGAGTCACAGATGATTTATGTATTTATTCATTGAATTTAAACTTTATCCATTTATTTATTTACTTATCCCGGTAAGGTATGCTGTGTCAACTTTCCAGAGGCTTTCCCTAAAGCTCTGTGAAAAGCTAACAAACGTATTATGCTGACTGCGAACACGTTTTGCCTTCTCGGCCAACTCCTGCTGGAAACATTTATTTATTTCAGTACGCCAAGCGAACAATATGTCCAGTATTTTTTTTTTTTTAAACAATGTGCACTTTTGACAATAACAGCTGCTCGAATCTGACAGTTGTGAATAACTATTTTCCCCCGAGAGTCTCCATGTTTTATTCATCCAAAAAGCTAATATCACAGAGTTCCTATAGGTAACACTTGTGACCTTGAATCTCTTTACCTACTGCATGTCAACACGAGATTAGATATATACATACAGTTTTTCTTATCGTCGTCTATTCACCTGTAAGTTTCACACAAATTGTACATAGAGGCACTTTCAGTAAAATAGTCATTCACTTGTTTCTGGACAGCTACTGCAAGGCTATTGTAAGGGACTTCAAGGATAAAAAAAAATAATAAATCTGCAAATTCCACAAATAGTGCACATCACACCACTTCCCTCATGACATTCATCAGCAACCTGTCAGACAAAGAATCCAACACCTCACTACCAGGAAGGCAATCAAAAACTTGGTGCCCTTCAGATTGTGTGACCTCTGCCAATATCTAAACACCTCCAACTCAAACCCACGGTTTTCTATCAAATGATATTTTACTATGGCATTTCCAAACGGTGCAGAATTTAATTCAGACTTCAACACCGATGACGTTCAGATAACGTCGACTTAATATTACAGACAAGTTAGTTTTCGTTATGTAAAAGCAAGCTAAGAGAAAAACAAACAATGAACACGTAAGGCATTCGTTAAGCCCCAAGGTGTTACTTGGGAGAATCTCATGCAATGGAAACTAGTAAATGAGGTGAGTATTTAAACCAACGTATTTGTGGTCTACAGAAAGTTGATCTTCTGGCTCAGCAGAGAGCCTAAAAGCCAACAGTGTTGTTAACAAGCATGAAATAATTAATAGTGAATGAATATGGTCGTCAAATTTGTTTAGTGACAAGTAATCCTCAGGAAAAGTCTTGGTCTCATCTCAGTCTTAACACTATTTAATGTCTTGGTCTTAGTTGATATGGTTTTGACGACAACATTAGTCAGTAAACAGCTAGATAAGCGTTTGAAATTGTAAATATCGTTTGTGTAAAAAAAAACAAAACATTTAGGTTATGCTAATCTCTTTTAAGTGTAAAGCCCAAATCTTATTCCCTACTTTTTGAGGCTTTAGGAAAGATCAGCTCAAAATCTTTTTTTTTTTTTTTTTGGGTCTTTCGTAAACAGCAACAGCAGCAAAATGCATACGTAGCCAGATAATCAAATAGCAGACACAAAAATGAAATAAAACGTCATTCCTCTCAAAGAGCAAAACATTGTGGCTTTTTTTCCCAGAAATATTTTTACTGAAACATCAATCCAAATTTTAAAAAGTGCCAATTTGAAATCTCTATAGTTGGAAAGTGTATTTCACCTTGCAATAAAAAAAATTGCCTGCATTTCTGCCTCCCGAGTATACGCTCGTTTCTGGGAAAAGAAATGAACAGTGAGCGTCCTTGTTTTCCTTGATAATCTAAAATCCGATCGAATTAAATAGTGTAACAATCTGAATGTTCAGACTCTAGGTTAAGTAAAATCACATGGCTCAGATTTCCTGAACAACTTTGACCTTGTAAGCTTCGCAAATCCTTCAGAGCAAGTAAAAAAAACAAATAAATGACTAAACAAACATCAGGTTTACCCACATCTGACTTTCACTCCAGGTTTATACAAAATTATTTCTACTCCATTTATGAGGATTTGAATGTTCTCGAGATGCTTTCTAAAAGGGATCAGGTGATAACTGCGGCAAATTCGTAACGATGTTTCCTTCCCTCAAGGATGTGTAAATTTAATATTTTTCTCAAATTCAATTTTCAGCCAATGACTAACAGATGTTGTTGTGCACTTTTCTTCACTCACGCATAAGAAGACGGTGGTAATGGCAATTTAAATAAAACTTGTTGGGCTGTGGTGTCACGCTCACTCGTTCACAAAGTCAATAATTAAAGCTGTTTAAAAATGTCTTCAAGAGCAACTCCATGTTATAATTCATGCTTGCAGGGCAATGGTGGACTGTGTGTAAAAAAAAAAAAAAAAAACTTCATCAGTATGCTGAAGCCAGTGTAGGGTAGCATTAAAAGTAAAACACATTACAACAGTCCATTAATCACTCCAAGAGCTTTCAGAAGTTAGAAGTTTCTACACAGTATTTAAATTGGTCCATAAAACATCAACGAATGAAAGAAGTTCTGGTCTAACCAACTCCAGACATCTTTATTTTTTTTAATCAGATTCAATTGACTTAATATTTGACAGGTTAGTCAATTATTGTTGGTTTCCCTACTTTACAACTTTTTTTTTTGGAGTGTTTGTTGTATCTATTTCAAAATTGAATTGCTATTTCTTTCTCACCAGACTGCATTTTCCTGTTAGTTGGAATATTTAGCTCTTTAACTGTTTAATCCAAGACTACACTGAAAAGCCTGACTCACTGCCCTGAGTCTGTTTGCCATTTGCATTTGGCAAGAAAAAAATTGTTTTGTATCTCCAGCAAGACAGCAAAACACTGAGCTGATTATTGCCCTCAAGTTAAAACTCCTTAATTAAACCTTTGCAGATGACTCATTAATGCAACAACCTCAACACTTGATTTATGACGACTAAGTTTTTCAAGGTGTATTTTGCTACATCCCCGCGTGCCCCACCTTTGTGACGTAAACAAGTCGTGGATCCTCCGGGGACTATTATGTAAGTCTCTCAGACGGAGCCGGGCAGGGTGGAGGAGACTGCTTTTCTTTCCTGTCTCCTCCCCCTTCCTCTGCAAGCCTCCTACACAAACACGCTTTAGCTCTATACATTAAGCATTAACCTTAGAAAACCAGAACACAACCTCGCGGCCGTAAGCTGTATAGGAACAGTGTGAGATGGGGGGGGGGGGGGAGCAATGGACGTCAAAGGAGGTCATGTCTGGCTGCTGGCATGCAAAGCGGAGATTATGGCTTTAGATGTAAACATACAAGCGTACTTCAAATAATTTCAAACCGCTCTGGCCTGTTTTCATTAATTCAACCATTGTTATGTCTTAGTGGAATCATAATAAATAGAAAGGGACAATAAATAATGGTGAAATCCTGTTTAGCAGATGTATGCATGAATTCCGAGCAAATGCTTAGCAAAGAAGTTACGCGTCCCCGAATCGATTAAAACCCAGCCAGCTTTTAAATGACCTTAATGGAAAAGTAAGAAGATAGTAAAGCTGACTATTTATATTTTAAAATGCCATTAGTCATTTTATATTGCAAGTTGACCTCTGTACTATAGAGAGACGCTTTTGGGCTTCAAACGTATTTATTTATTGATGTATCCTCAAAGCTGTAAATATATTTTGACTGGTGAAGTGCTAATTGTGGTTTTGCTTTGATCTGTACATCATCAGATGTTTCTTTTCAGAGAAAATCATAAATAGTTCCTGTAATTGTACTTTACAGAGGAGCACTGTAATATTTCTTGCATTTCAGCCAGCAAGAAATGTGTCGCAGTGTTCCCTCTGGTCATGCAAGTAATGGACCTTAAATGTGTGACTCACATTTCATAGTTCATCCTGTTTAACACATGCATGATTCATATGATTCATAGATCATAGTGAAGTCCACAAACGATTGGAGTATTTTAAGCGTTCTAGCTACTGTGCATTTTGTCGACAAACAGGCTAGGGAATGTAGAAGTGCGTGCAGTTATCAAGATATGCATTACTGCACCAAAGGGTACACAAACAGGGCTTTTATGTATTCCCATTCAGTGAAGACTAATATTCAGTCACATCTGTCTAAGCTGTGGGGAGCATTTTTTCTAGATTGGAGATAGTCAAGTGTGAACATTCATGTTGGCGTCATGGACAAAACACTTCTCAGCACAACTGAATCCAATGAAAATTATAATTATTATCATAATTATATAATATTTATATTATCATTATTGTAATTATTATAATAATTATTATTATCTGTCACGATTATGATCTATTATTGCACAAATGTAAAACAGCCAGTAAAGGCTTGGGAAAAAAAAAAAAAAAAAGCTTCTTGGATCATGCAAATATAGAAATCAGGAGCTCACTGAGGAACTTGATGCTTGGTATCATATTACAGGATATCACAGAATGACCTCTTGATATGCCGGATGCGATCATAATCTTTTATATATAGCAATGTGCAGGTCTAAACTGACAAAAACAAAATTGACTTGGGCCCAGTCCAACAGTCTCTTTTAGCAAAACACAGAAAAATAATGAAATTTCGTCACACTGGCCCCGAGAGTTCCTGGCCCAGCGGGCATCTGCTGAATAAGCCTGATGACCAGTCCAGCCCTGGCATGTGCAATATGAGACAAGTGAGATCAAGTGGATTGGATGACATTAAGAAGTGGTTGATAAGGAGCTCCCAGTATTTGTGGCCGGAATCACTTTCTCATCCATCCTCTGCTCAACCCATCTCATTAGTTGGCTGCCTTCATTAATGTCCACTCAATACCAATGTCACACACTGTGCCAGACAAATCACAGCTAGATTAACACACTGTGCCTCCTTCCTGAGGGCAATGAAACCTTCTAAAGTCTTCTTGTGATGCAAAAGTTTTTTGTGAAAAGGCAAAAAATGATGTCCAGCATGTTAGTCATCAAATAATGGAAGAGATGGTGTCAATTATGATCTGGTCTAACATGCCGCAATGAGACTGCTCGCCATGATTTTTTATAGAGGCCTGTTGCTATCGCAACGTTTCTCTGTAAACATGCTACCATGTGTGTGACAAATGTGCTCAGCAAATTTTCACTTGCCCTTGTGTTTGTCTTGCCAATCCTTGAGGCATGGTCCGCTTGCCACCAAAGAAGGCCAAACACTCAGCCAGCATGTAGCACAACTACAATTTAGATGTCTGCATAAGGAAGTGAGCATGGATTGCGAAAAAAAAAATACAAAATTGCAAAATATCATCTATTCAGATTGTCATTGGTTATCAAATTTTCTGGTGAATGATCTGTGTGTATAATAAAGTGAGCATATTTACACACAAATGAAAGCACATTTATAATAAAAAAATGCAAAAAATAAAAGACTACTTTCCTGTTAACAAAACCGAGCCTATAAAATTGTCGACTGCATTAAATTGCACCAAATGTCCTACGGAGAAACACAACGTTCCCATTTTCTCACACGCTGACAAGACGCTCAGGTCTTTTGAAGGCAAAACACATGATCAAATGCATCTGTACAACAACACACTCCTTTGTAACCACACAGCTCTCAACAAGTTTAAAGACCCCTCAATGAGGTAAGCCAATTATTAATAACAGCTCTCAGTATTTACCAGCATGGTGCCTTAATGTCATTATGTACAGTATGAACTGCACTTTTTTTTTTTTGCAAAACAAAGCATTCAATTACAGTATATTAAGTGTTGTTTTAATGCAACACGTGTACATTTCTACACTTATACACAAATAGTATATTTAGTGTCCAATGCAAGCGCATTTAAACACATTATTTACATTACATTATTTTAAATGTAGACTTGTTGCTGCAGGATTCCATAACATTGCACTCATGCAACAGCCATTTCCCATTTTATATTCTGCAAAAATACTGCGTTGTTTGCATCCACACCGGAATCTCAAGGCGTTTCCGCATACAGACATACATGAGGAAGCGCAAAGTAGGTGACAGACTGAGTTGGTGTCAGCGCGCTTGGCTTCTTATACGTTTAGGTCATGTTACCATCGCCAGGCCGAGCGAGCGAGCGAGCGAGCGGGTTGACGTGAGGACAGCACTCGCTCACCTTGCACACCGGCCCCGATGTACACAGCGCAGCCGTCACTGAAAGATCTCCAGAAGGTGGAGTCCACATAAGACCACGTAGCTGCAATCGAAGCTGCGTGATCGTCTCCAGAAAGCGTCAGCGGCGGAAAAACACGGTACGAAGAGCAAAAAGGAGGTGCATTTACCGTGTCATCAAAAAGCGTCCGAGCCTCTCCCAGCTGGCCCACCGTTGACTGGCGCGTGTTTGCCCGCAAGTGTCAAAGCTTGTGCCGCCACGAGCCGTCCGTGTGTATGCGTTGCGTCCTCCCCCATGCCTGTAGAGTGACAGTCGGTACGGACCGCCGAATGCAGGTCAGGACAGAGCACGGTTGCCTCGGTTATGAATGATTCTTCTCGAGGCTCAGAGCTGCCCTCCAGCGGTGGAGCAAGGAACTACGATGGTTTCATGGCGGAATTAAAGAGACATGACGCGATGTTTTACCCCAGCAACGGGATTTAGAAATGAAGGAAAACTTTGGTGCTTCAGGAACTAAATCATTTTTAAACAGATTATAAAAAATATATAGACACTTTCCTGCACAGCAATGAGAGACCTTGATTGGCAGGAATTGGTTGTGGTCACGCCCACAACGGCACAAACCACCCTTTTTAAAATACCCTGGTGTGCATGCATATGCAAAACTAACTCCCGGTCTAACATGCATGCATCAATCTGGATTTGCACTGGTCAGGAAAAAAAAAATGTGTGATGGGTCATCAAGAACTTGGGTCCAACCGAAACTTGGCCTTTTTCAGCCTGCTTCATTAAGTAGTACACAACAGGATTTTATTTCTGTGCATCTGTGCTTTTTATTGCAATAATACATCTGGAAATAGAATGTATATATATATTTACACACACACACACACAAACATCAACATACATATTGTCAATGGTTAGAACAAAACTAAAATTTGGACATGAAGCAATAAATACAATTCACAAAGGCTAAAAGACAATAAAGTAAACATTAATTGAATGAAGTGGGTGAATTCTCCTTCACACATACACAACTACACGCATCGGCTAAATTGTTACCCTTGCGTTAACGGAAAAGAAAATCCAACAATGGTCACTGAAATGACATTTTGAATGACATGGTCAAACAGAATTATTAAAACAAACTAATAAAACTAGCCTGGACAAAAATGGGGCCATGCTACTTAATATTTGTTCACTTTTGAAATTTGATTGTACCCTGCACAGATTCAAGACACACTTTGCTGAATGTAGCAAAGCAGCTCCAGAACGTAACCTTTTTATTTTCAAAGTAGGTACAATGTTTGATTTATGATTTATTAGTTAATTTGTCTTTAATCGGTGTACTCCAAAATGAAATTTGCCTGATGTGACAAAGTGATTGACTCATAAAAAAATACAATAAAATACATATTCATTTTGTCCCAGGTACAATTTAGCCTCCATGTGTACGTATACACGTTCATATGCATACACATGCGTAGCTTCAAACATGCACACAAATCGACATTAGCTCAAGCTTTCATGAAGAACAATTTCGCACTATTTTTTTTTCCTGTTCCGTAGTTTCATATCCATCTTAAAAGTGCAGATTTTTTTTTTTGTATTGAACACTGACAATGCCAAATCTACGCTAGCTTTACTAAACTGCACTGAACTGCACATAACAGACAATCAACAATCCAACTTCCACTAGAACGAACCTGATAATCTTTGGAAGAACAAAGGATAACAAATCATACTGTCATAGTCTGTTTACATAAGTAAATTGGGAAAAATCTTTCTCAATATACTGTCTGTGTTAATATATACTATGTACTTTGGGCTTACACTGATTTAAGCCATAGACAAGTTACAGAATATCCAAGGTTTAACATTTACATACGGAACAAAGTACTTTTTTCTTAGCCACTACATGGTCACTAGAATCCTGCACAAAGCAAGCAATCAGCACTGTATTCATGTCCATTTTAATGGCGTTCTCGTTATTGTCTCTTTGTACTCACAGTATCATACTGACTATAATTTAGCAAGACAACATACTACACAAGAAGCTAAAAACAGATAGCTTTTTTTTCCCCAAGATGCACAAAACAGCACTTTTTTTTTTTTTTACAATCATCTATTGCAATATTTTTACAGATAACAATTTGATAACAGTATCATTTCCCGTAGATTGCAATGATATGATGGCAAATATACTTTGGTGATATTGCCGATACAAACATGCTGAGATAAGAAGGGGAGGGGCGGGGGGATTGTATAGTGTCTTTTACTAGATGCGTATTTAGAAAGGTGGACAGAGGAATGACTTGGTGGATGACTTCTTCTCTTCCACATTGTTTGTGGCTAATTGTTGCGTTTTTGAAGCCACTCTACTCATAAACGCTGCGACCACTGTAAAATAATAGATGAAGATAAAATTGTCTGGTTACACTTCATCTTCTTTATTATTGGCACACAACATCCAAAAATAACATTATATTTAATAATAATAATAATGGAAGCATGATTTTCATGCAAACAAACCAAAACATGAGGCAAAAGGCTGTTTTAAAGCAAAACCATTTGATTTGTTGATGTGAAGTGAATCACAGCATGCATGCAAATTTTTGGTAGCATTAGCATTGTGGTTGTGCAACTTTTAAATGCAGTATAAAAAGACTCGACAACCTTATGGGTGCTATTCTAATGGCTTATGCTATGCTAGTCTAAAAATTCCATCTTGTTTGTTGTTGACCTTACCGGTACAGAGTGGCAGCTTAAATTCGGATTTGATTGCCTTCATTCAACCTGATGCAAAATAAAATGATTGATGATGAAAGGCGTTGCAGTGACATAAACAAGCACAGACAATGGAGAAAGTAATGGGGGAAAAAAGGGATGAAAAACATTTAAATTGATAGATGTCGCTATACTCACGCCCCCTCATCTCTCAGCAGAGACAGGAACTTGGTCACTCTGTAATCTTGGTCCATCTAGAGATGATAAAATGAAATGTCATTTTTCTTATCTTCTATAAATTTCCTTTTCGGAATATATTTATGACAAATATAAAAAAAAAGATCACATTTCTCATTCCCAAGCAAATATGAAAGACTAATTCCGATGTACCTGCAGCGACATCTCGATAAGCACGAGGAGTTTCTTAATGCCGATCCAAACTCGCTTTCCTTTAAGCTGCTGTGCGATGCTGGCCCTTTCTTTGTCTGAGAAACTCCCCAACAGCTGCATAAAAAAAAAAAAAAAGTCAGTGATGCCTGCAAGAATCTGCAAAATTGGCATTTGATTCCCTAGCTGGAAAACAAGGTTATTATATTTGTATATTTTTCAATAACTGCCTAGCTCTCGGCAAGAGCGTGCATAATTCATTCAAATGCCGGTGTCAATTTGCTCATACCTCTAAAGCGTCGACAAGCTGCTCCCCGGTGGAGATGTTAGGGATGTGTATGGTGGTGCTGAAGGCATCCAACATCTCCATCTCCTGCAGGACGTCTTTCCTGCTGGTGGTGCCAATGATGAGCAGCTTCCGACCCTGAAGGAGAAATCAATTAAAGCCCCCTGACAGATATATTTCATTTCAGAGGTTCATTTTCTATTCATATCTGTCTGTTTTTTTTTTTTTCTGACCTTGGGAGGTGCTTTCTTCAAGAGCACCAACAAGGCTTGAAGAACCAAATTGGAGAAACGCGGTCCAATTGGGACATAATCGAGGAGACGTTCGATGTCATCAACCACCACACAGCTGAGCTGGGATTTGTAAGCGTCATCAAAGACCTAAAATACAGAAGAACATTTTTTTTTTTTTGGAAATAGTGATTGTAGTGTTTTTTGTTTACTGCTCTTTCCTTTCTCTCAAGTTACACAGTTGATTTGTTTGCCACAATTGATCCAACAGTGCGGCACTAACCTTTTTGATTGCCTGGCACTTGGAGATCTCTGAGTGCCCAATCATCTTGTCTGGAGAACAGAGCTTAATGAAGGGGAACTGTGAGTCCTCTGCAATCTTGGCTGCCAAAGCTGTTTTTCCACTGTGAGGTGGACCTGGAGGTACATTTGACAAGTCACAAATTATGAACCAACTGAATGTATTCATCTTTACAGCATGCTCACCTTCCAGTAGCACAGTCACCAACGGTGTGCGATCACTGTTCTTGGTCTGCTGCACCAGCAGCTCTCCATCATCGAGGACATGTGTAACTGGGTCACCCCATTTGATGATGCCATTCATGATGTAGTTGGAGTAATCCTCCTGGTTTGTCCCAAACGCCTGGGGAAGAACAAGAGGAATTATTTAACAATAATGAAATTCTAATCTGCATCTGAGGTTTAAAAAGAGATGATGATACTCACTGGTTTAATGTCATTGTTAAGGGATCCTAAGAAGTCATCTCTAGTGACCTGCAGCTTCTCTGCCCTCTCCATGTCAACCTCAACTGTAGATGTAGCCTGAAAAAAAAAAAAAAAAAGCCATTCAGAAATGCATCTCAGCTAGAAGAATTTCATTTCTATTCCACCACCATCACAAGCTCCCATAAAAATTATATTGAAAACTCCAAACGGAATATTAGTGTTTTTGGAGCGGCAAAAATCTTTTACAGCCTCTCAAGTGCAATCTCATGGTGGGTGTAAAAAAAGAAACAAGATGAGAAAAATCAATCCAATCAACCAATGAACCGCATGAACCTGCCTTTAAAAAGCTGCAATAAAATGACATTGCGCAATAAAATGGCCGCCATGGTTTAAATGAGGGCCACAATGTTGCCAAACAATCAAAAGCCAACACATTTGATGTACAATTTAAATAAATAATATATAAAAAATGTCTATTTAGTTAGTATTTCAATTAGTGTCCTAAAACGAGCTACATCATGAAAATCAGTATTTTTAAAAGCCTCATTATTGACAGACAAACTGACCTTGATATGTCTGTTCATGGCAGTGGACTGGGCGGCCCTAACCAGTCCCTCCAGCTCTGCTCCACTGTAATTCTTGGTTTCAGATGCCAGCTCTGGTATGTTGACATCTTGAGCCAGCAGGTTGAAGTTTCGCATCTTGTTAGTATGAATTGTGAGAATTTGAACGCGGCCTTTCTCATCAGGAAGACCTGGTAGGAGAAGAGAAAGCATTTTAGACGGAACGGGCACAATCATCAGAAATAATAACAAATCATTTTTGTCTTGCAAATTACAATAAGGAATAATTGAGTTGTTCTTCAATTCATCCATCCATTCATTTTCTATGTCGACAAACCCATTCAGATTTTTAGGGACACTTACCAATTTCCATCTTGACCTCAAACCTGCCAGGCCTCATGAGGGCATCATCAATCAGGTCAGGCCTGTTGGTCATCCCTGGTCAAAACAAGAATAGCGATCAATCCATTTTTTACTCTGCTTGTCCTCAATGAAGTTCAGCGACTGGTTACCAGTCAATCACAATGAACTGATGTTTCACTTTAGCTACAAGAAGATTATTTACCAATGACCAGGATGTTGTTAAGTTGCTCCACACCATCAATCTTGGACAGGAGCTGATTGACCACAGTATCGTGCACACCCGTGCTGCTCGCACCCGTGCCTCTCTGCTTGCAAATGGCATCCAGTTCATCAAAAATGATGATATGAAGGCCGCTGTTAGCTCCCAGCTAATGAAGGTGGAAATTAAAAGGTCAGACGTGTCAATGTTGATTTTCTAAAATGTAAATCACAGCAGCAAGTTACACACCCGCTTTTGCTCGTCCTCTGCGTCGGCGAACAACTTGCGGATGTTGGCCTCGGACTCTCCCACGTATTTATTGAGGATTTCAGGGCCATTGACGATCTTTGGCTCCCGGGCGTTAAGCATTTTGCCAATCTGCCTAGCCATTAGGGTTTTACCACAGCCTGGAGGTCCGAACAGCAAGATACCCTTCACGTGCTTACAGCCTGGACACAGAAAAGGAAAGGAACGATTCATGAGAAACAAACAAAATACAAATGACAAGCAAAAAAAAAAAAAGGTAATTTCTCACCCATCTGCTCCACAATGTCTGGAGGGAAGACTCGAGAAGCAAAAGCTCTCCGGAAAATGTCAGAGAATTCCTTGTCCAGACCTCCAATGCCCATTTTCTCAAAGTTCCAGTCTGGGTTGATGATTGTCTGACGTGCTTCCTTGGTCTTTGCCTTACCTACATACAATGAAAAGTAAGTATTAGTACAATAAAATAAATACATATACAAATATACATATACAGATATAGCGTCAAAACACTCTTTCACTGTAACACATTGCCACCTTGTGGAGACAATAGGAAGAGACAGGTGTAGCATAGCATTAAAAACTAAAGCTTTTTCCCCCTCATTCTTTTATTCATAATTAATACATGTTTTTTATTTCATGGATTTAATAATGCTTCAATTGTTTCAAATAGGAAACATACCAACAAGTGTCAAGGATGAACTCTCTGCCTTCTCAAAAATCACCTGACTGTTGCCCACCAGCAGCCCAGCATCAATCTGTCATAAAAAAAAAATAATTTCAAATAGGATTACCTGAAAATACCGTAACAATATTGATTTAAATTGCATTTGTTGTTCATTTTGAACCTTAATTTGAACGTCAAACTATCTCAAGCATTCCATACCTTCTGTGGTTTCTTTCCAGAGGGTGCTTCACCTTTGAGGATGCTGGCATCCATTGCCTCAATGTCTTTGACAACCAGTCCAAAAAGTTTGTCACAGAAGCTGAACACCAGCTAAGAGACAAATAAGACAGATTTGCAACATCAAAATAAAGTCCACATGCTTATGCCTCAAAAGAAATAATCAGAAACCTGCTGTGTGACAGAAAAGGCCTGGCTGTTGAACTTCTGGATGAACTCGGCAGCCATCTTATCTGAGTCATAAGGTGAAGAGTCTGTACTCTTCTTCTGCAGGAAGTCAATTTCGATTGTCATGGCACCGATGCACTGCTTGGACTTGTCAAAGTTGTAGTTGGACACTAGAGACAAACAATTATTTTTAATACCATAACAAAACAATCCATCACATTTTTTAATGAGTATGTTCTTCCATTTTTATTGTAATAAATTACACTATTCATTTTAGTATAATCACCACTGGCGGAACTAGAGGGGGGCATGTGGGCACTGCCCTCCCTCCTTAAAATACACTTGGACCCTCAGGTGACAGGCTGAATACTTGACTTTTGGGAATTTATTTCCACATTGACCACAGCAAAACCTTTTAGTTCATTATAATAAATTTCTTTACTTGAGCTCATTATGTAATCTATTTGGTGTGCAAAAGCTTTTTGCTAACTGATTTGCCATGAGTGTAATACCTTCCACTTCCTGGCCGATGGAGAGACCAGCCCATTTTCGCTACAAGACAGATAAAACAAAGAGCAATGAGCACAAAAATTTAAAATTTATGAAGGAAACAGTTAAAAATACGATTATTTATGCGAGTACCTGTGGCAGACTGAATGCAATTGAACCAGGTGCTACAGTGTGATGGGTCTTGACTGTAAACACAAATTTGTGGTTGGGCGTGGTCTTCACAGTCACGTGTCTGTACAGCAGAGGGATAAAAACTTGAATAGCTCTCCAGACAAAATTGTATGAGAAGCATTAATACTCGTATCAAAAATCAAAAGTACTAAATCTATTCAGACTGCAGTGTTGATGTCTTTATTACTGAAGGAAGAAGATGAGTGGGCTGATAACAACTCACTGTCCAGACTGCAGATCCTTCTCGCTGACCACGGCACAATTTGTCAGCGACAACTCGTCTGTCGGGCATCGTGCCGCTTGCATGGTCTGCAAAGAGAGGTCAATGAAACACACTTGATGAAAAGCAGAGCCCATTTAGGTTTAGTTGGCAATTATAGTTCAAGCTAGATTGCATCTTAACTCAAAACAAAATTATGACAAATCTGCATTCACTTTTTTTTTCCCCACTTATTTTATCACACAGTAGGTTTCATTAGAATGAAAAGCATTTTCTGTAAAGCGCATTTTACGGCAGTAAGTTTTCCTCCATTTTTATCTTGATAAATCAAATGCAAAGACTTTTACAGCACAATTGACAGATGGATAAATTCCAATGCACATTACTGCAGCCCAAGCATGTGACATGGTAACCACGGCAACTACATTAAAATATCCAACAGTGCCTCAGACAATAAAATAGGTTTACTGCAGGCAAATCCATCAGCGGCAACAAATGCATATATTAATTGATACCACTTTTTTCAGTGAACCATTAAAGAGGAATTCATACCCCAAATATTCTTTTTTGTTCTGTGAATCAACCGAGTCATCAATGCCTGTGAAATGACTCAAAACGTGCAGATCACAAGAAAAATTATGTTTTAGGAAGAATAGGCACACAATGAATCTGATTGATGAGATTAGGAGGAAGAATTGATTTTGGATGGAGAACTAAGTTCTATTGACACTCGGCGCTGCAGTGCATCAACACTTCAGAATGGATTTTATGATTGACAAACAAAAATCATTCATACTCACATTCACACCTACGGCCAGTTTGAAGTCATCGATTAATCTAAATCTCATCTATATGGAATGTTAGTAAACCAGATCACCTGGTGAACCCCCACAAGGACATTGGAGAACCCCCCCCCCCCCCAAAAAAAAGGTGGCCAGCTGAGATTGCGGATCATCCAAAGCAACAAAAAAAAAATCAATCCATGACAACTAATTTGCATCTTCAGTCTGTACCCTGCATGCAGCTACTCATTTTTGACAGTAGACTAAGTGACAGAGAATGAATGAAGGAATGAATGAATGAATGAAGGAACCAATGAATGAATGAACAAAATAATAAATAAATACATTAATGGATGCATGGCTGAATAAATAAATAAAGATACCAATAAATAAATAAATAATAAAATAAAATAAAATAAAATAAAAACAGATTTCTATTTCCAACATTGAGTGCCTCTGATGCAGTGGGACCCAAACACAACGACTTAGTCCCTGCCCAGGAGGGATCCAAGCCTACAGTGGCGCACTTCCTCTTTGCAACCAGCGCTCCCAGAGCAATTACATAGTTGCCAGGTGGGAAAAGCATATTGTTTCCACAAGGAGTCAGAAAAGGAAGTTAGTACTGGACTGGTACCACGTTTTGATGGAATTAGCACTTGTGTTTCCATACATACCTTGAAAAATATTACCACCTTGTGGCGCCAGCATAGGCAAGCAGAGAGGAAGGACAGAAGACAGTTTTTGAGATAGTTGGAAACTTGAGGTGAAGATGTGGAAAAGCTTCGATGCAGTCACAAGTATGGATTTGACATGCATGCCACATACATGCAGATGTACTGCACGTGGAATTTACACCAAGGCCAGAGATGATGGGAGTGCATGCTAAGAATTGTTTTTCAAACTGCCCAATTCTGTTTCATTCCTATCAGATTGCATATGCAAGGCGCCATGCAGGTGCATTTTCTTTTTTTGCCCACATTAAAAATAAAAAGCGACAACAGTATAAATAGAGTGATTGGTGAAACACAAATAATCAGATGAATCTGCTCCAAAGAGGGTTCATGTTCATTTTTAATTAAAGACAGGATCATTTGATTTGATGACATAAAATATGAATCACTATGAAGTCGGATTTCTAGCTTCAGGGAGAAAAGCGTAGCAATCATAAGAGAATACTAAACAGACAAACAAACAAATAAATAAATAATCTAATTCGTGAATTCTCCAGCTATGCAATCCCCAGGTAAGCAATATGATTGCAACACATTGTCTTTATTAAGCCATGAAAGCATTTTACTCCGATTCAATTTTCTTTGGCTTAGAGGTCAGACAAAATAATTCCCCAACCGGTGGGAAATTAACTAGATGAATTCATTTCATAAACAGCATGAGGAAGAGGGCCTGCATCCAAGACTCAAAAGTAAAAAGGCCATGAGTTCAATGTGTCCTTCTCATCACCTCTTCTGACTCATTCTCAACATCTCACTTCGAAACATCCCACTGAATTATTCATGGTGCTGATCCATCTACAGGTCTGCACAGACGATCAGTGCTGCAGGATTAGGGTGGAGCACGGGTGGGTGGGTGGATGGATGGATGGATGGATGGATGGATGGATGGATGGATGGATGGATGGATGGATGGATGGATGGATGGATGGATGGATGGATGGATGGATGGATGGATGGATGGATGGATGGATGGATGGATGGATGGATGGATGGATGGATGGATGGATGGATGGATGGATGGATGGATGGATGGATGGATGGATGGATGGATGGATGGATGGATGGATGGATGGATGGATGGATGGACGATACCAACAGCTTTTTGCCAGACACACAGAGGTTCACAAACTGTTTGTGTACTTGTGTTTGTTTGTGTCAATCTCCACTATGTCCTTTGTGTGTCTAATGTGTTTGTGAGGGAAAAGTGTGTTATTTTTGTGTGTCGCTGCTGCCCGACAGCAAACGGGCCGTCTAAATTTAGTCGTCGCTCTCGTTGGCACACACATTCGCTCACTCACATGCACTATGATGACCTTATTGATGGAAGCATCTTTCAAAAATTGCCCTGGCTTGCAGGCTGCCAAAAAACTGTCAGAGAATTTCAACCCTTTCCCAAAAACGCCCCATTTAAATGTTTTTAATTGTTTATCAACAAAAACATAACAAAAAGATTTGGGATTGCTTGGTAAACGTAATCAACAGTCGCGTCCTAAAATTCGAAAGCCTCCGCAATTCTTCACTTGGCCATAAAATAGATTGAGTAGGAGGTTAAACCAACCCCGAAGCTGAAGAAGGCAATTGAAGATTCCAAAATTTATGTTGGCAGCAACTCACTCTTTGCAGCTCGCCCATTTGCAACACAAAAAAATTGGACATAATTACTTCGCTTTGTCCTTGATGCTTTTAGATCAAGCTGGGAAAGGTTGTCAAGAGGTAGGTGAACCTGAATTCATTAACGCTGTTATCACTTCCCAACACTGGTCTGTGTTCAGTCTCTGGGCAACAAGATGACACGCACTAGTAATCCACTTAACAAAGCCCACGCTGGGCGTCCACACTATTGAGTAGTCAGAGATTTTTCATTCATTGTTTTTTTTGTTTACCTTTCAGCACTCAAATTTAGCAGGATTTTACGACTCGATGTGACACCCAGTGATGCCTATATCGCTGAATCACAGATTAAATGATAATGTGTGAATCTATAACTGTTTTAGTTTTTGTGACTGTAAATTTAGTGGTCACTCCTGTATAGACAGATTTCTTTCTACTGAGGAAATTTATTCTTCCAAGCAGGGCCAGCCTTGGAAAGATGATGGAAAGGCTCCTCAGGAGCAACTGACTTTGCAACAGGGGACAGTTTTTCGACTCAAATTTACAACCAGTAGTTACGTATCCCTTAAGCAATCATATTTTGGAGATCGTCTTTTAGGTCTGTGGTATCACTAACAAATGTAATATTATAAAACAATTATTTCCAAGTCAATCAGCAGACTTAAAAACCAACTTACGATCATTTTAGAATGTGAGGGGATTGAAAAATCATCAATTTATGAAAGCAAATGACTCATTTTATATTTTCCAATGCCATTGCTGGAATTGTTTGTGTGATGACTGACCAACCATAGTATGCCCGGCAACAGCACAGTAGAGGGCAAATCAGACTGGGGGGGATGCAAGTGTGTGTGTCATGGGAAAACACAAAATTGACCCCAAACTTTTGAACGGTAGTGTAAATATATGAACACACACATACACAATGTGAGCTTGACACTATCAAAACCAACCATGCACTCTGTCCATAATAAAGCAGCCATTATAATAAAACCATTGTGATATAGCCTACACACAGCACGTAAGATAAAAATGGGTTTAAGTCAATGCACAGCTATGCTGTGCCATCCCTCAAAGGCGTCTCCTGTGCGCAAAAAAAAAAAAAAAAAAACTGCAGAATGAAGGCAACTGTCTGCACAATACTGCCTGCATATTATTATCATCACAGGGGACAATGCATGGCACTATCGAGGTAGTGCACACACGAGGATGTTACACACCGTTATGTTATATACAGTGGAAGGGGAGCTTATTATCAGTGAGCGCTTTTTACGCAGCAGCAACGTCGGCTCAAGGGCAAGCAGCTCCGGGATTAAGCGGCGGCCACACTCCTTTGACTGACGGGGCTCTGTTCATTTTTGACTTGATTATATACACGCGTAGCAAATATGTCCATTGCAAGCACGCGAGGGAGGCTGCAGAATCGAGTGAAATCAAATAAATAAATATATACATATATATAACACCAGCAATGACATTCGCTTGGTTCCATCCGGTGTTATCGGAGCCAGCGATAGTCCGACATTTTGCTGCACACTTTACCTGAAAAGGAGGAAGCGTCTGTTCGTCTAAAACAGCAAAAATAACAATCGAGTGTTAGTTTTTCTTACCCGGGCCGCCATCTTCACGGTTTGTGGTGGATCAGTGATGCTGTAGTGGCGGTCGGAGAAGGTTCATAAGACGGAGGGACAAGAAAACGGAGGCTCGACAGCAGATGGCTTTATAAAGCGTAGCGCACTCTTCTCCGATTGGTTGAATCAACCGGAAGCTTGACAACTGGGTTTGTCCCATTGGCTGACGTGTTCTGGTCCCGCCTACTTCAGCGCGTTTGTATGACGTGGCAACACACTCACATGTGGACATCAAACGTGCAAGTATGAATGTGTAATAAATAAATACATAAATAAATACATAAATAAATAAATACATAAATAGATAAATAAATACAATTGGGATTCCAAACGCATAGGGTTTTGCATGTGCGCGCGCACTGCTATTTACAGTGCGTGTATCAGCACCATGGACAGCAACACAGTTTCAACGCTCATCATCTCTAAAGGTTTATTGATAGAACGTACATCAATATACCTCGTTGCAATTTTATGCAATGTTTTCAAGAAAAAACAAATATCAAATCATTATATAATTTGATTTGTTATTCTCAAGATTCATTATGGCTGAATATGCTGGAAAAAAACATTTTGGAAACTGGCTGACTAATAGCTATGACAAGGCCTTAGCTTGATATCTGCTGCTGAGTCATGTAGCTCACTTTTTGCCCCTTGTGGCTTAAAAGGTTTCATCAAGGTTTTCTGAGGACCTCTGCTGGTCTTTTTTGGGCAGGCCAGTCCAGTACTGGCTTGGAATTGTCCTCCTGAAATAGGCTGGGATGTCCCTGAAAAATTAAAAATGGAAGAATATTTAGAAAAAAAGAAAACCTCTCCTCTCTTTGGACATTAAATATCTTCTCTTGATAGTCAATAAATGTTAAAAGGGATTTCCAAATCATTGTATTTTGTCTTTATTTACATTTTACACAGTCCCAACTTCATTAAGTTGTTTTTTGTCTATTAATCAGGCTCTAGTTGAATGAATGACTGTTCTGTATATTTACTTACAATTTAACAAAGCCGACTGTGTTTGTTAAATAAGTACAAACCAAATTGCTTGTAAATGTTTTTTATACAAATTACTTGTAACAGCTGATCACTTTGTTCTTTCTTGCATACATATTCATACATCCACAAAGTAACAGACTGCAGCATCAGTATCCTCGTAACACTAGTAGCATTAAACTTGAACAAAGATTCTTGTTACACAATATGCTTCACAAATGGAAGGGGGAGAAAAAAAGAAGATATTACCGGTAAGTCTATCATCATCATTTCACAATAGGTTTTTTTTTTTGTCTTGTACGTGTTGCAAGATAAAATATGGCACATAATTGATGAGACGTGATTGGGAGGAGTGGGAGAGGTGTTAACCAAGTCTTCTGTTTCAAGTCCAGTCCTCTCAGAAGATAAGTAGTCCTTTAAACATTGTCTTTCTTTGTGTGTTTTGCACCAAAGCAGGTGGATTCAGTTCCAGAGAAGAAAAAAAAATCACAATATCTTTTGCACTTCATCAATCACTCTTTCCTACATCTGCATGGTACAACGTAATCAATTCTGTGACATATGTGCTGGAGAACATTTCACATTAAAGTCTGTGTATCACATTGAACTCTAAAGCCACAGCAGTCCTGGCTATTCACCTGTTCAAATATATATATTCTGAGAAAAAGGTTAAGATTGTATTAATCTGATCTAATACAAACCATAACAATAAACCATATCAACATTATGTGATTCGGCAATGACGTCTTATTTATAGATACTAACAAATTTGAGGCTAATATTGACTGTGTTTGGGTTTGATGGCTGCACAGTTGACAGTAAATCAATTTGACATGTGGAAACAATTCAAACATACACCATTTGAGGATATAAATATTGTGTTCCCACTGTATGTGCTTTCATATAACTCAATGAGACAATGCTGCCCAGCTTTTGTATCATTAAGGATAATATCGCTGACATTTAGACAAATGCTACTTGTTTTCCATCCAACTCATCAAAAACAGGAAAGTCAAGTGTGTTCATCATGGAACAATTCTTCATATGCATAATCATATGAGGTCACATGAGTTCAGATTCTGGATCTGGGCTACATTGTTGTTGCAGCATGGTCTATCACCAGAATACAAAACTAGAGCAAAAACATCACTTCTAATAAGCTTTTATTGATCCTGTGCTGTTTTTGTTCTTCAGAATCATCGCTTCGAATTGGGTTCAAAATCTGTAGAATGATACACATCAATCAACTGTCAACCTTTATAGCAGCCTGTTTAGAAATTAAAAAAAAATGGGCAGTTTGATTATTTTAGATGTCTTGGCTGATATTTCCTTATTGTTTGATATAGACTAGTGTTAGTTTTAAGAAATGGAAGATTGGGAAAAATACATTTGTCATTACTAGATGTAGTGATGGAAAAAAATTGGGAACATTTGATCTTTTTCTTACCAAAACGATCATTAAGGAACATTCAGCCAGCGAGAGAGAGGGAGAAAAAGAGAATATCTAAAAAAATTACTTTTAAATAGTTGATCAAATCCCCATCCCATGTGTATTATTCCTTATTTTGAAGGGAATGACAACTCCGCTTTTCAGCTGGGGGTGATAATGAGCTTCACACATGAAAAATGATTCCCTGTGTGCGTGTGTTCTCTCAATATCACACAACCAAGCATAGCCCAATGTTTTCGCACATTTTGTTCATTAGCAAGTCTGAAGGTCACAAGATGTCATGTCTATAAATTGGACTTTGTGCTCTGCAAATCCCCAGGCAAAAAACAGCATGCCTATGAAAACTACACAAGCACGCATGCAATTTGCTGAAGATGGTGTATGTTAGTGTCTGAAGTATAGATTGTATAAAAAGGGATGAAATAATGATGGCTTCACAGTTTGGCTACCTTATTAGTGAGAGACATTATGGTGAATTGTTTTCATACAGCATGTCATCAACATAGCAATTTGCACACCTACCATCTCAAAGAAAGTACTATAAAATATTTGAATTGGATTTGCATTCATATCAATCTACGTAGGGCTAGAAATGGATTAAAGTAGCATATTGGTCATTTCCAATAAGATCCAATCAAGTGGTAGCAGCATTTAGGAAAAAGAGGTCACGTTTTTCACTTCTTAACTGTTGCTCAAACAGCCCGGTGGTTTGCAACACTCTTTACTTTCACACTTTTTGAATAAAAAAAAAAAATCAAACCCTTTCTTTCCTGTTTTCATTCAAACCAGCACCAATATGGACCTATTTGGCCAAAGTGCAGGAGGATGGGGAGTTATTATATAAAACCCCATCTCGATATGCATTAGAGGGTTCTATTGCATTTTCTTACATGTATTTAAGTAAACATTTACTGCTGGGCCATATTTCTGACGAACTCACGTGTGCACACCAAATTTGGTTTAAAAAAAAAACTGTACCTTCTGAATAATGCCACAACTATTTCATATTGATTTTGATCGTATGCTTTTAAAGTTTCAACAGCCAGTGTTGATGAGTGCAATAAGCTTAGAATGCATGAACATTGGAATAAGGTTAAGTGGAGTTGGCAGTAAGCAGGTGGTCATGTGCAATGACATACTTTATGATGTGACCTCATGCAATGTGGTATCAATATCCTGTATGTTTATATTAATCATCCATACTTATAGAAATGAATGTTGTCTGGCGTTTCGAACAAAACACCATCAGTGACTCTTCAACAAGATCACCAAGCGCCTTTTTTTTTTCTTTCCAACATACGAGGAACAACTTCTGATCAAATTTAGTAATTATTTTGGCCGAAAAATATACATTAAAAATGATGGCTCTCAAATGATCACAGAAGTCATCAGAGACAATTCAATCCACTAAGCGGGTATTACAATAACAATAATAGTCGAAATAGGGTTAACACACAGGGCAAGATTTTTTGGGGGTGCCTCCTCGTTCTTAACAACCACGTTGGAGACGCCAGACAACAGCATTTGATCAAAGTAGCTTTACAGTAGTCCACCTGTCTTTATCATATCTTAGTTCCCACATCCAACTATTTCCCCCTCCTCCTTCCCGCCTCCTTTTATCGGTCAAGGCCTATAAAGAGTTTGGTCTTCTCCTCTTCTTTCTTGCTCTCATTCTTCAGGTCAGCAAACACCTGGGTGAAGAAGTGCGGGTCGGTGTTGATCTGGAGCATCTTGCCGCTCATGCGGTTGATGATCTCCAAGCAGCGGTCCCAGAAGGCCTCCTTCTCGGCCTCCACCAAGAAGGGCTTCAACGGGTAGGAGATCTCGTTGCCCATGTAGGAGTAGGACAGGTAGAGGCACGTGAGCAGCGAGGCCTGCAGCTCACGCTCCGAGGCCACCTCGGCGGAGACCACGTCGCGGCACAACATATAGAGGAAGACCACGTTGGCCGGTGTTATGAAGCCCTGATCCTGCCAACCCTGAAGGAGGAGGGAGCGGTCGACGCTGCGCAGCCACAGCACGGGATCGGTCGGCGAGAGACGCTTGAGACGATAACAACGACGGCACAGGAATTCTCCCAGGCTGCGCATCAGCTCGCTGGTGGAGGCCTGAGGGATCGGATGAAGACAGGAGGAAAGGGAATACAACAATTTAGGTATGGCTAAGTGATTAACAAATCGTTACGTTTGGTTATTGATTTATTAGCATAGCTAGTTGTAGCATACAAATTATTTAGGTCATTGGGTTATTGATTTATTAGCATAGCATTTGGTTAGCATAGTTTGTTGTAGCATACAAATTATTTAGGTCATTGGGTCATTGATTTATTAGGAGGGCAAATGATTTAGGTCACAGTTTACTACGCCCAACTCTGTGGTTCTCGGTTTTCAAATATTGGAGAAATAGTCCGGTACCTGAACAATGACACGCTTTGGCGTACCAACCGCAGTGGAAGGTTGGATCCCGGAGCCGGTTAGGGAATTCTTTTTCGCAGCGACTGTAGCTACATTAATGAGGGTCTTGGAGGTGGGGAGGTGAGAGGAGGTAGTCAAGGTGGTGGCTGAGGGATCCTGGTTGGAAGAGTAAGAGGAAAGATTTGCACAGGACTGAGATTTCTTCAGCTTCAAGCTGTTCGAAGCCGAATTAGAGGTGATGACGTCATCGGCGTCCGGCGAGCATCCTTTCCCGCCGTCGCCCCCGTCTGACTGGAGTTTCTTGGATCCTTTCCTCTTGGCTGATACGGCCACAATTCGTTTCCATGGCAACACACTGATGATGGAGGGGCGTTTGAGGGATTTGGCAGCAGCTGCCGCAGCATCCTTTGCGTTCTTGCTGTTCTGGACTGCTGTGTAGTGACCCACTGTGGGTGGGCCGTCCTCAAACAGGGCTGCCTTACGGTAGCTGGGGGAAAGGGACAGCACTGTACCCATGATGCCTGGCGAGGGTCAGCAGAGCGACAGACTGGTGGTGATGAGCAGCGATGAGGAACCTCCTTGTTTGGAGAAGAACCAAAGTGTCTCACCTCGGTGAATCTGTGAGCAGAAATTTCCATTATAAGGCATTTACAATACAAAAATACATTTGAAAACACTGACAATCTGCCATTTTCCCTCTGAGCTGTGAAATCCCAATATTTAGTGCAGACTGGCTTCCTACAATAGACAGTGCTTTCCACTGGGATTCACAGTCTCATAGTTACCATGACAACTGAGGAGCCTCCAGCTTCTCCACAATAATCAAGAAAAAGGAATACCCTGCATGTTCTTTATTTAAATTAGTCTCAATGAATGATATAATGACTGTAATTCGTGCATTGTAATATTTATATATTTTTATATTTATTAATAAGGTCCTTTTGTAGTATATATAGTCTTTTGTCAATTTCTTGTGCCCATTTCAGCCAATCATTTAAAAACAGCCGAGAATGAAATCATGCAGACGTGCAAATCTAGGACACTGTGCTGCACTGCAAGAACATGAACAATTCACTAAAAATATCATTGCGTACTAATGATAGATAATTCGACTTTCCATGCAAATGTGAAAGGAAATGATTGTCTGTCTTCCTGTGTTGGACTGGCGACTATGCTATCTATGGTGGCACAGTTCGCCATAGCACTCACTGGCCTGCAGTACTTATCGGTATTATATAAGAATCAAGCTAGGCCACGGAGGCATGTGAAGAAAATGTGCGCAAGCATCCATCTTAGCTTCAAAATGGAAGCCTAGAAAACAAGACAACCCCGCCTCTTCTTTTAGCAGAAACATCACGTTGTGTCATACATGCATAATGTGGAAGAGAATAGCCCCGCAAAAAATGATTGCGGGATTGCCTTCATGCGCATTTCTGCCGGAGAAGAAACGTACAGACGCATAAAACAGCCTGCATTTTGTATTGGCGCTCTTGTATTATAAAATATGGATCGATAATCATTTGTTATGTTAATAAGCTGTTGCATTGTGATGAAAAAGAAATCGTTCCGATTTCCTACCTGATCACTAATTGACTCTTCTCGCCCGATCCATGGAGCCTTGTAGAAATCCCAGACGTCCTGTTCAGTTTCCACGCAAATCGCCGTGATGCGCTCCGTGAAAAGCCCCACGCTACAGGCCAGAATGCTCTCGTCCCCGGGGTCTACCGTTTTTCCCTAATTTCATCTCTAAAACGAAAACTTGCCGTTGTGCTCAATGAAATGCGAATGCACGTAACAGAATAGCGAGATGTGCTGGGAAGCACGTTGGAAAATGTCGTCCATTGATACCCGAAAATCGACACGGCCTCGGTTATTAATTGCCCAGACACATCAAATACATTACCTACGGAGCGCAAAACCTAATTAAAATTTTAAAATAAAAAAAATGCGTAAAAGACTAAAAAACAAGGGGTAAATGGCCTCTACAAATTCCAAAAATAGATATCTGTGTCTACCCTTGGCGATGAAAACCTTGGAGAGAGAGACAGGGGGAGAGAGAGAGGGGAGGGGGGGGGGGGTATGCGGGAGTCTATAGTTATTCGGGTTGGATGGAGGAGGGAAATGCCGCCTTTTGATTGGCTAGAGAGAGGATGCTGCTCTGGCTGCTGATGCTGATGCTGATGCTGATGCTTCTTCTCGCCGTCTGTGTTGCAGGCAGGCGGATGAAGTCATTGGTAGTCCACTAGTTCCGGCCTATCACAAACCATTCGCTGTCCGGGGTGCTGACACAGCCGAGCAGATGTGTTGTGACAACTGCTGCGGCGGAAGAGGAGGAGGAGGAGGAATAAAGAGGAGGAGGAAGAGGAGGAGGAGGAGGAGGAGAGGCGGCTATAGTGGAAGATAAACCTGGAAGATGAGTGCAAGGTTTATTTCATTTGCTGATGACAACTTATATCAGATATAATGGATAAAATGAATTTTACATCAATTTTTATTGGTATCATTTTTTTGGATGGCTTCCTGCAATGGTCATAGTTTTTTAATGAATATATTCTATATGTGCAACTTAAATGCTGGAGGTGGCCACATTTTTTCATCAGACCAACTTTGGGGGCTAAATATATAGGACCAAACATTTCCTAACCAGGTGTGACAAAAATGTTATTTCATATATGAACAATGTTTGCATGTGAGTAAATATATGTGCTCTTAATTAATTTCACTTTCTTTCCAGGGATTACAAAAACGCTTTTCTTTCGTCTAGTACTGAATTTTCTATCCCACAATGCAATGCGCGTCGGCACACATTCACATCCGGGTCACCGTATGGTATTAAAACCGTTTCAGAGTTGTTATTGCAGGAGTCTTGTCCGAGTGACAAGTTACAAGATTCACGCTCAAGTTACGTTTGTATTCATGCTTCTGAAATGGAGTCTTCGCAGAGACATCGCTCGCTTTACAAGGGAACAACCCCGCCGTGGAAAGAAACATACCGCAAGGTGGCGTGCATTAAGAATTCCAGCCTAAACATAAGGTGTTCACTTATCTTCTATTTATTTTTTACAGCGATGCGTGGAGAGGCTCAAGAGTAGCAGGTCGAGATTGCTCGACCGATATCGCAAGATGGGTGAGAGCTCCAAAGGCAGCGGCCCCGCGACCTCCTTCATTGTACAGGAGGTCATGGAAGAGGAATGGAGCGCGCTGCAGTCCGAAGATCGGAAATTACCATCCTTATGGGGTCCAAAGGGAATGACAGAGGTATGCAATCACTGAGGTATGCAATCAATTGCAATCAATCATTAAACGGTGACCTCTTTCCAAACAGTTGTACAACGTTATGAAGGACCATGAGGAACTGGCAGTTTTAGAGGAGATCCAGCAGGAGCTTCTGACCTATGGTAATGTCTTGCACATTTATAATGGCCCAAGTGATTAACCCCAAGGAGAACACTTAAAAACTGCATACTAAATGTATTTATAAACACTGTCTGTTTTCTATGAATACTTCAGAAATGTCTATTATTGAAGAGTATGAGAGAAATCAACAATTTGAGCAGCAGTACATATCATCTGTTGTGGAAGGAATGGAAGTGGCTCATGTTATTTGTCCCATGTGCCATATGTAAGTAAAACACGATTATGGTTGTTAAATATTTGTTGAGGACTAAACCTTCTCTTGTGTTTGCTAGGAGCAACTTGAATATCAACAGTCTTTTCATTTCCTGTCCATGTGGATTGTACATAAATACAAAGGTATGTGTATATATAAATTTTAAAAGCCCTTGAAATCATCTTGTTTTGTTGAAATTGTATGTTGTGCACTGTCTTTAGATGACGAACATCACTGCAGATGTCCTCCGGCAACTTCTCGAATCCAGAGTTACTGAGCACCTGGAAGGCTGCTCCTCCAATCCTGTTTTTTCATTAGCATCAAATCCAGATGCCTCTCCCAACCTGCTAATAAGTTGCAAGGTACAACATTTAGTTCCAAAATTCTTCTTTGCTCTTTTTCTACCCATTCGTAGTTTAACTGACTCTCACATATAGCTGATGTAAAGTCCTTATTTCGATTGGAGCATCACAGTTTCTCTTGACTCTTCTTTCAGGTTTGTGACTACCTCTCCATCATCCTGTGACGTGGAACAGCATAAAAAAATATTTATATTTATGAATATGTAAATATTTGTTCAAATAAAGGTTATTTTCATATTTAATTCAGATGTTTGGGTACTATAAAGGTTCACAAAACGTCCTAGAACACCTTATATAAAGTCTATGTCGGGGAATTTTAGATTTATCCCATTTGTTGATGTATGTTCAGTTTTTGAGGTGATAAACTGATAGAAATCATTTGTTTTGAAATTCTAAAATGTACAGTTTTTTGATGATTTATATTTTTGCCATTCATCTTAATTGCCATAGATTAAACCAGTGGTGTCCAAGTTTATAACTCAAATACTTATCATTACATCTCTTTTAATAATGTCTCATGAATAAAAATATTTCAGAAGCAAAAATATTTGTTTGCATCGGTATTCGAAGGATGATGATGCATAGTTTGTTTTGTGGAAAGAAGTACCATACACGTCCTGTTAGGAGCAGCATTGTTCCGGCCGGCATCGAGCGTGAAGGACCTGAGCGGAAATCTAACCGGCAGATCGGATCCGAGCGGAGCGGAGCGGTGTGACAGGTACAAGAAAGATGGCAGCCGTGGCAGTGGCTGAGTTTCAGAGAGCGCAATCTCTTCTCGGAACAGATCGGAACGCCTCCATCGATATCTTGCATTCCATAGGTAAATATACCCGAAAAAGCGTGACACTACAAACTAAAGTCTGTGTTTATTTTACTCATCATAAGCTTCCTAACAGCAAACTACTAGAACTATTCAATTCCAAATCTTTGTTGTTAGCTAGTTAGCAGATGTTCGATCTCGTCTCTCCCCCGGTGTTTTTACAGTGAGTCAGCAGCGGCGAGCTAGCCGGCTAGCATCATCCCGGTAAAATGATGACTTGCGCTAATGCTATTGCTAATTGCAATTGACAGGAACTTGGATGACAGTTGGAGAGTTCGTCTCGCAGCAAGTCGGCCATGAACAATGAAATCAGTGTTAAAACTGCTTTCACAGCATCCTGTCAAATTGTTGATCTTTATAAGGATTCACCAAGCAGTTGTCATGTTTATTTTATGTTTTCATGATCTTATCCATCTGGAGTCAAACATCACAGTGAATAGAGAATATTTAAATTCAACATCTTCATATCGTTTGATTCTGTATTGCAGTAAAGCGGGACATTCAGGACAGCGATGAAGAGGCTGTGCGTGTTAAAGAGCAGAGCATCCTGGAGCTGGGTGGACTGCTGGCCAAGACAGGACAGGCTGAAGGTAAACACAAAAACTCTTTGTTAGATCACATCATTTGATTCATATCAGCTCAAATATTTTAGTAACAACCAATCCTTTTCCCTTTTCCGTCAGAGCTTGGAGGTCTGTTGACATATGTGCGGCCATTCCTCAACTCCATCTCGAAGGCCAAAGCAGCCCGACTGGTCCGCTCCCTGCTGGACTTGTTTCTAGATATGGAGGCAGCCACTGGTCATGAAGTCGAGCTCTGCTTGGAGTGCATAGAATGGGCCAAGGCTGAAAAGAGAACTTTCCTCAGACAGGCCCTAGAGGTGAGATATATTCGAATAATAATGATAGTTTTTCTAAATGAGATCAATGATTTGAGACTTTTATCCTGCTTTGTCCTTAGGCTCGACTTATCTCGCTATATTTTGACACAAAGTGTTACCTGGAAGCTCTACAACTAGGTGAGGATCCAAAAGTTTTTGTGGTGTACTGCAATATACTGACTCCAACCTCTTAAATCATATTATCAAGACATGTTGCAGAATTTAGTTCCTGACCAATTTGTAAATGTTTGTAACAGTTGCATGTTTATTTCCACCCTCCAGGCTCGCAGTTACTACAGGAGCTGAAAAAGATGGATGACAAAGCCCTGCTGGTGGAAGTGCAGCTGCTCGAGAGTAAAACGTATCACGCCCTCTGTAACCTACCCAAAGCTCGCGCCGCTCTCACTTCAGCCAGGACGACGGCCAATGCCATCTACTGCCCACCAAAATTACAAGCTGCTTTAGACATGCAATCAGGTAAGAAGCAAAAAAAAAATAAAATACAGTCCATCCAAGATGACCTGATGTGTGATTTCAGGGATCATCCATGCAGCAGAGGAAAAAGACTGGAAGACAGCTTACTCTTACTTCTATGAGGCCTTTGAGGGCTACGACTCCATTGACAGTCCGAGAGCCGTCACAGTTCTCAAATATATGCTGCTCTGCAAAATCATGCTCAATGCGTAAGTCTTACAGTACTCATACAATTATTATTTTAAGTCTTACATCTTCAATAATGTCGCTACTTGCTTTTATAATTCCTCACCACCATGAGGATCCCAACTTTTTTTTTTTTTGTTTCAGACCAGAGGATGTCCAGGCCCTCATCAGTGGCAAGCTCGTTCTGCGCTACACTGGAAGACAGGTAAGATGAGTTTTGATACATTCTGTTTTAGAAACATGTAATAAAATTCAATTTTTTCTCCAGACGGATTCCCTAAAAAGTGTAGCACAAGCCAGCAAGAACCGCTCGCTATCTGACTTTGAAAAGGTTTGTAGACTGAAGTGAAACGTGTGTCGTCAATCCGTGAATGATCTGCTCTTTGTCCTTGCTCAGGCGCTGACAGAGTATAAAGTGGAACTGAGGGACGACCCCATCATCCGAACACATCTGACCAAACTTTATGACAACCTGCTGGAGCAGAACCTCATCAGGGTCATCGAGCCTTTCTCCAGGGTCCAAGTAAGTGCTGCAATAACTTTTGACTTTATGTTTACGATATGTTCTGTAGACTTTATGCACTGTTTTCTCTTCCAGATGGCCCACATTTCCTCCATCATCAAACTATCCAAGGTATGTGTTGCTCATTTGTTTTTCATTAGTCCATTTAATGGAGTGTTTATTTGTTTTTTGTATGTACAGTGTGATATTCAGAATACAAGTGTGTCTTTTTTTCAGGGTGATGTTGAGAGGAAATTATCACAGATGATTCTGGATCAAAAATTTCACGGTATGTTTACAGAAGCCATTTTTTTTCTTAGCTATTTTAATGACATTGTTTTTGACTCCGTGTGATATTATTCGTAATATGAATATGCAAAATGCTGACGTAAACAAACCAACTTTATTATTATTTTTTTTTTCAACCCATTCTGCTTCTTTTGTCCATCCCGCCAATAATGCTGACAGGTATTTTAGACCAGGGTGAAGGTGTCCTCATCGTCTTCGATGAGCCTGTGGTTGACAAGACATACGAGACGGCCCTGGAGACCATTCAGAACATGAGCAAGGTGGTGGACTCACTTTACAACAAAGCCAAGAAGCTAACATAAGGTCAGTCTTGTCGATCCAATTACATTTATCCTGAGTGGTTTTTTTTTTTTTCTTAAGTAAATCGTCATGTGTTGTAGACCTCTTGAAAATTCAGGTATGTTAAGATGAAGTCAACCCCTAACCATGGATGTTTGCAGTTCCAAAGACAAATAGACAAAAAAGCTACCAGTGAAGTCCACTTCAAAGCCCATCCTGCTGCCAAGCTTTTCAGTTTTGGGTGGCGCTTAAGCTTCCAAACAGAGACAAGACACAACAGCAATTAGAAGGCAGTCCGGAGACCTCTGCCAAGAACCACAAAACCCACCGTGTACATCTGGATGTATTTCCAACATTATAACATATCAAAAACATGAAATGGCGGAAACATCCAGTGATCCAGAAGCGGCCCACAATGTCATGGTTTACCCTTGGCTCATGCTCCACCCTTTCATCGCTCATCCATGAAAATCATTGTTTTATTTTCTTTGTAGTCCCACAGAGAAATAAACAGGATTTTTTTTGTAGACTTGAAGAAACACAGCCAGGCAAAAACTGCTTGGTCCTGAGTTGTTAAGTTAATACGATGAAACAAAAGCTGGACTTGTCAGCTTTTGATCTGAAGCCAAAATGTCTTAATATACAACTAAAAAAAATACTTTATTCACTCCATGTCTGACTTTTATTTTCAGAGAGGAAAAAATCCGCAGTCCTCCCGTGCAGAACGTCAGACCTCCGTCGATGCCTCTCACTTTAACCCCCCTGGATGGATGAGGGAAGTGGGTTGGACTTTCAAAACACTTGATGAACCTGTGGAGACACTTCAGAGGGATTGGGCACAACTCTTTGGTCCCCCCTCTTCTGGTAGGGAACACAAAGTGCGCAACCCGCTGGAAAAATCTAGACACTGCGCCTTACTTCTTCCACCGATGGGATGAGTTTCCTCTTATTCTCTGCACTGGCCATCAGGGAATCTAGTAAAATAAAATCAAAAATAAACTAACCACATGTATACTAAAATTAACATCAAACCATGATCAGATAGAGGGTAACTTTTGAGATTGTGTTCTACCTGATTTTGTTTCCCCCCCATTCATCATATCTTTAGGACTTGCTACTTTTTCGGGCTAAGACTTTGGACCCAAAGTTTTGATTGTATCCTCATTTGTACTGTAAAAATGTCAGGTCTGCCCCCACTCCACTCCAAAGAGTATCAGGGCATTCTGGGGATTATATCAGCGCTGTTTCTTTAAAAGCGTTCCGCAGAAGACCCAAAGTGTTACTGTCGTGCCATTCACCCGCATCTAACCTCCTCTTTGTACAGAACATTGCCAAGATCTGCTGTTCATCCACTTCCCCCATGTAATTAGAAGGTCTCATTTTTATAAGATGCAAGAATCGTGTAAAGCTCACCAGTGAGAGCACCAAGTGCTTTCAGTGTTCTGGTGTATGAGCAAAGGAGGAATTTTGCATTATGAGATGTTTAGAGTGATTGTGTAAAAAAAAAAGGGTTACAGAAAAAATCATATTGTACATTCCTGAAAATATATTTTGCAGGGATTGTGTGGTTACCATACCTAAAAGTTCGAAATAAAATGAAGTTTGGGGACAATTGACATGTTATCAATTTGAACATACTTTCTAATGCTTTTAAATGAGAAGTTAGTCTCGATTTAAATTCCAACTGTTGGCATTCCAGGTCAGATCGATTGAACTATATACATTCCACGATTCTTCTGCATTTCTCAAAGGCTCTTAGGTGAAGGCAGTGACCTTGAGAGAAATTCTGTCACATTTTGTGCACTGATAAATGCAAGATAATGTGTTGGGGTGCTGTGTCTTGTTTTTAGTCTATTTATTGCATGCCAGATGGGGATTATGGACTACTTTGAATACATGGTCTTGTTGCCTTAAACAAAAAAAAAAGAAAGACAATGGGCCCAAAACACCAGTAACCAAGAAGCATCTTGGGTCCAGACCAACGAGATTAGCAGTATGGAGTGGCCAGCCCAATCCACAGACTTAATGCAATAGAAAATGCGTGATGCAAAACCAAGATATGCTGAGGGATCGGGAATGTAGTTCAATCATCGTGGGCTGGAGGACCAGTTCAAAGTTTCCAGAAGTTGGTTGACTCCACCCAACATCATTCTGAAGTTCTCAGAACTGATGAAATATTAATTCCATGGGTCACTGGAAAGCAAGATACTTTTTGTGTATATTGGAAATGTTTGCTTTGCTAAAATAATGATGAAATGTAATGGAATTGAACAAAATAATTCATTTTCTTCACTTTAAAGGTATAAGAAGTTAATAATTGTTTTGTTTTATTTGTAAAACGATTGTACATGTTCATCCACAAACAGGGTAAGCTACATAAAATACAAATAAACACCTGGCTGTGCATCTTTTTTCAAAATCTTTCAAACATTGTTCTCTTTATTCATCTGAAATTATCTTCAGCCCAAAATTCCCTATAACGTTAATGAGAACCATCATAGCTTTGCTCTTTCAGCCAATTAATTCAGCCTAGTCTTTGCTTTTAGGATCCCAGTGGGACTTTTTGCAGACCTATACTTTTAGGTTTATTGTAGGTCCAGTGCATAAAGCTTGCTTGGCTCCCCTCCAGGGCATGATGGAAGCCCGGGGCTCAAGTCAACACATGTAAAGAAAGCCTGATTGACTCTCAATGTGAGTCTACAAGCAGCATCTCCATTTGAATAGGAGCAAAGCCAATGCGTAAACATACCTTATCACCACACCATTATCTTTGTTTGCTAAATTTGTATATTTATTCCCATTACTTTTTTACACTACTTTTTTCTGCGTACTTTTGATGCACCACGTTGAGATTCTACTGGCATATTCAGGTGAGGTGACCTTTTTTCTGTTTGTTTTGGGATTGCTTGGTTGCTAGTGCGCCTCGGTGTCTTTAAGGCTTTAGGGAGAGGTTCACTGGAGGTTTCTGCGGGGAGAAGAAGGGAGTCAGACAGGCGACAAGCAGTGCCGTCTTGGCCCCGGGGCAGAGGCTGGGAGTGCGACGGGGAGCCAATGAGAGGGAGACATCCACTCCTTCTCTCCTGCCCGGCTTGGCTCAGCTCGGCGCGCCCTGTAATTAGGAGCTCCACTTGTGGGCTGGGCGCCGCCACCGTGGACAACTTGGGAACGCCAGCTCCACACTCTTGTCTCTTTGTCTTTACTGAACACTTACTGGAACGTCGTGAACAATGAACGGGCAACCATCACCTGCCTTCGAGGAGAAGAAACCGAACCTCCGCGCGTCCCCGAGCCTGGCGGAGACTTCACCCGCGGATATGGGCTTCTACGGCGGCCATGGCGCGCTCCATGGCTCGCAGGATTTTTACGCAGCGCAACAGTCTTACTCGAGTCAACACATGAGCCCTTACGCGTACACCCACTACAACCTGAACGGTATGGTCCCCGGTGGCGCCTTCCCATGCGGAAAAAGCGAGTACACGTACCCGCACTCGGCGTACAGGGAGCCCGGGGGCTTCAGCAGAGAGACGCAGTCAACACTTCCAGATAGTGGTGAGTGAGTACGACTCCGACTAAATAGCAGGATTTAACGTGTTCATTTATTTGTCATTTTGATAAAACACTTGAATGCCACGAAAGAAATTGACTACTATTGCAGCAAACAATACAAAATGAAGGTGTGATGTAAAAAAAATAAATAAAAAGTTGTCACTTTTTCATTTGGCATGAAGTAATCAATGGAAATAGGGCCTACATAAATTAGGATTATATGATTTATGGCTTATATGGCAACTAATTGATGGAATTGATAAAGTTAAGAAAAAACTATTGTTCATTTGGGGTTGATAGGAACAAGAAAAAAAACAACAAATGTTTGTGGGATGAACAGCAAAGCAGAGTGTGTGTGTTGTGTCCATGACAAATGACCAAACATGGCAATTTCAAGGTGATGTGACTTGCAGCATTGTTTGAAATGAGCCCATCTCCAAATTGAAGGCAAAGTTCAATACAAGCTTTGCAGGATGGTCCGGTCAATCCAAAACTGACTCTGCAGCCAATTATGCTTTAACGTCAGGCCCATTTTTGTTAGCAACATGTGCACTGGAATCCAAGTTGTGTGATGGCATATTTGGCAATTGGGTCATACGGTTAAGATTTTAGAGAAGATACAGAGAACACAGTTCTGATTGCTGCACGGATAGCGTAAGATGGAGGCTGTGAGCATGTGAGGCATCATCTCAATACACCGCTATATCAAAATGATATTATCTGACCAGTGGCAATCCCATATTGCACTGAGTATCCTTCACCCCCTTTGTCAGAGACTACCTCCAGAATTTGGGAGCAAAGAGGATGGCATGACCTGCCAGCAATCCTGACCTCAACTGTGTTGAACACTTGTGGGATCATCTTGGGCGTTCTTTTCGTGCCAGAGTGACCAACACAACCTCGTTGGCTGACTTGCAACATATGTTGGTTGGAGAGTGGACTCAAATGGCATGACTAGGATGCACGAGGAGCTAGCTAGGTAGCTTGATACGCCAGCAAACCCTAACCCTCAATGTTCCTCATGTGGTTGATTATTTTACATATGCCTCTCACTGGGCCAAAAAGATAAAAATGGTGTTTAAAGATTGAACAAAATGCATTTATATTTCACACAGAAAAATTTCATCCTCTCATCCATTTTCGCTTATCCTGTTCAGGGTCGCAGGGGGTGCTGGGTAAGCCACAGGCCCAAATTTTTATTGCTGAATAGGACTCGGGCCTGTTTTGACTCGTTTTCCTACTGCTCTGTGGTTCCAAAGGAAAAAAAAAAAACATACCTATGGAGAGACTTACACTATATGTCCACTGGTTATTGTCAGTGGACCACCATTTGTAATCATCACAATGATGTCACAAGTCTGGAGAGGAATATTGGAAACACTTAAGCAGGATGATGTCCTCCACGTCAGAGTATCACTGAAGATTCATTTTCGGCCGAAGCAAAGTGGCTCATGGTGCAGTCTGTGGGCAAAAAAAGAGAATCATTTGTGGTAAAGTAAAAACCTAAAGCGAGAGCGGTAGTTTCCGGAACTGTTTTCACACGCTTCTATCGAGTATAAACTGTAAATTGACGTTTCTTTTATATTCTCCATCCATCTGTACGTCCGTCAGTTTATATTCTTCAATGAAACATAAATGTTTTTGGAATTCTGAATACAGTATTGTGCAAAATTCTAGTCACCATACCGTGCATCTTAATTTGATCACACCTTTATGCCTGTTCTTTAATGTAAGAATTTTCATTTATATTTGAAGAAGGTATGTATATGATTACAGATGTGAGTGATTTTGTCTCAATGTGCCCCGCAACTGCCAAGTGACCAGTCCAGGCTCTAACAAAATAAGTGTGGATCGATTCCAACACTAGTCATTTTTTTTTTACATTCTTTTTTATTCAGAGATACAAGTTAAGTTTTCAATATGATTTTTTTGGTGCTGATTCCGCACCCGCCCTATTTTTTCTCATTTAATAATAATAATAATAATAATTCTGGTGCATCTACAAAAATATTCATTGTACACTGTCCCTGTCAAATAAACTAACTAAATAAATAATAATATATTTAGTATTATTTATGAATTAACTGTTAGGTTTAGCAACTAGTGGAATTTCTTTTCTGAGACGTTATAGTGATCAATTACAACGTGTGGTAAAGTCAGTCCGGCGCAAACTTATATAGGTCAAACTTAAATAAGAATCTGACTTTAATGATCAATGTCACTAAAACAAAATGCTTTTGCGTGTTTGAACTCACCTCATCCTGTCATCATTTGACGTGTGAACGTATATCAGTGTGTGAACGTCTTTCTCAAGATATTCAAACTCAACAGACTGGTGCACTTTTTTGACATTCCAGCTGGAGAAGGCTCCAGGGCACTTTGGCCCACAGCCACACAGCACATCAGGTGTCACAACATGTCAGTCAGCCTTGGCCTTTGAATCATCCAACAACACCGACACCTTATCACGCAAGGCCTTTGGCCACGCCCCAAATGAATGACGTGTTGTTTATTTCATAAATGCGTATAGAATAACAAATAGCCTTGAAATCATTCAAACAAATCTCAAAAGAAGATGATTGCTTCACATGAATGGATAATGTTGTTCCAAAAATTAAACATGGACCCAATTGATTTTTTCTAAAAGTTACATTTATACTGTCATTTGCTAACCACCAAATCAATCAAAAGTAACTTAATCGATATCAGTCGGCGTCAATATTGCCCAAAAAATAAAAGTGATGCAAGAGCAATAGAGGCAATGTATGTATAGAAGCAGTTTTTCAGACAACATGAAAAGCACCAATAAATCTCCGTCTCCCGCCCCGGCTCGAGGGGACACTCAGACCAAAATTATAAGTTTGGAGTGCTGGTGGAATTTCTTTGAAATGTACTGTAGCGACTGTAGCAGCCATGGCTATTTCTGTTATATCTCTGCTTTGTGGAGTCCAATTTTAAGCTGCTCTTATTGTATGAGGAGAAGTAGAAGACACATGCAGAGTTCTAAAATAGAAATTTCTCATGGTCAAATGTGTAGGTGCTGCATTGAACACACTTAACCAAGCGTCTCCTCCTATAGTGAAAGAAGAACCAGAGATGGAGGTTCGGATGGTAAACGGGAAGCCCAAGAAGGTTCGGAAGCCGCGGACAATTTACTCCAGCTACCAGCTAGCCGTCCTACAGAGGAGATTCCAGTCGGCCCAGTACTTGGCCCTTCCAGAGAGGGCCGAGCTGGCCGCACAGTTGGGCCTGACACAGACACAGGTGAGGCAAGACAGAAAAAAAAAAAAAAAAAAAGATAATAAACAGCTTTTATTGGCACTGGCGGAGAGATAGCAAATAAAAATCCCACATTTGGGATTATAATTTTTTTTAATTGCTCAGAAAGAGATAATGTGTAGTTTGGATTGCTTTTTGTGGGTGTGTGAAACCAGTCCTGGAACTTTTCTGACACTATGTTAAATTTATGCTGGTGCACTGGTTCATTGTGGCTCCTGTGGCTAAGTTATTGACTTTTTTAAGTCTTAAAATGACTGAGCAGAAATTGTAGTTGGATGTCACCTAGTGGTTAAATGACCAATGACACCTCAGATGGAACAACTACCAAAACTAAATCACACCTGTCAAAGTTTTTTCACATACAGTAAAATGGAAGAATTCTATCCTGCTTTTATGCATCATGTGTTTTAAAAAAGAAAAAGATAAATTTTGTTCTTCTTATATGTTCTCTATTAACACATTTTTAAATGCTATTAAAATAATAATAATAATTGAATTCTCAAATAAATAACAAAATTCTATTTAATATAAAATTTTCAAATGTTTGTAAATGCTGAAATAACTTGATAATTTCCCAAAATTTAAAAGCTTTTACTGAAAATGAGTTTAATTTGTGCCAAGTATTGCTGCAATTTATTTGCTGCTTTATGACAAGCCTTCGCATGAATTTCAGGTCAAAATATGGTTCCAAAACCGTCGCTCCAAATTCAAGAAACTCTACAAGAATGGAGAGTTTCCACTGGGGGACATTGCATTGGAGCAAAGCCCAGAGGCAAGCGATTCGATGGCTTGCAACTCTCCCCCATCTCCGGCTGCGTGGGAAAACAACAATAGCAGCAGCAGCAACGCCCCCAACAACACAAGCAGCAACGACACAAACACTAACAGCAGCCTCAAGAATAATACCATGCTGGGCCCTACCAGCAGGGGGCAGGATTCCTATCAGCCCTCAGGTGATTCCTCCTCTGTCTACATGGAGGAGTACACGCACCAGAATTGGTACCAGCAGCAGGACGCACATTTAGGGTTGCAGGCGGCTGGCACTACCCACCACCCGTCGTCATCGGCGCCCCCCGCCCCCATTGGGGCCGTTTACTGAGTCCCAAACATACTGAAGACATTCAACCCAAACAGGAGGGAGGTTTTGGGATCATCCAGAAATACCCGAAGGTGTTCCTCTAAAGCAGGATGAAAATGGACTTTCCATAACGAACATTTGAAACATGACCAAAGTTCCCAAATGCATTTGCTTAATGCCATTTATAGCCATAGACAGACTACTGTTGATATTCTAGATTTAATTTTTTTTGTTTTGTTTTTTGAGGAAGCCCGGAGATGGGATCGAACCCCGCAACCTCTGAACTTTAAGGAGGACAGTGTGCCACCATGTCACTATTTTTCTGTACTAAAGAAATAATAATTTTGTAACCAATTAAATCATTAAATTAAATATAATTTCACAACACAGTTATAAGTAATCGCTGTAATCCCGTAAGATGTATAACAAATTAAATAATTAAGTTATATATAATTTCACAGCGCACAATTATATGGGATCGCTGCAATCCTGGAAGACGTATAAGTGGTGTATTTATTTTCAGTATATACATTTAGTCCGAAAATACTGAAAGTGAATTAGAAAATAATTTGCAAGGATATCTATCAACAAAACCACATCTCAATAGCCTTGATTCAATCCTTGAAGTCTGATATTACAAGATACTCAAGTGAAACAAATTAGAGGGCGTCATGATTATACCTTTTTTCCCAACTGTTGTTTGTTGGTGAAGACTGAGTCATTTCAAAGTCGTCATACAAGCAGAACATGTGGCCGGGATGCTCGTGATGACACTCGTCAAGTAAAGACAAATTCGTGTGAGGGAGAACCGAGGTTATATTCTTGACATGCAAGTGAATCTCAGTTGATTTTTTAGTTGTTTAAACTTTTTGGACTTATGAGGGAAACAGAAACACAGGTGCGGTGTATTGTCACTGGCGTGACGTAAAAACTCCGCCATGACATTTACCGAACCCTAAGAAAGTATTTCAACCTTCGGTCTGACAATTAAAACTTCTGTAGGTGTTGTCATCCACGGTGCAATTATTTTGTCATTTAGGAATGAGGATACGACGGGTTTGTAATTACCTTAACTTTTTAGTTGAGCAACATGTGCCGCCAACTTCTCTGTGCTACTGGATTGGTTTCTTTTATTACTCATAGGTCAAGCCATTACAGACCAAAGTGCGGTTCACAGTCTAAATGTCACTAAATACTTCCCTATTGAAAACTGCTTGACCATAAGCATTCCTATATTTAGTTTTAATAGAACAGGACAAAAAAAAAAAAAGATCTCCATTGAGTGAGTTGTTTAGCATTGTTTGTCAAATTGCTCTCCCAGACTGCTTCAGTCAATGTTGATTCAAGTTAGTCTCAATGTTGGCGTCGTTAAGGTAACTTTGCAATATCCTCAAGCAAATGCAAAACAAATAATGGTGAGATCATTTAAATTGATATTTACCTGTATATAAAATAGAAGAGGCAAATGGTGCTAAAATACTTTTCATAGAAAATGTATATTATATTGGTGTGTGACACGTGATAATATTTTATTTATATTTTTGGATCAAATTTGGTACAACAGTCTGCATATTTGAAATAAAACATTTGACTTTACGACTTGGCTTGTGAGCTTAATGAAGTAATTCAGAAAAACTGTCTTGCATGCATGCATGCACTTGCTTCTTACACAAACACGCGCACACGCACACCGGAGGTTTTGGGAGGTGACAGTACAGCAGACACTCTGGAGTCTTTCAAATCTAATAACACAGCAGCGAAACAGAACATTTTCTTTCATGTGGTAAACAGTTGGAAAGGGGAGGAGGTGAGTGTATGATCGGCTACGGGTGTGTACGTGACAAACAAGCAAACCAAACCCAAGGGCTAACCTTTAAAAAGACTGCATTGAAAAGAAGTCATCCCAAAATCACATTTAAGTTGAATTAAATTCAGTTCAAAGTGTTTGACTTATTTTTCCATCAAGTGCATGGAACATGTCCCGATCTCGCGATCGGATTGGCCCGATCTTTTTTAATTTCCGGTGATCGGAGCTCGATTGGTCGTGCCGATCTTTACGGCAACTGTCGTAAAATACCGGTTGACGGTAGCTGGGCAATTCAAACTTCCGTGGCGGTGCAAAGCAAGCTTGTCAAAAGTGTGGAAATAACAAATATAGCAATTTCAAGAGCAAACTTGATTCGTCATCTGAGGACAAAACATGACAATGTGTATGGAGCGTTTTGCAAAGCTGCAGATGGAGAAGTTGCTAAATCAAAGCAACAAACGCTGGACGTTATGAGGAGAGCCCAATACTCCAATAAGAGGACAAAGAAGATCACAGAAAGGTTGGTCGAATTTATTGTAATGCTTATTGATGAAAAGTTGAATTACTTGCTCAAATATATATTTCACTTGTATAAATTTCAATACTAAAAGCAAAATATATTATTATCATGGGTGTGAAAAGTTGGGCACACCCTGGACTGGTCACATGGCACAATTAAACAACACAGATTTAAATAGAGTGAGAACTGCAAACTCCACACAGGAGGGCCTGAGCAAAAATTTCAACCCAGACGTGCTCACCATGCTGCCTATGAAAGTTATTTCCTCCATATTATGGCCCATTTAACACCCCTTGTTTTTTTTGTCCTTTTTCTAAATGTGCACTGATTCCAATTGTGCAATCACATGACCATTTCGATTCAAATAGAACTGAGTGACACCATGTTCATTTAACTCTTGGTGCTAAATCCCAGACGACACTTGCCATGTCTATTTACCTTCCTCTGTTGATCCTTCAGCTTCCAGGTGTCAAAGAGGAATGTGTCTTAACATCTCAAGGAGAGCCAACTGGGACTTGTAGTGACCTGTGAAGTTTTTTGCTTCTAAAGCCATGACTGATTCGACAGTAAAAAGAAAAAAAAGATTCTTACAGAATGGGGATTCCAAAACTGATTTTCTCTCCACCTGGTCGAGTCATAAAGACAAAAAAGTTAAATAGAATTTTCCATGAAAGTCTTATTACATAAAAACAGAAAGGTCTACACAAACAGTTCACGTTGGTGAATCTATGGGCTTGAGTCATCATGATCAACTAGTTGGAGGCAGTTTTACACTTCAGGAGCCTGCAAGAAAGGAATGAGACAAGATGATGACATCAGCGGCTGAGAGGAAAACCCAGCAGCGAAAGACAACTTTACAAGAGTAGCTGGAAAGACTTTGCTTTCCCTGCCTCCAGCTACAACCTACAAACCACACATGGATAATATGTACATATTTTCAAATAGCTCTCATGGCCTGTTCACACACGTCAAAGAAATTCTTCATATCAATAAGAATGTCACATAAAAGAAATCATTCTCAAAATATAAATTGTTTTCCAGCAGCTGGTTCAACACAAGTTTTGTCAAAAGATCCCAGAAAAAAAACAAAAAAAAGACTTGTAAGTCTAACAGATCACTCAGTTAGCCGGATTCAATGACGTCAACGATAATGGGCGACACGCTTTTGAGCTCCTGCTAATTAGAGTGATTAGTTGGTGTTCCATACTTGTTTGCGTAATGTCACTATAATCGTCAAGTTGATGTGAGACGCAGCGTCAGGTTACGAGGTAATTGATGACCACAATGTTAATGGAACCCTAACTTGAAAAAACAATGACAAATAGTTTGACAAGCAGAGAAGGATAATAATAGAGAATTATCATAAATGATGATTGTGATTTAATTGGCTTAAGTAGATACTGCAATTGTTATTGATTGTTGTATAACAATTGCACTGCAGCATGTACCTGTCAATCCCAATGTGAGAATATTCCAATTAGGCGCATTCATTTGCACAACTAAAGCTTTCGTTATGTAATTTATTCTATATCATAAAATCCTCCCGCTTTCCATATGTTCTCAACCAATCACTGGACATGCAAATGGTTACTCACACAGTGAGTAGTGGTAGATAACAGAAGCGGTCGGAGGAAAGGGGGATACATGCAAACGCCACACAGGAAGGCCAGAATCAAACCCTGTACGTTTGAACTGTGAAGCGGACGTGCCAACAAGTGCTCCACCATTATGGGGAGATCTTGCAATCCGAAAAGTCTAAGATGATATCTGATTGCATCCCTAGCAAACGTCAGTGGCACTCCACTTGCATGTTTTATGTGTACACCTTATGGGTATGAATTAACAAGCCAATAAAAAGTGACACCTGCTGTTTGTTTCTTGTGTTAATTGATGTTGTCTGATACTCTTTGACTGCTTTCTTCTTCCGAAGCCGGTTGCATGCTGCTTTTTGCCCGGTAGCAAGTCATCAGACACATTTTTTTGTCCTCACGCAAGCTTTGTTCCTATAGTTTTCTTCCCGTGAGATAAATGTTAGATTTGCTACAATGTTAAATTAGTTACTGTTCAATTTAGGGACAAGAAGGAGAGCTTATGTTGCACAGCCCTGTCAATCTATTCAAAATATGCCGAAGAACAATTAGCATTGTGGAGCTAGCATAGCTAGGGCGGAGCTTGTAGCATTTAAATCGTACTTTGTTCAATATCAGGCTTTATTTTTTTCTGATGTTTGGCCAAAATTGTTAATAAAGAGGAAAATATATGGATGTAAATGATGGGAATTGCAAATAAATACAAAATGTCACACAGTCTATATTCAGCTAAGACAAACAAAAGAAAACTGAAAGTGCTGTGGTACCAAAAAAGCTTTATTACAGTACAGTATTGATTGTTTGAACCCTGATCTGTCACATGTTGTATTTTAAATAGTGATTAATAATTCAATTGGAAAGACAAGCTGTTGCCATTTAATACACAATACCACATTGGACGGCTTTTATAAATAATTTAATTATAATGCCACCTTTCAGTACATTTAAAACACTCAAAAAATTCATTTTTTTTGTTCTTTACATTGTTTTTTTTTTAACTTCACCAAAACCAGTTTTTCAAACTATAGAAAACCTTCACAGAACACCCTCTCCCCAAATGTGCTTCTGCCACACAATCCCACCCAAAAAATATATTAATATATATTTCTAAACATTGTCCAGAATCATGGCAGGATTTTACTCAAACATACAACTTAGTTGTAAGAATACTTTTTGTAGAAAAGCCTACATTGCGTGCCGATAAGGCACAAATCTCCTTTGCAGCAACTTTGGCACTTTTGTCGAGTCCTGCTGCAAAACACGATGCTCCATCGCTTCACACAAAACTCGAAACTTTGCCATACTTCACGACACCGTCAAGAGGTTAACTTCAGTGCATAATTGGTGATGTCTTTTTTTTTTTCTCATGTCATATGATAGCTTGCTAATAAGAACAGGTTGTTCTACTCTGGTTAAAAATAGCTGACGAGTTGCGTGTGAACCATGTTGTCAATTATGATTTTACAATCAAGTAACATATCCCAATGAGACTACAAATAAGTAACCATAATATAGATTACATTCGTAATGCAAAAATTGTGATTGATTTTGATCCTTTTTTGTATCTTTGTATTTTAACACCAAAGAAATCAAGTGACACCATCCACCAAAGAATTCATGTACCTGTTTACACTTCTAGACCATAAGGACACACAACTGCTTCATGTTTTACACACCTTGCGCCAGTTTTGTTTTTACTTAATTAGTACTCCAGTGTTTGACACTGTTAGCTTTGATATGGGGCAATTGTGTCACATCACTTGTGTCACATCAGTTGAGTTCTAGGCATGGGATCCTGCGGGTGTCCGGGGTACCAGTGGCCAAAATTGTTCACGTATCCAGCAGAGTGCACTGGTGTGCCTTTAGAAGCCATGCTCATATCCCATACTGTGCCTGGAGAAGTGGAAGACTGGAGTGGGGTAAGCCTGGGCTCTCCATCCAATCCGTTGGGTCCGGTCTTCATTATCTTCTTGTACTTTGATCGTTTATTTTGGAACCATATTTTAACCTGGAAGGAAATAAGAAAGATGAAAAAGGAGTCACGCAAAAAGAAAAAAAAAAATCTGTTTTAATTCATTAAAGATGAATAGTGAAGAGACCAAAAGGAGTGCAGACAAATTATAGAATAATAAAAAAAAGGACAATGAGTCCTGCGGTAGTAATAGTCTGATTAGTGCAAAAATAAAATAATTATAGAATTTGCAGGCATTTGACAATTCTACTGTTGCAAGTTGCGGGGGTGTTGCACTGTGTAAAAATTCAAAAATAATATACTGCACAGGGTGATTGACACATTGTGATGTCATTCGTTCAGGAATCTAATGCCTTGTGCGTAGAAGTTATTTTAGGTTTGTTGTTCTGTTAGGTCAAGAAAAATACAGCTTAACAACATATTAACCCGAGTGTCTTTTTAATTCTTGATTTGTTTTATTCAACAGGTAGATTGTTGGCATTTTGTTCATTTAAAGCAGAGTAAATAAGTAGAATGAACTCACAATCAATGAACAGATGATGTATTTTTGATGTCCAAATATAATGAGCTTAATCTGGTGTAATCACTTTTTTTTTTGTGGTTAGAAGATTTATGGGTTTGATTCGTTTTGGAGTACTTTCACAACTTGCTTGCAAAGTGAGCAATTGTTGACACAGACGTCCCTCTGAGTCAGATTAGTAAGAAGATGTCAAAGATGTCAAACTGGTTTGAAGCAAGGGACGATAATTGGAAACACCAAGGCAACGAAATATACTAAATCAATACTCAATACTAAATGAAATACTTTGAGCGAATAATGAATCAAATAATGCATACCTGTGTCTGCGTCAAGCCCAATTTCGCAGCCAGGTCGGCCCTCTCGGGCAGAGCCAGGTACTGGGTTTGCTGGAAGCGTTGGTTGAGGGCCTGGAGCTGCAGACTTGAGTAGATGGTCCGAGGCTTTCTGATTTTCTTCCCGCTCCCGTTGAGACGTAGCTCTCCAGTTTCTAATATCGTGGTGGGCTTTTGGTGTTCTGGTTGAGGAAGGAAGAAGGCATCAGAAGGTTCTCAACACAGTCATTAAAAGGCCACGTTGACCAAAGTTGCAAAATATTGTGGTTATATTTAAATAAGTATAAAATTTTAGCATGCTTGGCACATTTGCTTTGAGTTTTACATTTATTTATTGAGATTTATATGTACATTTATTATTTTTTTAGCCTACAAACTGTTGCACAAAAGGGATTCTTGGTTTTATCATAACTAATCATGCAACAAAACACAAATGTAAACGTTTTGAAGCTTCTGTTAAAAAAAAAGCCTCTTAGGTACAGCACATAAAGGGAAGTGAGGTTTAGAGAAAGATAAGAAAGTTAAATTTGAACAAATGTTTCAATTTGCAATCAAATAAAATGTGAAATTTAGGGATTACAGACACAGACTTTATTTTCTCAGAATCTTTTAACTGTTATGTGACAATGTGGGTTAGTTTGGATGCTTTCCTGCACAGATATATAGCGTAACAAATGAAATACTAGCTTTTTTTTTCTTTTGAAAACGACCTTATATTTGATTGTTAGAATAAAATCAGAGATGAATAACTTTCCCCCAGTTAAGATTTGTCAAGGGCTGACTGGCTTTTTATTTAATATGATAAATACCATCAATAAAACTCTCAAATACGTTGCAATTAGATGAGCATTCATTCCTAAATTCAACTTTGCATCTGCCTTACATCTTCTGAATCAAATAAAAATGTAAAAATGTGCGACAAACGATGGTGAAACCGGACAAGACCGTTAGAATTTTTAAGGGACGGCAAATCGGACAGTGCGAGCAGGCCTCAAAATAAAATCGGGTCAATGCATCACTTTCCCGATGTTTTTCATTCAATAAAAAGAACTTAATATCACTTGATCTAGGCAAAAATGAGCCTATAAATTTGCAAGCGTCTCCTATATCCTTATAGCAATCAAATAGATGAGCCCACCTTTATTCTCCAATCTGTGCACCAGCCCACCGCCGTGCCCTCCGTGCGGGTAGGAAAGATACGTCCCAGCTTGGTGCGGGCTCACCGGACTGTGGTAGGGTGGGTAGCCGAGAGGACGGCCATAGGAGGGCGCTGAGGACTGGAAGGGGATGTCGTGCTGCGTGGCGGCGTGCAAAGTGTGGAACTGGTAATGATTATGAGATAATCCCGGGGAGCTCTGCTGGTGTCCGGGGTAGCTGCTGCATTCCAAAAAAGCTGATTTGGAAAGATCGGGAGAGACCAAAGTGTCCGCCATAGAACTCATAGTCATCATTGGGGATGCAGCTTTAACTTTGCCGGTCAGCTGTCGGAGCTTTGGGGAACAACAGTCATAATAAAACGAGTATAGAAAAAAAATAGATAAATAAAGGGTGTTAATATTAAGGAGTGCGCATATTCTCCGCAAGCGGTAACAAACTAGAAAACATGGATCCACAAAAACAAAATGAATCAATTTGAATATGCTATTTAAAATAAATATGTATCCTCCAAACAACAGAGACTCTCCAACGCTTCACCCGCTCCACTGCATGCGCGTGTCAAGGTAAAGTGTTGTGTCAATGTTGCGTGGTGTGCGGCTTAACTTGGTTCTTTGCGCACCGCACGCTCATTGGCTGTCACTTAAGGCGCAGTAACATCAGTCGCAAAAGTTCAAACGTGTCCCCGCTTGCTCGTGGCATATAATTTTTCTTAATCGCCACTTAAAATTAAATTATCACTGCAAACCTGGTGGATGAATTCCAACAGGTAGAGAAACAAAACAAAAACAAAAACACTGATTTATTTTCTTTATTCCTGAAAACAATTACAATTTTCACATTTTGAAACAAGAGCAAGTAATTTACGGTCCACATATGATTCTTATTATATTTTTATTAATTTTTCCTAAATGGACATGCTCATTACAAATGCAAGCAATGTAGTGTGAACGAAAAGTAGATCAATATAAAGAGCAATATTTGACAAGTGACAATCAAACCAAAAGGAAAAAAAGGGGGGGAAAAAGAATAATTGCCAAATTACAGATAGCAAATTAAAAGAATACTTTCCCTATGAGTTTCATACTGAATGTGTCACGAATGATATCCTTTCTTCAAAACAAATCTTTCTTTTTTTTGCATTTTGAACCGAGTGTGTACTTAAATTGAAAACGACAACAAAACGTAATGACAGCGAAAAAGCATTTTAATTTTCAGTTGCTGGGTTAAATTATAAATGAAGACATGAACAATGAAGGATGACCGCACGCTTTGACTTGAAAACCAAAGAATAATAGATTTCATATTTCAGGATATGTTAAAAAGCAGAATGAGATATTTCTTATTTGTTCCTCATTTGTTTTTGTCTTTTTGATTCGGATACAAACCAGACTGCTGTAAGTAGAAGTAGGCTATTACACATCCAAGTCAGCGGTTTTACTTTCATCTGCTTCCAACATTCTTCCCTTGACTGAAGATGGGACACACCCTCTTTGCTGTCTAATACTGAGTCATAATTTGCATGGCAGTGGGCAAAGGTGAAAACATTTCCCGTGGAGTGGTGCAACACACGTTCACATGTCATTTTGATTTGGAGGGTCATTGTTTCAAGAGGAGATATTTCCTCGCAATGTCGATGGCATATGAGCAGTGTTGCCTGGACTGGTAGAAATGTGCTCCGAGGGATGTTGAATCCCATTGCGCAATCTGCTGTGAGGTTATGGCGGATGCAAAGTGATCGTTACTTGCCTGACTGCATTGTCTTTTTTTGTCTTGTTTATTTGGGGTTAGCTTCAGTCAGGAGTGTCAAACATGGCGTACGGGGTCCATCAAGGGTCACTTCTTGAACCCCTTTTATCATTTGCGTAATTGATGCTTATTAGCCGACCTAATGATTGAAAAATCGGGGTCCCGTGATTGACTCTTAGGGAACCCCACCGGTACACTGAGGTACCAAAAACAAGTACATCCTGTTTCCTAGAAAAGACTTGAACCAGTTAAAAGTAGTTCCAGAAATTCTTCCAATTTCTGCACGAACATGACACCGTCAATTATGTCAAAGGAAGCACCCGAGTCCATTATTACTGAGACTGAGACTTTTCACCCTGATCAGTCCTTAATATTCGAATTAGACTGGTAGAAAGTCAGTAAGCTGTGTCTACCTTTAGTCTTTCCAATTTTGACAAGAGCAATGGTATCCAAAAAATTCAAAACACTTTCTGTATGGGACCCAAAAGACAGAAACAATCCCACACCTTCACAGAGCCCTCGGGGGTAAACAGCTTAACAAAGTCAGGGCTTGGGGCGTCCGGTGACTTTTGAACCCTTGGTAAGGGTTCTGCAGAGGCCAGGACACCATCCCGGCCTAAATAAAACAAGGTCATCTCCCCGAGTTATTTGACATAAAATATTATGTGGCTCATAAAAGCATTGGTGTGTGCATTTTTTGGGCCAGATTGATTCGCTATAATTATGAAATGAGCTTCTACCATGTCATTCAAGCTTAGTGGAGTCACAGAAGGGAGTTTGTCATTTCTCAGCGCGTTAAAGTATGGAGAAACTATTTTGGCAAATACATATCAAATTTCTTGTACTGCTAAGCGTGGGTGGGCTTAAACACAAACGCCTTTCTTCATCGCTCGATTGAATCATGTCACGTCTTGCCATTCTGACACCCCCTCAACTTCATCGAAAAACAAAAGTTCTAACTGGATCTGATGTGATGTGTATTACATTTGAGCTTGAATTTATAATTTGAGGTAGCCCTTCAAAGCAAATCTTCATTTTGTCTTGTTAAATTGATTTCTTATTTTCACTTTGGCAGATATCCAACATTTGAAATTTTACCTAGAAAAAAAAATGGACGTTTATAGCAGTGTATGGCAAGACGTCAATGGCAGTGAATGAGTTAAGATATATTACTAGTGTTTTTTGACCGACAACACACACACACACACACAAATAATCTTTCAAATGATTTCCTTTATTTTTTTAAGTCTAATTATGCCGTGCCATTGTGAGGCGCTCAAGAAAGCCAAGGCCCAAAGAAGAGTGGTTATACTGTTGTCTCTTTTAACAACTTTTAACAATACTCCAGACAGTGTGGCGCCAAAGTCTTCCGCACATCTCTACTTGCGTGCACGAGGGGAGGGGAGAGAGTTATATTGTTTGTTTTACGTCGTTTTACGTTGGATAGTTGACCTGTATTATTGCCAATGTTTTTTTGTGTGGTGTTATTTTAGGTTTCGTAACGGGTTTTGTTACAGCAACAGAACTACATAACTAACTTTTTTTGTATTGCATTTCCTTGCTCACCATGGCTCGGGGTTTCCCATAGGTACTAGTCGCTCAGGGTTTTTACTAGCCACAATTTTGTTTCGATAATGGGGATTTTGCATGACCTAATTTTCCATTTTAGTTCCTCCTAAAAATTTTAACAGCCTATCTGAGTGTGACAGTATGAAAACGCGTAATATTCTGAAACTCGCCGAAATTTCCAAAGATTGTTTTGATTCCTGATGCGGACAAATTCTTTGGGGGGACTAGTGAATAGAGAAAACACAACTTAAAACGAGTCAACCACCGCATATGCTCGATTTGCAAAAATAATCACCCCCTTTTTTCCCCTGTATGTTTGGTGTTTTTTCAGTATTTTATTCCTCAAATTTTCCTTTTTTTTTTTTGCAGAAGATATAACTGAATTTAAAAAAAAGTTTTTTTTAAATGAATCAACTCAGGGTGTTTCCCATTCCTAGTATAGACCATTACAAAATGTAAGCAGATTATATTGAATTTATGAAAACTGGGGTATTTTGACACAGGACACAAGTGACATGACATGACATGAACTGAAACAAGGCAAAAAAATGTGTTGTGTTATGCCTCGCACTACCAGATACATACAAAGATTTCAATCTGAGAAGAAGTTTTGGTTTCATATCCACTTTTCAATCGTCGGTGGTAGAGAAGAGTACTAAAATCAGCATTCCAACCATTTACCATGTTTTCTCAATCAATCCACCTTGGCCAAATCAAAATGACGGTTGCAGTTTTGCAACCTGGAAGTTCATTGGTATAATGCTAAAATGTCTTCTTACATTGTTCTTTAATTGAGGATATGCAAAATGAAAAGATTAAGGAAGTAGCGAAAATAATCCTGCTACTCCCTGGAGGCTTCGGATGACCTTTAAATAATGACCTGATGTCGGAATCCTTTTATTCAAAGCAAGCATGCACACTTTCCCTTTTCTTGCATGTTTGGGTGTGTTTTCTAGTGGTGTTAATTTTCTCACCATTTCTTGTTTGCTTTACTTTTTGGGAATTCTTTTGACAAGATTTCAGGGTTTTACTTCTCCATGCAGTGATAGCAAAGCCAACTAAGACATTTAGTGTGATTACAGTATATATTGTATAATGGAAGTGAGCTTAGACAATTATGATAATTATAAAGATAATTAACAAATTTTGCAATTTTAAACAAATCAGCTTGCTTGAATGAACAATTTAGTCACGTCAAAAAAACAATAACACAGCAATCAAACACATGCACATCGAATACCCAACGGAAAATTTTCTAACTTGAAACTGAATGCCACTCAGTTGAGTGTAAGCGTCAATCAAGGTCACAAAGCTTAACTGGATCAGAAAATTATAGTGAGATACCGTCTTAAAGCTGCATGTCGATTTTAATTATAGCTTGTTACGGGTACGACATGTTTGTCATGAATGGCAACAAAAACGAGGGCGTTCTGAAAACATACTGTCTTACCTCCAAGAATGTCATGTTACCAATTAGTTGTGACTGGAGGGAAGGGCAAGTCCTTTTAGATTCCTTTTGCATATTTGCAACTCACACCAGATTGATTACGCTTGAAGTTCAGATCAGGAAGCTTCAGGAAGCTTCGTTGTTTTGGCTCATGTTAAAATAGCAGTTGATATAGTGGCACATCAATTATATCTTTAATTATTATGTTTTGACAATATATGAGTTTTCTTAAACGCATTCCTATGAGGTAACAATTATCCCAATTAACAGTCAACTACAAATTATCATAATATTGACGAGGTAATGTGTGTGTTCTTTAGCAAATGCCGAGCATGTTGACGTTTGTTTGACTTTTGGTTGCGCTCCAATTTGCACGATGTTTGGGTATTCGACTCTATTCTACTGTGCAATTTGTCATTTTCTTTGCTCTTGTTATTAAAGGACAAAAATCAAATCAACTCCCAAATTTTTGATGTCATAATATTCTGTGCAGCCCAACACAGTGTTCTGATTTATTTTTTGAGGAATATGTAGTTGACAGCAAGTGGCAAAATGGCCGCCCCCTCAGATGGATTAAAAAAATAATAATTTTACTGCTCAACTCATATTACACAAACTCAACATTAATCAGAACGCCATGTTTATACTAATGGGGGTACATACAAACTATTATTGAAAAGAAACTTTTGGGGTTCTCTTTTAACTTGGATTTTTACGATTAAATTCTATCATTGTTCTTCTGTTATCATTATGAGCGATCATCATTTTCAGGGCTTTACTTTTAGAGACAGGAAACGTGCAACTGCCGGTGGATCCTGATTTTTGTATGAGACTTAAGACTATAATTTGGTAGACTGGTTTTTGCCAAGCTGGACGGGCGGGTGCAGAGGAAGGAGTGCCTTGGAGATGTGCCACTTTGGTGGCAGAGAGTGTTCACTGTTCTGTTCAGACACATTTAGACTCATGTATTGCATAAATATCTCAGAAGCAGGCGAAAACCTTGAATTCTAATTTTTAAATTAGCTACGGAGAACGTTCGGAGACAAATACTTTGTCAAGACTGTAAACGAGCAAGCTTTAATTGGCCATGATTGAGTTTCGCCACGGATTTATGCTGATCATAAAATCACATCAGACTTCCAAGAGTGTCATGCGCTTTTGTCTGTCATCACGCAAGATTACAACTCAATCACTTGACGTTTGTTGATGTCATCAAAATGAGCTGTCTGACTGCCACGAGCAATTCTAAAGGAATCTGCCAACGCCAAATAATATTTACCTGTCAAAAATAGGTAAGTAGTTTAAAAAAAAAAACAAAGAGAGAGAAAAGAGTTTAAACAGTGTTTTTTGTTGCACATTTGGAAATCCAAGCAGGTCAGTAGAGGACTGACTGTAAATATGAGAGTAAACTTGCCCTCGGGCAAATCCTCTTAATCCCCTATGTTTCAAAAATATGTAAGATTTGCATACGAACAAAAGCAATACCTATAAGAGCTGTTGCTTGGGGCCTTCATTCCTTCTAGCAAATCTAGCACACTATTATTGTCAACTAAGAGGTGGAGATCATTCAGGTCAATATCCACTAGTGCTCCTCCGGACCTGCAGGGGGCAGAGATAAATAGCCACATCACAATTCAGCAAACTTCCTGTCAGATGACCCGGACGACGGCCATGTTGCCTACAGACCATCATGGCACCTGGGGGAACAAACAATTGAAAGGTGGCTGAAAAGTAGCTTAAAGAGAGAAATCAAAAAAAAAAAAAAGAGTTCTTGGTCACGCGCAACTGGTAAGAAATGAACTTGGATGCTGTAGTTTGCTTAATGCTTAGTTTGTTTGAAATGTTTGAGCTACAAGCTGAACTTTGAGTATTTACAAAGGCAAAGTGAATGTTTATGTTTGGCATATGTTTAAATTGCTTATTTGCTTAGTTACCTATGCTTCATATTTTCCTGGTATATGTATGCAATGACTGAACTTAGTTAAGCTTAAAATAATGCAATGTTTTCTTTGTTTAAGGTTATCAACCTAATCACCTTCCAATTAATCTTGCAATAAACTGCAAAAAGCTGAAGCCTATCCCAACAGATTTTTGGATGGATTGGATGATCTGCTCAAAAAAGAGGATAAGTACATCTCATACTTAAAAGAAGCAATGAGCAAATTAATGGAAATGTATTGGACTCTGGTTCATGATCTTTTGTCTTCATAATTTGAAAACAGGTCTTGGTCAAATGTTTTTAATATTATTCTGTCCAAATAGCAAAAATTGTAGCACATTTAACATCAACGTATTGTGTTCAATTGCAGACTATGACATTGCTAAAAAGTAGTTCTAATTTCCAGGCTACTCTTAACTTGTCAAGCAACTATTATTCTGGTGTTATTAGAAAGTTCTGCAAACTTTGAGACTCCTTCCAGAGCAGATGTTGACCTCTCTTAGTCCAGACTGCAAAAGAATCAGTCTTGCCCTAAAGTCCTATTTAATCATAACCGATCCCAAATATCATGACGCTAACAATTTATCAACAAGTTATCCAATTTAAAAAAAAATGAAGATAATGAATGAAAAATGAATTTAATCATACAATGCAGGTGGTGGGAAGCAGCAGTAGTAGTCGTGTGTGCTAATTAGCTGCTCTCAACACAGACAATAATATAAACAACAACAAAGTTACACGGGCCCCTTTCAAGTGATTCCAAATGTCCTCGCGGGCCTGGAAGTAATGAGCGTCTGTGCAGGATGGAACGCTTGATAATTGCTGAACAGGAGAGTTAGATTGTCACCATAGCTTTGTTAGCTCCTTGGCTTTTTCTGTTCTATCTTTCCTGAGCTGTGCCGGTTAAATGGAATCAAATGGTCACTTGTTTCTTCACAAGAAAAAGTAGTGACTTACACTATATCCCAAAATAAAATGTCCTTAAGTAAATATGATGATATTACTACCCACCTATGTCTTAGTTATTAAACAGTTCCAGGCAGATCCATGAAATAAAATCAGAGCAAGTACTCGTATAAAATTGTGTTTTAAGATTTTACAAGATTTTGCGACTTAAAACAACGGCTTATATTTGAGGGTCGTAGACTCTTCTCCTGTGTGGAAAAACAAATGTGTGAATCATCGAATAGCAATATCATAATAGAAAGACTAGGAGACTATACGGTGAAGTGGGCGCTCCCTGCTTTTGCCTGAGGTGTAAAAGCTCCAGACATCAAATGATTTGCGACTTGTTCCTCTAGTTTCTGTAAGAACTGGTTCTACAAAAATCAACTTGGGTAATTGCTGTGCTGTAGTTCAAAACACTCATGATATTTGCATCACTTCTATCGAATGCATAGGTTTGTTGGTTATCCAGAGGTATCCCATGTGTGGTGCTAGCACATCTGGAAGTGTGTGTTATTAGTCTTCCAGCTTCTGCATCCGCTGCGTGTGCACGTTTGAGTCGGATGTGCAGGTGAAGCCCGCAGGCTGTTCCAATCGTAGGTCAGGGTTATTAACTCTGTACTGTGTGGGACACGGTGAAAGAGGGCACTGTGTGGGTCAGCAGGTGTTAAATTGCTGACACAAGGAAAGTGTGCACGCTACAATAAAATGCTAAATATTGTTGTCCTACATCAAAACAAAATGTTTCCAAAAGATACATCACACTTATTATTATTATTATTATCATTAATGTTGGGTAGTAGTCCTGATTTTTAATTATTATTTTACTGGTTCTTTTATCACAAACAAATTATTTAGGTTTCATTACCTGTCCTGATTTTTTATTATTTTTGCAATTTTTTTTTACTTTGTAAGTAGAACGAGGACTGATCATCTTGTTATGGTTTAAAAAATGATAACCTTCTTTGAGGTTCAGGTTCAATGTGCTGTTATTTTTAGCCCCAAGTCGAAGAGAGCTCGCCCTTGTCATTCCTGGTGTCAAGGGTCAAATGTTAGTAGACTGAAATGACGGTTTATTTTTAGTGCAAACAACACGGCTATTTGTGGGTACATAGGGAGGGTGGTCAGATAATTGGTCGGCTGCCATTTATCCGTCCACGCCGTTGGTCAATTGCAGCCATATGCGGATTGACGACTCCGGTGTTTTTTGCCGTTGCTTTCAATTTTTAAACCAGTCCTGTTTGAAGCACCCGGATACTTTGGCGAGACCGACAGTTTACAGATGGAATGCAGGTAAAGGTCAGTGTGGTTGGAAATTTTACATTTAAAGGCGGTTGCTCTGGTATTGAGAACATTTATTGTGCAATTATACAGTTGTTATGTTTAACAAATTGAAAGTGAAGCTAAAACGAAGCCCAACTGTGATGATTATCTTTTGCAATCTAAAACGTTGGATTGAGAAAGAAGACGTTTGGGACCGTTTTCAAAGATGCTGATCTAATCGTACAGGATATGAATTCATCTGTAACACGGAAGCAATTTTCCAAGGAAGTCAAGCATGCCTTAGTCTTACCCCAGCCACTCCTCTCAATTAGTGCATTTTGTTTTTCAGGTGTAATTGCCAAATCAACCGCTCAGATTCCAAACATATTCTGGCATGCTTGGTGGAAATGGCTAGCAAATTAACACTCAAGTACAGCCCAAATGTAATATTACTGACAAACCTAACTCTGGCTAATATGTTTGAATATCAAACAAATTAGATTGGATTAGACTTCTCACTTGAGCTTGTTTCTCCATACATAGCGTGTCAGTAAAGTTCCAGCACTGGCGTCACAAAAGCTACATTTTAAACACAAATTACAAAGTTTTCCCTTTCGGTGTAGGTCACACAATCATCCAGGCTTTCAAAGAGAGCATCACAATGCCCTGAGCATCTGACAGTTCCTTGCCAACTCCAAAATGTATTACTAAATTATATGATGTGTTCATTAAAGTATGATGCCAATCCAATCTTCCAATCAAACCTCAGTAGACTTTATTTCAGCCATAGTAAACTGATTAATGCTAGATATTATTTTAATTGTTTATTTATTTATCTTATGTATACAGCCTCCCTGCAAGGGTGTAGATGGACAAACTCGGGTATGTATTAGTTAAAAAAATTTTACATGTGTTTTAAAAAAAATAATAATTAAAACCGTATTTTACCCATGCCCACTTTGTTGCCCACGTATACTCCACTTTGAATTCCATTAATGAAAACTTTGCTCAACCTGCTCATCACGTCTCTCATTGTCATTGTTAGTCAATTGAAAGGAGCATCACTGAACACGTGAAGTATTTTTCCCACACAGTTCACATCGTTTCTATTGTCACACTCATTAGTTTAGTCATGACTGACGTACCTATTGTATGTACAAAAGCTGTAATTAACCTCGTAGATACTTCGATACGATATACCATTTTGTATGGCGATACGTGGACTTAAGCTGCTATTAGATGTAGAGCGGTGCATTGCATTCAGTCATGCTGGTGTACCCTAAAATCATTTTGCGTTCTTTTTCATCATATTTGTCACAAATCTTGTTAAAAATACCGCTCCTTTAAGAAAAAACAACAATGAAAGACAAGCAGACCTTGTGCGGCGGATATGTTTACGTTTGGCTCTGACCGTGTCAAAAGCATCTGGCAACACTTCCTGTAATTGCTGCTCAGAAAGTGAGCGCAGAAAAAAGTAGCATGATTTTTTCTTCGTCGTTTCGCTGCTCCTTTGTTTCCTCTTAAAATGTCACTGGAGTTTTTGTTTCATTCCAAATTAGATTTTTTTTTTCTAGAACTCTTGCTTTCATAAAACAGTCACTAACTGGACAATCAAATCATTGCATACTTCGAGTAACTGTCACTCTATGAACTTAACTGCCTTCAAACTAAAATGTCGAAACAAGAAATGATGTTCTCGCCTTTAACTTGATGACAAATCCTAACAATTTCATATCATAACTTTAATTCATTCATTTCCCTAAAAATGGACCCTGCAAAAAAGGAAAGCCATCACAAGCATCCAATCTAAAAGCGAACCTGTCAAACTGCGTAGGAATTCACAATATGTCGTCAATTTCGTTCTTTCTTCCTGTGACTTCTATTTATGTTTGCACGAGACCTTTAAGCAAAACAAACTTGCTCTGCAACAGCAATCAATCAGCAATAATGTCGTGTTTTGTTTGGAATGAGTTCAGACACCATACGTACCTTTTGACCGCTGACAATTCCAATGAAGTCTCACAGCTTAACAAGTGAAATTGGTGTGGGTATCTCAGCTGTTTATGATTTTAAATTTAAAATTAAAAAGGTTTATGATTTAATTTAAAATTAAAAAGAAAACACAGGAACATTAACAAGAATGGGGGAAGACTGAACGTCAAGTAACATAAATGGACCCCAACTGTACTTATGACAGAAAACCGACTCTTTTTTGAATCTTGAAGCAATTGTGCAACAAACTGGGACAATTAACTTACATACTGCTTGATACTACGATCAATTTTGAATTTAGTTATTTCAATGTAAGAAGAGTACAGCCACTTAGGTGCAAAGGTGGTTGGTACTTTTAGCGCCTCTGTCTGAAATTGGCCCTTTAAAGATTCTCAAAGCCCAAATCTAACTACATGTAACTTGCACAAAAGTGTCTACTGCCCTCTTCAGATCACTTAAACATACTTACCAGAAAGAGAAAAAAAAAAAGAGACAAGAGGTATGGTAATAGATAGTTTGGAAAAAGAACAAAATTCGTCGTGAAGACAGTTTGACACAAAAATAACATATTTAAAGCAGTTTCCTATATCAAAATCAGCAACATCTGATAATTAAAAAAAATGTTTATTAGAATGCTGCTCTCGTGCTGCCACAGTCAGTTGTACTGTATCAAGACAGTTAAACAAAGTTTCACAAGCGGAATAGAGGAATGTTTGTCTTTGTTACCAAAAGAGAGGGGAAAAAATTCTTTGAACCCACATGCACTAATGACTTCCTGAAGATTACTTGTGTGTGTGTGCAGCCACATGTGGGAATGTGGAATGAGCAGATGTCAAGGCAGATGTGGATTGGTTTTACAAAAATTATACGGATGGAGGATTACTGTATTGTATTTCTTCTACCATCATATTCTCTATAGGACTATAGAAGTCCCCCTGCAAATAGTAATAGTCAAAATATAAAAGTTGGTATTTATTGACAATTTTCCCAAACAGCATGTACGTGTGCATGACTTTCTAGCAGTTTCTTGTTCCGTTCAAAAGAGGGCGCTAGAATACGTTTTAACAATCGGCCTTGCTTATCTGAACAGCCAATCACAACGTTTGTTAGCTTTCACGTCCAGCCAATCATAATGGGCACACCCGTAAAACGTCATCATCATGCGCGATCACCCAAACAAGTCATGGCGGAGGAAGCTGCAGCCAAGTCGACGAAACGGATATTAACGGCTACGGAGGAGCAGCTCCTTCGCCGCCGACAAGAGATAGATTACTGGAAGAAAAATGCAACGCGAATCCGCAGCAGGAACCTTGTGACCGGCTTGTGTATTGGCGCGTTTGTGGTCGGTATGTGTATCCTTTGGGACGAACTGTCCTTCAGTCTGTCGTGATGTAACACCAAATGGAATGGAACAGTAAACCTCAGAAAAACAGAAATTCCATTTGTGTGTAACTAAAACTTGGCATCTGCAAATCTCCACATCTTTCCTTTAACCTGTAGTCCTCCAGTTAGTTACACCATCCTGTCCGTCAAACAGGAGAGAATCCTGGATGAAATAGATGAGGAAGCCAGGATCCATATCATCAGAGGTCCACGGACCGGTGCCAACTCTTGAATCCCGTGTTTGCGAGTTGTTGAAACTTTTGTTTTTGTCAGCCATCTGAAATGCTGTCATGGAATTAAATCAATGCGTCTATCAAATAGTTTTGCGTAGCTTGAGATTTTGTGATATCACTACAGCTTGCAATTTCTCAAATGACCGCTTGGGGGCGACAAAAGCCTTGAAATAAAAGTGGCCAAGTGCCATCGGATAATTTTGCCTAAATTGGTTGATTCATCGATTTTCGCACCAAAGGAAGTTTATATAAAATAATATACAACAAAGATACAGTAACAATGAAAAACGAGGTGGGTAAAACGTGAGTGGTGGTCTTATAAGGACATGCCCATGATGCCAAATTTGAAAAAGTAAAGGAGATCATATAATCTTTTTCTGCGCGCATGTGTGTGCGTGTGCGCGTTTGAAACATGCTTCACAGTCCCACCCTGGAATTAAGACAACCGAGGTCAACAGCAAACATATCCATTTAAAATTGTGTGTCATATTTTAAGACGAGTGCCCTGATTGGTCAAAAAAGCTCCCATCATGCACAACGTTTCCTTAAGCGTCTCGACCACACCGCAAGACGGCCAACTTTCTCCAAGTCTGGCAAGACTGAAGAAATCCGTACACGTGTAAAATCGAACTTGTTTTTCCCCTGTAAATCCACTAGAGGGCGCTTTTCGTCGAGCGTTCCAACTTGAAGATCCACCCACTCACAGATGTGCCTATGTGGCTCCGTGAAGTCCAAACAACTGTGCAAAGAAGACAACCGGTATACTTCACTAGCTCGATTCACGATCGAAACAATTTAATGAGCTGCGATGCCTCACGATCAAATATTATTTTGTTCTGGAGACATTACTTGAACAATCTGCATTTGAAAAAAAATCGTGTACTAGGTATCAGGCCAGGGGCGGAGTTACAGGGTGGCCTTGTGTGTGAGCAGTGAAAAACGTGAACAGTGAGAAAACCAGAAAACAGGTTGTGCGCTTCCTTCCCAGTGTCGCCTGGAGTGCCACACCTCCAGCACACAGAGAGGGGGAGGAAGACTCGAGAGTCGTGAGAAGATCATAAAAAAATGTCGACAAACTTGTCAGTAATTAAGTTTGGTTTCAAAAGGATTTCATTTGCCAAGTGAAACGTGAAAACACTAGTATCTGTAGACTGAGAGCTAGCATAAAGACAGGTCCACATTTCTAGTCTCCAGTGTCCTCTATGTTGGTGCTATAGCTGCGGATGATAAAAAAAAAAAAAAGCATTTCACTGTCTATCTGTTTTTTCCATTCAGAGTGGTTAGATGGGGGAGGACCGTTTGTGTTGAGCGTGTATCCTCGCTCACACACGCCTGACAAGAGCAAATGGGGAAAGGAAAATCACAGAAAAAATGAACACAGCAGAGGAATATTTAATGCCAAAAGCACACCTCAGTGATTCGCAACGTCATCTAAAGACATCCACTCAGAGGTCTTCCAGGTCCTTCAACACCGCCCTCAAAATGCAAAAATACACACATAGAAACACTGCATGCGCAAACACACACGTGTGCACACACATAGACATATACACACACACACGTACACATCTGGTGTGCTGATGTTGTTGCTTGCTGTCCATCATTTCTTAACACCGCCCTATTATAAACCACACCCCCGTGTTTAGTCCTCAGCCATGCCATCAATTGCCCTTCCGTCCCTCTTTCCAAGACGCCACATATCAGCTCATGTCCTTAAAGTGATTTTAAATTCAATGTATTATCTTGTCTTATTATTTTAGCAGTCAAGTGACCCATCACTGTGACAAGAACTAATTCTGGTTTACTAAGTGACGTGGAGGGGCCTACGTGTGCGAAAGGGAGTTCTGGTTGTGGGAAGGAAGTTATTTAGCGTGACCACCAGAGGGCGCTAGGGCGATTGTTTCCTTGCAAAGTGAAACATGGTTATGCATGCATGGCCTCCCAAAATAGAAGCATAGTCCAAAACGCTTCGAGAAAGTTTTTCATAAAGTTTTCTGATGTTGCATTGACTCTTCAAATTTGAGATGAACAGGGGAAACAATTTAACAACATTGTGCTCAAAGTCTGACAACAATTAAAGTCAGTCGACTGTTTCAGAGAACAGAGTGCGGCTGATTTAATTGTCCAAAATGGGCCAAATTGTATCTTCTTTTGGGATCTAACACTGCAGCTAGGGCCATTTAAAACGCTGTCCTTCTCTATTTCCTGTTTACGGCACTGCAAAATGCTCAACTGCTTTTGAGGGCAGAACTGATATATTGTAAATCTTAAGTATGTGACATCAAACGACCATAGAAATTCTAAAACTGTGCCACAACTTTGATTTCAGAGGAAAAAAAACTCAAACGTGAGTGCTCCTTGTCCCTATCTGATTGCCACAAAATTTGTCGTGGTGAGGATCAAGAAACAATGAAGATGTAGAGGCACCAAGAAACAGCACTGAAAACATATTACAGTGCAGGCCTTCCATTGAACACATTTGAGTCTATGTGACTTGGGGGTTTCATCCTCTGCAGATCTCATCATAGCTACAATTCCAACAGCTCCGACTGTGACCCAACACCACAGCAACCAATAGCGTGCAGCCTATATTGGTTTCATCCAATCATCACATTGGAATCTTGATGAGCCCACCCACTTCATTGAGCTCCACCCAAAAATGACTGCAAGAACCAGCCTTAAATCATATGCGGCCTTGACAGGTTTTTTTTTTTTTTTTTCGCTGAGGACTGTTGCAGAGAGTGAGATTTCCATTGGATATGTTTCTGGATCTTTAGCAGGAGCCATTTTTCTGAAGCCCACATCTTGCAGCCATGAGGAAATGCAATGCTTTGTATAGCAATATTCATATTTAAGTGACAGAAGGCACAAAGACTTCTTCAAAAATCAGAAGAACACAAACACAACTTCTGCACCCCTTTGTAGAATCTGTTCTAATGAGCATTTGGCTGTCATGGTGCTTCCTCTTGCCTGTCTCCATTCCATTACATCCGTCTGTTAATTGGCCACAATTTTAGGTAGGCCATCGGCTCAACAAATTTATGAGACCTCCGCCCGATGTAAAAGTTTTGCCACAGCTGCCCTAAATTAACACCATGACTAAAGTCATTGCACGTTTCACCGATATGCGTATGTTCTCGAAGCGAAATAAAATTTTCAAAACCAAAATATAATCATATTATTTACTTGTTAATATATCAAATTGCGCTTATTTACATGTATTCCAGAAGAGGAAAAAATTGTTTTAAAGATGCAATTTTTGGATAAGTATAAGAAACTGAATACTGCTCGAACTCGCTCTTATTTTAAAATCAAATTGGCTCATTTCGACCACGACATCCAACAAAATTAAATTGCCGCGCCGTGAACACGGTAGAATGGAAAAGCTATAACCTAACCATTTTTTGTAAGGAAGGCTCCAGAAGTCCCATTTAAAAGACCACCATAAAACTTCAAAACAATGCAGGGCTCAATGTAAGCAGTTCTGCCTCTTTATCCATAAGCCCCCCTGCTAACGTGGCTAAGTGCTAACAGGAACCAGAAGTTTTAGAGATGTTCACCAGCATGAGTGGGGTGCTTACGTTAATGGGCTTTTTAAGCCTCTAATATGGAAAGAAGGACTGTTTGAAAATTGCTGAGAGCAAGAGAAAAGAGGGGTATGAAAAGAGAAGAAAGGGGCGGAAGAGGTGACTTGTGGCCCCCTGATGTCAAATGCTGGCATCTTAAAACTACTCCATAAAGAGATTTAGGAGGGGATAGGTGCTAGCGTTGCAAGCAGGCACTGGAGGAGCAGGTAAACAAACGTAAGCAGAATTCATCATGAAGAGAGATTTTCTTCCTCAAGATGTCCTTTTGTCCTAAATGATCTTAAATTTAGAATAATTGATCTATTTTATAAGTTGATTTTATTTTCACATTTTTCCACTGCGCTATGACTGCTTACCTTCTCCAGTATTATGACACAGAAATATAAAAGCGAACTGAAAAGCAAAACGTGTGCGTTTTAAATGAATTGACTTCCACTTCTGAGGCAAATTTTGATCCCCAAAACTTTGATTTTTCATTTGTATCCTTTATTCCACAGGTGTGAAACTCAAGGCCCGGGGGCCAGATACATCCCACCACATCATTTAATGTGGCCCGCGAAGACAAATTGTGCATCAAATTCGTGTCATTACTAGAATTGCAAATTGTCTTCACTTTTAATAATATAGTTTTGTTTAATATTTGACCAGTCTTTACTCATCTGATTTGAAAACGAGTTATTTGTCAGTTTGTTTTGTAGCTGTGGATATAATATGAGGTGCTCATTTATTTGGGTAGACAGTCAACGGCCCTCCGAAAGAAGCTATGACTCCAATGCGGCCCGCCAGAAAAATAAGTTTGACACCCCTGCTTTACTCCATTCGAAAATATCAACAAAGAATTGTGAATTGAGGAATTTCGTTTCGATAATCCGTCATTCTTTCTCGCTGACTTAACACAAACACACAGTAAAATGCTAGTATGCGCTTCTGGTCGAAGGAAGCAGTAAAGCCACTGGGTATCCCACCAGGTTCTCTACTTCTCCCCCTTGATCTTTAGCTGTGTAAAAGAACTTGCCTCCAGGGCCACCAGCCACAGTGTAGCTGCGTATGCACACTGAAGCCATAAAATCATTTTGCACGCATTTTAATGGCTGCCCAATTACTGTAGCTTTATTCATGTCAAAGAAAAATAGCGAGGCTTTCCCAGAATTTGTTTCTGCTTCAAGAGGCAGATTTGAAAAAGTAGATGAATGTGATCAATATACCTGGTCATATTGATGAAAATTTCAGCTTGCCAGTGGTGTTGAACGATTGCGCAACAGAGGTGAAACATATTTAAGCTTACCTGGAATGAAGATAACACCTGCTTTTGAGTAAAGTTATAGTGATTTAGAAAGCTGTATTAGAAGGCAACCAGTGGTCACGGTAATAGTTGCTTCAGCGTCTCTTTCGGTGTGCAACTAAATGAAAAGGTTCTTGGAGCTTCTCAACACCTGCTAGCAAACTCCAAGTATGTTAAAAGCAGTTCACGGATTGGTTGTGCTGATGGACACGACATGTTCTGAAAGAATATTATTAACCAAGAAATACATAAAAAAGAATCTCATTAGTCTTAAATCATTTGTTTGGATAAAACCTATTTTTTATTTAATTGTCCTTTGTCGATTCTATAACGGAGAGAAAAAGAAACATGAGCATTGAAAAGGGGAAAAAGTTCAGCCTTTCTAAGGACGACTTCCAAAAAACGTACTCTCTAATTTACTGTGTATTTATAGCAGACTCAGTGGCCTGAATGGTCTGAATGCCACATTGGATGGAGAAAAACGGAGAGGCGTGATTACACACCACACGTCTCAGGCCTTTTCCTCCCTTCCTGTAGCTCAACCTTCTTCAAGTTATTTTTTTTTGTACCAGGGATTACATTTTTGATCAACTATCATATCAACAAATAATAACAAATTTAACTAACCATTCCGCTGAATGTAGCTATTTGTGGGAGTCCTATGCTTTAAATAAATATATTGCCTTTTTTCTTTCTTTTTTTAAATCGCAAAATAACCCTAATAAGCTGCTATTGGAATAAAAGGAAAAAGAGGTCAGGCTCAGACATTAAGCCGTCATTTATTTACGTACCGCTACTTTTTGTCACTATTGATTCTGGAAAATTGTGAGAATATTCGTCAGAGCAAAAAAATGTCACGCATTTACCATTTTTAAAGATGAACGTGCTCTTACATGCTTTACCATTACCTCGACTGACAGTGGAATGCATCCCCTCTTTAAATATCATTTCTGCAGCTGTTTCATGTTTCTTTTCATTTACATTTATACATGTTGTGGTGCAGAAAGAATCAAATAATCTGTCACATTTTGCTTCCTCTCCAGTTGATGTGGAATCACCTGCTATGAAAATAACAACTGGAGCGTCGGTAAGCATAAAACATCATTTCCCATCTCTGTTTTTCCATCATGGCACATATTTCAAGTTGGAAACACCTGCTTCATGAATACAGGTGGGCCAAAAAAAAAAAACCACAGCAATGTCAAAGAAATAACTGTTTTTACTGAGACTTAAAGGGAAGAGGGCAAACGTGCAATTTGAAGTGTTTTGTGCTATGAAATGTATTCTTGTTATTTCCATTTATGAATTAATTTACACTGGTGGGAATTAAAAGTACTGATGATCATTATTTGCAATAAATTAACATATATTATTGTTGAAGTATGATTGATAATACAGTTGAGGTGGAAGAATTAAAAAAAAAAAAAAGGTAAACGAATTGGAAAAGAAGGAGGAGACTTGAAGTCACGTGGTGAAGTGACTTAGCATAGAGGAGGAGAGACAAGCCACAAAGTCAAAAGGCAGACTTTGGTAATGGGAGACATAGAGGAAAAAGAAACTCCCACCAGAAAGTAACTGTGAAAGATAGAAAGAAAAAAAAGAAAAATAAGGGCACATTGACAGTATCGATTTTTTCAGAACACCTTTCATAACAAAATTAGCAAGTAACAAACGGAGACAGCACAATCGACTCAAGCAAGGCTTAAGAAAAACAGCTGGGAGGTCACACACACATGCACACACAAACACACACACACACACACACACTTGCGGTGGACCATATAACTCTTGTTAGGGAGTGGTGAGCATGGGAGAGAAAGCAGAATGGAGAGAAATTGTCTGCAGAGAACTTAACTGCTTGTGTTCCCTCCACATTGAACACATAATAAAAAAGTTGATTTAAAAAAAAAATAAGAAGCGACTTTCCATATCGTCATTTTCTGCAACAGTGGCAAAGGAAAGGAACAATTATTGCCGAACTATTTTTAGTCATTTTCCCTTATGCAAACGGATTGTAAAACGGAACTCAGACAATAGCCAGAAATGAATAATGACATGACAGCAGATATTTTTCAATGAGTAGAAAGAGAGTGAGACCAGTGGCCTAAACACGAGGAACGGAGAAAGGAAGTGATGGAAAAAAGGAAAGGAAGTAGTTGAAAATCCAGTACCATGTCCCCATGACGTGGGCTGGGCTGGGCTGGGGCTGGAAAGGAAAGGGAAGAATCCTGAACAGATGAGGACATTGGAGGAGGAGAGAAAAGACAGAATGAGATGCAGATGGGAGGAGGAAAAAAGAAGAATGGAAGAAGACAAAAAAGCATAGCGTCCATTTTGTCGCCTTGTACTCCATCCAATGGTTAACATCAAAATGGCAATCGCTTTCGTCAAGCAAAGAAAAAATAAATGTGAGGTGAAAGACAAGCGTCTGCTTCAAAGACGGAAAAAAAAAAAAAACATCTGGTCAAGTCATCACTTTTGGACACTGCACAGAATATTGATACCCGAACAGATTTTGAGGACAGACCAGCAGAGTCGGCTAACATGAGTATTGATTATGGCTAAAAAAAAATATTACAATAATTGAAAGGCCTTCTTTTTCAATGCATGGTGAAAAACTTGCTTAAGCATTGACCTCAATGGAAAAGAATGCAGAACCTCTCTCTCTCTCTCACTCTCTCCTTAGGTCTCTCTCTCTTTCTCCCTCTCCTCCCCCTCATGTGTGAGACGCACACATACTGGTTAGATTAAACTGCCACGGAGAAAGCAAGGGAATGTTCTTTTTCCACTTTTGACCCAGACTCTTTCTCACTCTTTTTTCCCCTCATCTCTCATGCTACTCACTTTTTGCCTCTCAGAGCACACAAAAAAAAAAACTTTCTTTAAAAAAATAAAAAGTGCTATTGACACTATATAATTTAATTGATGACTCTAAATTGAGTATGAATAAAAGGTGAAATGTTTGTTTGGCTACATTACGCCCTCAGCCCTGCGATGGACGCCAAAGTGTCCAAAGTCAGCTGGGATAGGCTGCGGATCATTCGTGACCCCAGTGAGGACACGTAGTTGAAGAAAATTGGATTTATATCACATGACAGTGATGACGTTCAAAAGTATATCATAACTCAAGCAATGCTAGCCTCCAATGTAAATCCTGTGACATGTTAATATTTACAAAATCAATGCTGCTTTCGTCATTGATGCCATTAAGTAACGTGTTAAATGCCATTTCAAGTAACGACTAATCCAAGGGTTAACCTTTGGAGAAAGATGTTCTTGATTGACAGGTATCTAATTACAAGCAGCTCCTCCCCAGATATAAGCCACACCCTCTCCCTAGTGAGGATTTCCTGCTCTCCCGATAAGATAACCAACGACAAGTGATGTCAGATGTACTTTCAGACACTTTTAGCAAGGTCTATGTTGTTGGGGAAAAATATAATTCTACTTTATATTGAGTCTGTCTGTGCTTATTTGTTATTTTTGCTTATTTCCGCTAATATTAATTAAGGCTTGAATGGTCTTCAGCTCAAGTCTTAAGGCACTCGTGTGGGAAAAATGGCTTCTATCACTCCCTTCTCTCTCTCTCTCTCTCGCTCTCTCTCTCTTTCTCTCTCTCTCTCGCTCTCTCGGAGGGCTCCTGGCTTTTGCAACATCACCCTGCCACGTCGAGGATGGGCAGTATGCCGTTTCGCTCTCCCTCCTTCAAACAGAGGTCAAAAGAGTTTATAAAACGGAATTAGAACTTTTTCAGTGACATAATTTGCACCTTTAATCATAAGTAAACATCAGTAACTCCAAACTTTCTACAAAAAGGAGACAAGACAGTTTACTATATAAATGCTAGCATTTAAACAGGGGTGTGTATACTTTTTCTATCTTGGGTTTCCTTATACTGAGCGAGTGGATATTATGTTTTGCCTAATTTCTGTCCTTGAAAACTATCCATATGTTTATAACGTTAGCAGAGCATTCTGGGCAGATACCAAACCTGACCTGTGGGGGGCAGCATTGTGCCATAGGGTATCCAGACTGCTTGGAAATGCATAGAAGAAGAAAGATTAGTAAAAGATATAAACAAATTTGAAAAAAAAAGCTCTGCAAATTGTTAGCTTTAGGTTCTGAGGAACAATAAACTCTGATTACGTCAAGTCAACATTGGATTATCGGTCAAGATAATATTTTAGTCATGGCTGAGAATTAGGCCTTTCTTGACTTGGATTTAAATTTCTAAATGAGAGAAGCAAAAACACGGTGCCAAATTTCACCCACCACGTTGCTGTTGTATATGCGCTCCAGCTTGGTACAGTCAGCACACAGCAGGGTTGACTTTTAATGCATACAAATGGCGCCTAAGCGCCGCGTTTAGCCGAAAGCACACAAACTGAAACACACACAGGTGTGACGGGAGACTCCGGGCTGTGGATTTACAACACGGGAAATGAACAGCCGCCAGGGGTTATGAGATTAACACACACATCTAATTGCTTTGAACACACACACACACACAATAATAGCAAAATATGTTTTGGAGAAAAACAATCCAAACTTGAAAGGTTTATTTGGAAATGTTGAAAATATGTTTGCCCTGCCATACTGTAGAACTAGCAAAACCAATGATGTAATAATTGTAAATACTGTAAATACTTCTGGACATATATATATTATGAACATTATCGTTCTGGTGTCATTCAAGTAACGTTATCATAATGGCAATGTCTATTTAGCATAAGACGTTTCAGTCATCTGAAAGTTGAGACCTCTGGATTTTTTTTTTTTCTCTTCTCAACTTGTGTTGATCATTTCTCTTTGCCGTCTGGCAACTGCAGTGTTCATAGTTTCCATCCCCAGCCTGTCTGCTCCGTGTGTGTGTGTCTTGGTTTGGAACTGGGGGGGGATGGGCTCTGATACTCTTCTTTCGATGGGAGAGTAAGTGCAACAGAGAGACATAAAAGTGTGTTAAACATTCCTCTCTCTCTTCTGCACGATGACTGTACGGGGTAACTTCTCGCTCCATTTTTTTCTTCCAGTTCTTCACCATCAACTTGTCTCCGCCCCCTTTTTTCTTTTCTTTATATTGCCACCAGAAGCCTTTATTTGACACTTTCTCTCCTTACATCACATTCAATCCCCTGTTTGGGGTCTTCATACATGCACTTTGAACGCAAGCACGTGATTGGCTGGCAAAAGGGTGATCTCATGCAGATAATGGTGTCTGCTGACGTTGGCCTTTGGCGAGTTTCGCAGTATCTGCCTGTCCTTCTGTCAGTCTGCCTGTAGCTGTCAGTAGCTAGCTGTTTGAAAAGTCTACAATCACTTCTCAACTTTGATTTGATGCAATTTGTCCTGTTCTGCATTTGGATCCATACTGGACTCAAACTGTATGTCCGCTCGTTCTTATGCACTTTTTTTTTTACCCAGCACAAATTTGCCACAGTTTCAATGAGTGCAACAAACTGCTGCTGGAAATAAATACTATCATTACTGGCCATAATGTATCCAGAGAAAGAATTACAGAGAAGGAGGAGGAGGAGGAGGAGAATGAGAGAAGGGGAATGAGTCATGCATGTGGACGTGGCTTCCATTCTCCCTCTAAGGAGCTTTGCGTCTGATTCTTCAACCATCCCTCCCTCCTTCCCTCTACTTCCAAAACCAAAGAGAGGCCTTCAATTATCTCCTTTGGGCACAGAGAACGAAAGACTTCTATGGTGTAGGAAGACCTTCTTCTCAGCGCCGCTTCTGTCTATCTGCTTCCATCTCAGGAAATTCCTTCTTAATGTTACGATGCCGCTGATCTTGGCCTTCTCTTCCCCAGCAGCGGTTCTTGTCATATATTTCAATTTGGGCTGATATTAGAATAGAATTACTCCAAATGTGAGGCTTAGAGGGACGTGACCGCTGACCTTACGGAGTGTCAACAACAGGTTGCAAGAACTCACCTCTCGACTTAAATTATAGAGCATGGCTGAATACAAAGTGCTGTACAAGAAGTAAAAATCTGAAATAATGCCAAGAGTCAAAAAGCGTCGAATCAATTTTTTCCAACAGGATGTAGAACTACACACACAAGTTTGCCCCCGCACCTTTTTTTTTTCCTCTCATCTTTTCCAGTAGCATAAACTTCAAACAGCCAATCGCTTCCGTTCATAAAGAGCCCATTCCACTCACGCACGTCCATGTTTATTAGTGACACCCTTAAAAGCGGTAATGAGGAAACAGCAGGTAGGGCTCCCTCTTTCTCATACGTACACACACGCACAAAAAGTCTTGCTGTGTATGATGACAATCAGCTGTGCATTTAGGTTTTACAACCTGAGAGGAAGTGCATGGTCAACAGTAGAGCAACATCAAAGTCTTCCTTTTACAGTACGTTCATTAGATTGGGAGAAGTTGTGAATATGGAATGGCAAGATAAGGCAGTGTGTCTTTTATATTCAATTCCAACTGCAACGGATTAGAAATTTATCTGGAGTGATTGGCATGTAAGGATTTTATTTTTTTTATTTCATTATTGTAATAATTTTATTTTGTCTTATACTTCATTATTGTATTGCCAATGTTTCTATTTTCATTGATTTTATTTTATCGTCCAAACCGCTTAAAATGTGGAATTCCCTTTAGTTTAATGTTATTTTAATTCAATTTGTTCACACAAGCAATTTTTTTTTTTAGTAGTTTAATATTTTATTTGTTTAACCTTGTGCTGCAATTAAAAGCTAACACACCCGCAGGGGTGACAAAGGCGACTAGGAGTAGTGTAGGACACTCCCAGTTGGCTCAGCGGACATGTCAAGTGTCACTAACTTTCATTTTTCTCGACAAATACTTGCATTTGATTTTCAAAGCCTGCATTGCAAGTGAAGCCATCGCCAGCAAGGTCGGTGGTTACGCTGACTACGGCCCCACCCAAGCAGTCTGTGTCCGCTGACCACAGCGTGTTCGAACTCACGCACCAGTCAGAGTCTCAAAAAAGGGTGCAAAGAAAAAAAAAAAAAAAAATCAAGGAGCACACCTGACTTGTAAAAATTGATGCCAACATGACCCCTTGAACATTTTTTTTTCTTTGCACTGATATTATTACAAGTCAGGCTCCAAATACTATGATCAGTCTCTTTCCTCGAACCTGTCATTTTTCAAAACGTGCAGGAATTCCGAGAGATAGTCAAGTATTTTTGAAGTTACATCATAATGAGTGGGTAGCAATCATTGCCATAAACCTCCTACGGTAATTCAAAGTTGTTCAGGTAGCCATTTACAATCCGAAACAAATGCTTATCATTTCTACCTTATTCCAGATGTTTGGGCTGGACCTCTGAAGTGCCAGGTTAACATTGTTGTGTTAATGTATTTACAAATAATTGGTGAATGTGTGAGTCGGTGGATTGTCGTACATAGAAAATTGTGTTGTTATTTTTTCTGAAATCGTTCTACCTAGTTGAAAGGTTTGCATGAAAGCAATCCGAAATTTTTTTGAGGAACCGCAGCTAAGAACACGTGCGATGACGTCTAAGTGTCAAACACTTTCTGTGGAGAAAAGTCAACTTCACAACTTGCTGACAGTTGTTGCCACACGTTTCTCATGTTCTTCTCACTTTCTTCCATTGCACCAATTTGGGTCCAACCGACCAATCAGAATTGACATTCTGGATGGTCAATTGGGGTTATTTGGCCAAATTTGAAGACAACCAGATTTGATTTTATAACTTGAGAACATATTTTATTGCATGTTGTATATATTTGGCTTTAGTGTTGATAGTTTTAATATTTTTTTGCAAATGATACTTTCATTAGAGATGTGTGAAAACGATGGCGTTGCTTTTTGATGCTCCCGCAGCCGAAGCGAAGGTCGAATCAGGGAACGATGAGGTGGCACTTTGCTCTCTTTCTTCTTCTTATGCCTGCCTTCTTTCCTCTAAAAAGGCAGATTGCATTCCATCCTCCTCCCAGAAAAAAAAGAAAAAAAAAAGGAACAGGCAGACACATGGATAATATGGAGGTATCTGCAGAGTGTGAGAGCAAAAGAGAGAGAGAGAGGGGCAGGGAGAGCGAGCGAGCGAGAGAAGGAGGAGTGACTTGGATGTGTTGGCCACCTTGAGACTGTGCAACGTGTCTGCTGCTCGTGGATCAGATGGCCGTGAGGCTCATCTGTGCCGCCGTAATGGCGGGCTTCTGCTTAATTACAGATCCACCTGAACATCAGCTTCTGAAGGAAAAATAACGGGGGCGTCCGAGAAGCCAATAATAATCACAATGTTGTCCAAGGCCTCAGTTGTGCGTCTTTTTCCTAACAGGCAGTTTAGACGTACCAACTGCACAATAACATTCCGAGAGGAAACACTCATCTTCTGCTGAGAAGGTTCATTTTGGTCTCACTCAGTTGCACACTTTCAGGTGTCAATCGAATCAGCTATGTCACATTTTGACATATTACCAATGTCCACATAACTTAGTTAGTGTCGAAATGAACTGTTTCCTAAATTTCATTGCCACATAAGAAATTGAATACGACTCCACTCAATTCTGCCAACTTTTTTTCATGGTGGCTAATTTCAACCTGGTTGTGACTAAAAACCCAGCCAGACCTCACCATCATGATCAAATTGAGTACTGGTAGGGGGGAGATGTTTACTTATGCTTAATATTGATATTAAGTTTGAATTAGGATCAGCAATAGTGCCATTATGGTGATTGATTTTGTGACTTCTAAGGTTTGATTATGTCGGCTCCCAAGGTCAATGGAGCTTGTACGAGTCCCGCAAAAGCATGGTAAAAAATGAGCCTACAAAAATGGAACGTTGGTTACCGGCAAGCAGGCCAATGATGCCGTGAAACCGTCCAGATGTATTCCGAAGGATTTTGCGTGAATCAGAAGGGATAATGTGACAAAAGTGAAGTCAGTGTGAATCAGGAAGTAGCTCCAACCCAGAAATAAAGTCTGGAATAAACCTGTGGCTGCAGCCGCCGCTGGAGGAGGAGATCTTCCTCCAACGAACCGATGCTCTTCAGGATCGGGTTTCCTTCTCTTCACCCCCCTTTTCCTCATCCAAACTCCAACCCTTCTGCCGTGGAGTTATAGAAGGAGGGACCTTTTTTTTCTTCTTCCCTTTCTTTCTTCTCATCTGTTTTTTTTTTTTCCTTCCTTTGAGGGAGGGGTCCATTCTTGTCTTCCCTAAACGTGAGCTCCAGCAAAAGGGTAGTGAGGGTGCGTCCCAGTCGCTGCAGTCCCAGCGCCTCCCAGTTCAGACTCCCATATAAAAACCCTGGTGGAAAGTTGGTGTAGGCAGTAGGGAGTTTTCTGCTGGGGTCAGGAGGACTGTGGAAACAAGCGGACCCTGCCCCAAACACCCGTGTATGAGTGGAGTGTAGCAGGAAGAGAAGACACCCCCAACTTTTTCCTCTCTTGCCTCAAAGAGTCTACATGTCTAGAGGCATCTAGATATGTTCAGCTTTGTGGATTTGCGGCTGGCGCTGCTGCTCAGCGCAGCGGCGCTATTGGTGAGGGCCCAGGGCGAGGACGACAGTAAGTCTCATCATCTCTTTTGTGGAGCTTCTCAACCAGCCTTTTCTTCTGATTTTGCAAAGTGGATATTTGCTCTTCGTGTGGACGTGGCGTGGCGGATTCGATCTAGACAGGGAGGAAGGAAAGCAGATTTGATGAACGCAATGTTGCCACCAGACAGAGACGGATGGATGGATAGACAGATAGATAGATAGATAGATAGATAGATAGATAGATAGATAGATAGATAGATAGATAGATAGATAGATAGATAGATAGATAGATAGATAGATAGATAGATAGATAGATAGATAGATAGATAGATAGATAGATAGATAGATAGATAGATAGATAGATAGATAGATAGATAGATAGATAGATAGATAGATGGAAAGAATTTGCGTAATGCAATGGGCATCCCAAGGAGGCCCCTCTCTCTCTCTCTCTCCTCTAGTTGCATTAGTCAACCCCCCCCCCCCTCCAACCCCCACCCTAATGCATGCAAAGCAAGTCCCTGCAGGTTTTCCACCAGGCCATGGTTCCTAACAAACTCCTAGCCGAGCATGGTTTAGAAAATTCACCCTTTGTGTTTAGATTTGGTTATAAATGTTCGATTGAAATATCTCATAGCAATTCTTCAGAGGCGCAGCTCTTCAGCATGCTTTAAATGCATCCGCAGGAGTACATTATTTCAGGTAGACATGAGTGGCAATAGAAGAGGCTTTGGACTAACACTGGTTGTGGCATGCCAGGTGAGGGAGAGTGGAAAAACTGAGAGGGAGAAGAGGAGGAAGCATGTATCCTTATTGTGTGTCATGTGCAATTTGCTGCAGAAAGTTTTCACCTAACAAAAAAATGTGGTTTTGGTGCATCTGTATTGCCAATTTTATCTGCAATTTCTCTACAAGAACAAAGGAGCATGAATTTATTTTTCCAGATGTGGATTGTCTAGCAAGGGTCATAAATTTGAAGGTTCAAGCAGATGAGATGTGTTAGGCTTATAGTGCCACCTGGTGGTTGGTCCGTGTACTTTGTGCACACACACATCTGGACGCTCCAGTTACAGCCCCCTCCCTTCCCTTTTGTGCTTTTTTTTTTTTAAACGGGGTGTTCTAATTGCAAACACGTGTAAAATATTTCCAGCAGCTGCTGCCAAGCCCTCAGTCGCTCTGAGCTCAGCTCTTTGGTATTCTGGGAGATAGTGTATCCTGATTTTTGCTTTACAAGAAAAAAAATTGACAAAATTGATGATGTGGTGGAGAAACTTCACACATAGTGCAATTATCATCATTCGGTTAAATCATGTGCTGGCATGTTTTTCCACGCTTCCTTTTTCCACCTTTGTGTGACCTGCATTTGCTATTGATGAGGGCTGTAATGACCCTATTCCATATTTTTAATGATTCTGATTTGTTACAAAATTACCATGTGTACTAGTTGAAAGATGATTTGTTTCCGGAATTCCTAACACCCACCCACCATCACTTTTTTTTAAATTATTCGCTCACCTGTGTTTGTGTCACCGTCTGACCTGGCCCTCTGTCGTCCTCCCCCGCAGGCACGGGCGGAAGCTGCACCCTTGACGGGCAGGTGTTTCAGGACCGTGACGTATGGAAACCAGAGCCATGCCAGATCTGCGTGTGCGACAGCGGCACCGTGATGTGCGATGAGGTTATCTGCGAGGACACAAGTGACTGCCCCAACCCCGTCATTCCCCATGACGAGTGCTGCCCCATCTGCCCCGACGAAGGTATCTAAAAGATAATCACATTTCACAACTGTAACACAGAGCATCATCATATGAAATAAATCAATCAACTTTTGATCGTTGCATTTACAATAAAATGACTATAAAATATGGAATAATACCGACTGTTACAAAATATTTGATGTTAATCTTTAACATGCCCAACTAACACACATCCATCTTTTCATCTGTCTGCAGGCTACCAGGGTCAATCTCAGGTCGAGGTAAATACTTTGTTACATTCTTACTTTATACATATCTTATTGTTATTCAAACTATTTTTACATTTGCATGAAACATTACTATAAATAATTTCATTGATTTTTATCTTGTAATACCATATAAAACTTGATTTTAGTTTTTTTTTTTTATATTTACGAATGACGATAGCATACTGTACATATGGTTCTAAATATAGGATACTGTTTATTCCTTTTCCCTAAACCGTAATTACATCAAAAATAGTTTATCACATCATTGAATGTTGTGTTAAATGATTCGTTCAATTAGTTGTGCCCCCTGCTGAAATGCTGACACTTTTGCTTCCCCCCCTTTCCAATTTTAGGGACCCAAGGGAGACCGTGGACCCAAGGGAGAAAGAGTAAGTACATCATTTTGTCCGCCTGTCAAATCGGATGCATGTGAGAAATGAAGACGTGTCTTGGTTCTGAAGACTGAGATCATGAAATTGAGTTTCATTCAAGCGTTAGCCGTGTTTGTGCTGCTTTGACGTCAAGCGGTGTTACGTTCACAAAAGATGATGTAAAGCTTCTGCGTAAATTATGATGGCAATTTTCTGCTCGAGTCGGTTGCATGTGAGTGAATGTAAACATGGAGGTTAAGTTGTGTTTGAAAGACAAATGATGCTTTGTTTTAATAGAGACTTTGGAGAAAATCCCCTAAAACTATTTATTTATTTATTTATTTATTTACTTAGTTTGGCACAATGGTTTTACTCATTTGTTTTAAGAATAATATTATTATTTAGCGTTATTTAGCCTGTTGAGTTTGGTTATGAATATGTTGTTTCTTAGTAGTTCTTACCGTGTTCCTGTTTTCTAAGGTCACATGACCACAGTTGCTCACCAGGTGGCTGTCTTTGACATTCCCAATCTTTGAGGAGCATTATTGTTCATCACTGTCAACAGAATTAAAAAAAAAACATCTTAGCCAGTTATCTATATTATGACTTATATCATTTACAAACAATCAATGTTGAATATTTCACAATGTTGTTTATGAGTTTTAACACTCCATTTTGTCTTGCTCCTTGCAGGGTCCCGTTGGTCCCGCTGGTAACGATGGTATCCCCGGCCAGCCTGGTATGCCCGGACCTCCCGGCCCCCCTGGACCCCCCGGCCTCGGTGGAGTAAGTCCAGACTTTTTCCTATCATTTTTCTTGTGGTTGTTGATATTTTCATATTGACATAATTCATGCAAGAAAGTCATGTGGCACTTAATCCTATTGCTATTGTGGTCGTGGGAAATGGTGGCTCTTTATGATGATCATTCAGAAATATTAGTCAGGTAAATTATTAATTAACTTTGATTCAAGCCTCAATAGGTAAGGTCAATATCCAAATCAGTTATCAGCACACTTGAAAATGATCACCAGGTTATTGATTGGTGTTAAAAGTCATCCTGTAAAACTTTACTAACAGTAAGAGAAATGGTCATATCAATAACTTGTAATGACTTTCGAAGTTGTAGACATTTGTACACATTTTTTTCAAATGTGTGCAAAATGATTATTATTATTATATTATTATATTATATATTATTAGATAATTAGAAAACAAAGGCAACAATTGGATCTGGGTGGACACACGCCTGATCTAATCTAAATGTTTTATTTTTGAAAACTAGCAAAACCACAAATGGATTATTTACATCCCTGTGGACGGACAGCCAGTGGGAAATAACATTATGTTGTCATTTTTTCCGTTTAAATTCATTTTTAGAGTTTCTAACATTTGTGCATGCTTTTATTTTCCTGCAGAACTTCTCTCCTCAGATGTCTCACGGCTATGGAGATAAGTCTCCCGTCTCTCCCATCCCTGGACCCAAGGCAAGTCTCTCTTGCAAATACCCAAAAGATCATTTTAATCTTTTAATTATGTTCATAACAGGCTCTAACCACTCTGATTCCCTTTCACAGGGCCCAATTGGACCCCGTGGATCACCTGGTTCCCCTGGTCCTAGCGTAAGTACACAACTTCTGTATATTGTTGATACGACAACATGCACCTCACCTTTAAGGAACTAGCACGCGTCACTAAGAATAAACACACCACCCGGAACAATTGCTAGTTACTCCCGTGAACACACTATGCCTATTGATGTAAGAATAACAAAAGTGACCAAATGTCTAACGTGGTTATATTCTCTGTTCAGGGCCCTCAGGGATTCACCGGTCCCCCTGGTGAGTCTGGAGAAGTCGGACCTGCTGTGAGTACTACAAATACAGCAACAAATATCATTTGACATGCTTGTGGCTTTTTATGCTTAATTGTTGTCTTCTGCAGGGACCTATGGGACCCCGCGGAGCCCCTGGCCCCGCTGGCAAGAACGGAGAGGACGTAAGTTGACCTAATCTCATCCCAATTCTCCTCGCCTCATCACACATCACTTCAGCTTTCCTCTTTTTTTGACATCAGGGTGAATCTGGCAAACCAGGTCGTAATGGTGAGCGTGGACCCCCTGGAGCTCAGGTAAGTCACCAATGGCAACGCAAAAGAGGAGCATGAACAAACTCCTGCCATCCTTTTCTTCCTCAGGGAGCTCGCGGTTTCCCAGGAACCCCCGGTCTGCCCGGTGTCAAGGGACACAGAGTGAGTTGGAAAATGAGCAAAACCATTGCAAATCATTTCTCTTGAATCAAGCTGAGCATCTGATTTGCGCCCCTCTTAGGGATTCAGCGGTCTGGATGGTGCCAAGGGAGACACTGGCCCTGCTGGACCTAAGGTAAATCATCATTTGATTGCTGGTTGATTGAAACGCTTGCTGATGCTCGACTTTTAGTTTTGCATTTTGAAAACATGACTCAAACATGCTTGAAATTGTAAGTAGTGCAACTAATATCTGACTTAACAAAGTGTGCGAAATCGCCTGCACACGAAGCCTTTCAATTTTGAAATCTCTCCATCTATAATGATTTTTTTTTATTAAGGGAAACAAAATTGATCGTCAACACTACCTGGTTTAATGAAATCTCACCATTCCCCATTTAAAATGCATACGTGACAAACTTAAAAAAATATATATTAAGTATGTTTACATTTCATAATGATCTCAACGTTTTTATTTTCATTATTATTATTGTTATTATTATTGATCTGAAATTTGAATTTGAACTTGAAAGCGATAGCATGTTACAAATAGTTATTTCGATAAGATCCATCATGTCTTCGTAATTATATCATGCAGTTATTTTGAATTCCACAAGTGTGTCATTTAAATTTCAAACATGATCTAACCAGCCTGCGTTTATGTCTAGGGAGAGACTGGAGCCGCTGGTGAGAATGGAACTCCCGGAGCTATGGTGAGTAAAACAAGCCCCCCGCCCCCCATATTTGGAATTGTCCTTCAGATCAGACGGATTGAATTGAAATTTTCTCCAATTTTAGGGACCTCGTGGTCTGCCTGGCGAGAGAGGTCGTGCTGGTCCTGCTGGAGCTGCTGTGAGTCCTTGCGCCTTTTATTTTGCGCCATCAATCGATGGCAGCACGAGGTCAACTTGCTTATCATTATGTCGCAGGGTGCTCGTGGTAACGATGGTGCCGCTGGTGCTGCCGGACCTCCCGTAAGTGTGCATTTCTGAGCACAATCCCCAAACTGAATTATCTGCCCTGCGCATTTGTCTGAATATGTTGGATTTCTTTTTAGGGTGCCACTGGCCCCGCTGGACCTCCTGGATTCCCCGGTGGCCCTGGAGCCAAGGTATAAACTTTACTGCTGAAAGGATCCTGGTCCTCATAATGCATCCGATGAAACGATTTAAATTGTGAAAATGTTTGGAAATGATCAGCTGTAGCTGTTTCAAAATTCTACACACTCTCGATATTTCCAAATATGTTGAATTTTCTTAGATCTTAAATGAAGTCTCACAATATTTAGTATGTTTAAAAAAAAAAAAAAAAAATGGTGTGGCTTGGTTTTAGCTTGTTATTAAATCATACAACCAACATTTCAGGGAGAGGCTGGAGCTCAAGGACCCCGTGGACCTGATGGCGTCGCTGGAGCCCGTGGTGAGCCCGGTAACCCTGGACCCGCTGGTGTTGCCGGACCTTCTGTAAGTAAAACAAAAATCAATCCCTCTTGGACCAAAAAAGCTTTTTGTCATGAATTGGGCATAAACATTATTCTATTTTTTCCTCATTCAGGGCAACCCCGGAGCTGATGGAGCTCCTGGAGCTAAGGGACTTCCTGTAAGTAGACAGTCCTGCCTAAGGCACTACACACGTGTCAAAAGCACAGTCTGAGTTGATATTAAAGCATCTACTGCCCCCTGCAGGGTGCTGCCGGAGTTGTTGGAGCTCCCGGTTTCCCCGGACCCCGTGGACCTCCAGGAGCTGCTGGTGCTGCTGGTGCCCCCGGACCCAAGGGTAACACTGTGAGTAAGGCTCTTGCATATCAAATGAGCTATTGTATTTATCTGGGTTTAGGTTAGAGTACAAAATAGGATTTTCAAGATTTGTTACTTTTGCTTACATCGCCCACTATACATTTGGCCTAATTATTTTTGGGGGGGGAGAAATCACAATCAATTAAGTTTAGTCTTGTTTACTTATGTTTGCCTATTTGTTTGTCTTAGGGTGAGGCTGGTGCCCCTGGATCCAAGGGAGAGCCTGGTGCCAAGGGAGACGCTGTAAGTTCACTACCAACATCTCATAGAAGCGCATCAAGGATGCAGTCGCTCACGTTTTTGTATGTACCTTTTTATCAAACAGGGTGCCCCAGGAGTTCAAGGACCTGCTGGACCTTCCGGTGAGGAGGGCAAGAGAGGAGCCAGAGGAGAGCCCGGTCCCGTTGGAGCCCGTGGAGCTCCTGGCGAGCGTGTAAGCACCATTGAAAAATTGCAAATTTAGCTCAATGCATGATGTCCCCATCCTTAAAATCAGGGTAAAAGAGGAGATCAGCATTATTTTGCATCGCATCGTACACAGCAAAAAAAAAAAAAAGAGAAACCGCACTGCAATAGCGCCATCATTGTAAATGTACTACGTACACAAATGTTCTAGTGCCCCCTACAGGTTAACAATAAAAAGGCGGTTATTTCACCTACTCACAAAAAAAAAAACAAAAAAACACCAATATCTAACAACACAATCAAAAAATGACTTTTTGTTTTGACTTTCTATTTAAAGTGGTCAGATATTCCTTTAAACCTGATTTGGTCTAGCAGACTTTATTTGATTCAGATAACAGAACGGCAATGTTAAGCATCCATTTGTTTTCCGAACTGCTTATTATTATGAATCATTTCCATTATAGTGTACTGAATGGTGCATCCTCGGTAACACACAATTAACTAGAATAAAGTAAGCCTTTTTTTTCACAGATCTAAGCAAACTTTGTTTGATTGGCTCTACAGGGTGGACCTGGCGGCCGTGGTTTCCCCGGTGCTGATGGTTCTGCTGGACCCAGAGTGAGTACACCACACTGTAGTTTGTTTTCATGCTGAAGTCATTTATTGACGTTGAAATATTTGTTGACAATCTTAGGGTGCTATTGGTGAGCGTGGTGCTCCCGGTATTGCTGGACCTAAAGGAGCTACTGGTGAGGCCGGTCGCACTGGCGAGCCTGGTTTGCCCGGAGCTAAGGTAAGACTTTTGTTTCTTGTTATAGACACTCCAGGATTTCTTGACTGGCCAAATTCTTTTCTGAACATTTGTGTTTGACTTTTAGGGTATGACTGGCAGCCCTGGCAGCCCTGGACCCGATGGCAAGATGGGAGCTACTGTGAGTGCACGTCTTAATACCCTCACTTTCTTTTTTGCATAATAAGCTAAATAAAACCGCTACACTAGGGTGCCCCTGGACAAGATGGCCGCCCCGGACCCCCTGGCGCTGTTGGAGCTAGAGGCCAGCCCGGAGTCATGGGATTCCCCGGAGCCAAGGGAGCCGCTGTAAGTAGCGAGTCTCAAGCTGAAAAGCTCAGATTGATGAAGCTATCTGGATCATCGTCTTATAAATGAGATCCCCTCCTCCATCGTTTGTCTTTAGGGTGAGGCTGGAAAGCCTGGCGAGAGAGGAGTGATGGGACCTACCGGCCCAGTTGTAAGTTCTCACTGATACTCTCTTGGGTCCTTGTCATAAGTAGAAGCTAGCGAAATGCTCAAAGCAAATCTCTGTGGTTATTTAGGGTGCCCCAGGAAAGGACGGTGAGCTTGGTGCTCAGGGACCTGCTGGACCTAACGTAAGTAGAAGAAGACATGACTCCTGAGTCCACCTGCTCAATCTTTATTGTTTCCTATGTTCCTTCCTTGGCTCTTCTCAGGGACCTGCTGGTGAGAGAGGAGAGGCAGGACCTACTGGTCCTCCTGGATTCCAGGGACTTCCCGGACCCCAAGGTGCCACTGGTGAGACTGGCAAATCCGGAGAGCAGGTGCAGAAATAATTGAATTCAACATGTTTACAAAAGAAAAGTAGCATTTTTCTAAACCAACTAACAACTCTTCTTTTTTTTTTTCTTCTCCTTCTATAATTCAGGGTGTGCCCGGAGAGGCTGGACCCTCAGGACCTGCTGGTGCTAGAGTAAGTCACAACCTGCTATTGAGATGTTTCATCTGTGAAACGAAAACTACATTCATAAAAACTAAAATTATAAAACGAAGCCGATAATAACTGATTGGAATTCATTTAGCTTTTTTTGAACCCACCCTAATTTGGTGCCACTTCTAATTCAGGGCGATAGAGGTTTCCCCGGAGAGCGTGGTGCCCCTGGTGCCGTCGGACCCACTGGTGCCCGTGGATCTCCCGGATCTGCCGGAAACGAGGGTGCTAAGGTAAATCTTGTCAGAAACGGAAAGATATTTCTGACTCTACTTGTGAGTTATTCTTCCATCTCATCTTTTTGTTTCTATTTGACTTCAGGGAGATGCTGGAGCACCCGGTGCTCCCGGAGCTCAGGGCCCACCTGGACTGCAAGGAATGCCTGGTGAGCGTGGTGCCGGTGGTCTTCCAGGACTGAGAGGAGATAGAGTGAGTTGTCACAGCACTATTAGAGAAAGCTCCACCTGTATCAGAATCTCATTCACAATCATTTCTCCTGTCTCCAGGGAGAGCAAGGAGCTAAGGGCGCTGATGGTGCACCTGGCAAGGATGGTCCTCGTGGAATGGGCGGTGCTATTGGACGTCCCGGCCCTGCTGGAGCTACTGGAGACAAGGGAGAGGCTGGCCCCGCTGGACCTGTTGGACCTGCTGGAGCCCGTGGAGCCCCTGTGAGTTACCTTCTCTCTGCCTCCCTCTAACGAAAGAGCCTGGACTAATGCTAATGCTAATAATACTCTAAGTCTATCCAAGAACGGAAGAAAAAAAAAAAGGTTTTCTTCTAGTGCCTATGTCACATTCTTCTTCTTCTCATGTTCTGCAATCCTCTCCTTTTCCATAGGGTGAGCGCGGTGAGGCTGGAGCCCCTGGACCTGCCGGATTTGCTGGACCTCCTGTGAGTTCTTCAATTCTCTGGCTCCATTCCCAAACACTTCCTGTTGTTTGAATCCTCGATCTAACCTTCTCATCACCGCCGTTTAGGGTGCTGATGGTGTTGCTGGTGCTAAGGGAGAGGCTGGTAACAATGGTGCTAAGGGTGATGCTGGTCCTCCTGGTCCTGCTGGACCTACTGGTTCCCCCGGACCCCAGGTTTGTAAATCCAATGCCATGATCACCTCAATGTGTGGCCATTGTTAGCTTTGCCATGCTGAGCAACTTTGTACTGTGTTCGTTCAGGGTCCCGTTGGAAACTCTGGTCCCAAGGGAGCTCGTGGACCTGCTGGAGCTCCTGTGAGTTACTGTTCTTAGGCCTTCTTTTTATCCCGCACTCCCCAATTCACGTCTTCTAAAGAATCCTGTGTCTTCTTATCAAGGGTGCTACTGGCTTCCCTGGTGCTGCTGGCAGAATTGGACCTCCTGGCCCCTCTGTAAGTCAATCTTGACAGTATGTGACCGCATGCAGGATGTTCAGAACTTTAAGGATAATTGTATGGTACTCTTGTTTTTGGAAAGGGCGTTGCTGGACCTCCTGGGCCTGCTGGACCCAGTGGAAAGGAAGGACCCAAAGGAAACCGTGGTGACACCGGACCTGCTGGTCGCACTGGTGAGGTTGGAGCTGCTGGAGCCCCTGGACCTTCTGGTGAGAAGGGTAGCAATGGTGCTGATGGTGCTCCTGTGAGTCATTTTCACTTTCTTTTCAAATACTGTCCATCCTCCACACTACACCTGCCTGTCTCACGCTTTTCATTTGCAATCTTCTGCAGGGTCCTGCTGGTATTCCTGGACCTCCGGGACTCAGAGGACAGCGTGGTATTGTCGGTCTGTCTGGATTGAGGGGAGGAACCGGTCCTCCTGGCCCACCTGGACCTTCTGTAAGCTATACATGCTACTTATACTTTGTCTTAAAGTTAGCAAGGGATCATTCGTCCAGAGCATCCATTGAGAAAGACAATACATGTTCAACGTTCGTATCATCGACAGGGTGAGCCCGGAAAGCAGGGACATGCTGGCCCCGCTGGCGAGCGTGGACCTCCTGGACCCTCAGGACCCCCTGGACTGGCTGGACCCACTGGCCAGAGCGGACGTGAGGTATGAGAAGAAAAAATGCCTTTTGTACACTGAAGTGGCAACTTCCCATGTGTACGCCGTTGAACACAATTGTTTTTCTGTTTAAGGGTTCCCCTGGTAATGAGGGAGCTGCTGGCCGTGATGGAGCTGCTGGCCCCAAGGTGAGCGCAATTGACATTGCTACAAACAATAGGAAGCTTATTCGAGGTTCAGGGAGATTTCATAGCCCCGACTGTGACAAGCAAAGTTGCAAGAAAACCATTTGAATCATTCCGCGGTCGTTTTGAAATGAGCACGGCTCAAACCCAATCACTTCATTTATTCGTTTGATTGGAAAGTCATAAAGGATAGTCTTTGAAAGAGGCAATAACTGAGATGATCCCATGGAACAATTTAGGGAGACCGTGGAGAGTCTGGCCCCGCTGGAGCTCCTGGCGCCCCCGGACCCCCTGGTGCCCCTGGACCCGTCGGACCTGCTGGAAAGAATGGCGACCGTGGAGATACTGTGAGTGCAAAGTTTCTTTTGGAAATGTCAAATTTGGATACGGTATGAATGTGCGTGTGTGATTCCAGGGAGCTGCTGGCCCTGCTGGTCCTGCTGGTCCTGCTGGACCTCGTGGCCCCGTTGTAAGTATCGCAATGAGGACGAGCAACAGAGCTCTAAAACGGGAACAGAGATCAGGTGAATGATACGATCTCCTTATAGGGAGCCGTTGGACTTCGTGGAGACAAGGGAGAAACTGGTGAGGCTGGCGAGAGAGGCATGAAGGGACACAGAGGATTCACTGGCATGCAGGGAGCTACTGGACCTCCCGTACGTTATTCAATACTCAGAGTAATGTAGGTGGAAAAGAAACACATTTGGGTCTGAACCACTGTTCTCTTCCTACACCCATAGGGTCATGCTGGAGAGGCCGGACCTGCTGGTGTTGCTGGACCCGCTGGACCCAGAGTGAGTTTACGCACCCAAGAATATTTCCTTTGGGTTCTACCTTCTTCTTTCAGTTCTTCTAAAGGTTTTCTCTTTTTCTTCAGGGACCCGCTGGATCTGCTGGTTCTCCTGGTAAAGATGGTATGACTGGCCTTCCTGGTCCCTCTGGACCTCCTGGACCTCGTGGACGCACTGGAGAGATGGGACCTTCTGTAAGGCTCACTTAACGTTGTGATCCATTGATGTATTATGAGCAACATCAGACTTGTGCTAACACAGCATTCCACCTTGTTTCGCTATTCAGGGACCTCCCGGACCTCCCGGACCCCCCGGAGCACCTGGCGCCCCCGGCGGTGGATTTGAACTCGGTTTCATTTCCCAGCCCCAGGAGAAGAGTCACGATCCCTACTTGTACCGCGCTGATGACGCTAACGTTGTCCGTGACCGCGACCTGGAGGTTGACAGCACTCTGAAGACCCTGAGCCAGCAGATCGAGCAGATCCGCAGCCCAGACGGCACCCGCAAGAACCCTGCTAGAACCTGCCGTGACCTCAAGATGTGCCACCCAGACTGGAAGAGCGGTGAGTCATTCAGTCAGAGCCTAAATCATTATTGCGGTGGAGCCAATTGAAGCTGAAAGATGAGAAGGTCGGTCAAATTTCTGACATACACTTCCATCTTCAGGAGAGTACTGGATTGATCCCGACCAGGGCTGCAATCAGGATGCCATCAAGGTCTTCTGCAACATGGAGACTGGAGAGACCTGTGTCGCCCCAACTCAGCCTGAGGTTGCCAGGAAGAACTGGTACGTCAGCAAGAACATCAAGGAGAAGAAGCACGTCTGGTTCGGAGAGGCCATGAACGAGGGCTTCCAGGTAAACGCACCGAATCCAACAAGTCTCCTTTACTTTCCATGCTCACGTAGACTAAGCCCTCTTTTCTCCGTTCTCCCAAAAGTTCGAGTACGGAAGCGAGGGCTCTCTGCCCGAGGATGTCAACATCCAGATGACCTTCCTGCGTCTCATGTCAACTGAGGCTTCCCAGAACATCACATACAACTGCAAGAACAGCATCTCCTACATGGATGCTGCCACTGGCAACCTGAAGAAGGCTCTGATCCTCCAGGGCTCCAACGAGATTGAGATCAGAGCTGAGGGCAACAGCCGCTTCACCTACAGTGTCCTCGAGGATGGTTGCACGGTGAGTTCTTGGAGAATCATCTCATCGGGTGACTTCGGCTGAAATCCACCGATGGTTGGTTATCGTGCATACCGATGCTGAGTCGATTTTTTTTTTGTCTCCTTGCAGTCACACACCGGTACATGGGGCAAGACAGTCATCGAGTACAAGACAACGAAAACATCTCGCCTGCCCATCATTGACATCGCTCCTATGGATGTTGGTGCTCCAGACCAAGAGTTTGGCCTTGAAGTTGGACCTGTCTGTTTCTTGTAAAAAGAGAAATCTGGACTTGAACATGTTGTGGTGCGTGAGTGTGTGCGTTTTATTTTTTTCTAGCAACAATCCCTCTTAAAAAAAAAGAAAAAGCCACCAAATCATTTTTTCTGATCTGGCCCCCTGTTTTTTTTTTTACTCCACATCCTGCGATACAATACGACCATTGTTCCGGTGGTCTACCATGCCTAAAACCTGCACTTCAACAAAGATGGCAGTGATGCGGCAATGCTCACATTGTCGCGTTTGGGACCACTACTTTTTTTTTTTGTTTCTGACTCTTTTGTTTTTGTCTTGTTTTTACCATCACCAACACCAAGGATCCCATAGAGAAGATTTTCACTGGCAACAAGAAAATAATATATGCTCCTGTAAAGTGTATAAAAAAAAAATTGACTTCCCCCCCCATTCTTCAACCAAGCCAATCCAGGCCTCTCTGGAGTTTACAGAAACACACAGGTGACTTTTGTATTTTTATACACCCGCCCTGCGGTGAGAGGAATGAAAGGACAGTCCCGACAGACAGAACCCGATTGCTTTGTACCACAATTCAGGTGTTGATGAATAAACGGTGAAACTGACAGCCATGTTTGTCTTTGTTGTCGCTCGCTCGTTCCATCTCCATCCACCTGCCCAAAAGTCTGTTTTGCTGTTGTGGCCACTCTCTTGTTTGTTCCTCTTGTCTGCCAAAGTCGCATTAAAACCACCAGCAGAGAAACATGGGTTTAAAACTTGTTTTTCTTTTAATGAACATCCTATGGCTACCTCAAGAAAAAAAAAAATGTTTGAACGAAGTGTGTTTGCCTGCCTGCAGGAGTTGTGGCGGTCAGTGGAGTCATTGAGGCACTTTAGTAAAAACAAAACAGGTGCTATTTTCTTGTTTTAGGGTCTCTGACATCCACTTTTGTCTCTACTGTGATGTGACAGAGGCCTTTTTTGGTGCTTAAATGAAACGACGGAAAATGAAACCTTTTTCGCTTTTGTTTTTCTGCCCCCTCCCCTGCTCATGTAACTCAAACAAATTCTCCAAAAGCCTTCCCCTCCTCAAAACGTCTGTTGTCATTTGTTTCTTGTTTTCTGAAGGTGGGCTTTCTCATACCAAATTTGAAAATGCACACAAAGAGAGCCATCAAGAGAGAGAGAAAAAGAAATTGGGAGAAACACCACAAGATCTGTACCTATTTTGTATATGTATAATAATTTGAGATGTTTTTAATTATTTGAATGCTGAAATAAAGCATGTTAAGTGGTCGTACAATGAATCCTGCCTTCACTGTCTCACCCAGCAGGACTGATCTCAAACTTTTTAGAATGCTTTGAAAGAAGGAGAAATCGATGCAAAAGCAAAAAGGATGAAGGAAAAAAAACATGACCTAGTTTGCATGTCATACATAAAACACTGAAAGCATCTTTTGTGCCCCACAGGTTTCACCACCGTGTCTAAATAAAGAGGAAGCCTACCTCTCAGATGATACTGCGAGTTCCCAATTTTGATCCTGAGGAATAAAATCCATTGTGGAGGAAGAAAAAAAGATTTAATCCTCCAAGAAGTCAGAGTGAGAGAAGATTTCTCTGTGCTTATTCCAAAGTAGTAATCCAGATTTAGCATGACATAGCTCCGGGAGCAAAATGGAGACTGCCAGAGTAAAGGCAAAGAGCAAGCAGTGGGCATCACAGAGGCTGATTGTCCACCTTGAGGGCGCAGCAGGGGGAGGCAGGGGGGGGAGGAAGTGGGGGCAGGGGGAGTGGGGGCAGGGGGGGGGGGTCTTCACGAAAGAACACGGGTTTGTATTTGAGAGAGGAATGTCGACCTCTTTGCATTTAAATCATTATGACAGCATGTAAAAATGTTCAGAAAGATGGAGGAAACTGACACTGATCACAGATAGATCGACAAGGGCTGTAACTCGTAATTATTTTGATCGATTAATCTGAGCAAACACCGGTGTGCCGTGAGAGATGTTCAGCTGTATTGTTCCACATTAAATACCAAGCTCATTGTAAACGGCGTCAACATATCCTGGTCGAAATAGCTCACTCGTTAGTGGCATGGGCTCTCGCTCAAGAAGACCCTGGTTCGAGCCCAGGTGTGAGCATAAGACCAAATATGTTTTTAAAATTGGAAACTTTGCTGCATATGCAAACATATACAAGTATTTATATGTGAACACGTAATTTACACATAAATACTTGCATTTGATGGCATATTAAAAATTCTAAAAGCACATTCAGGTATATGCTCACACCTGGGCTCAAACTAAGTTCTTTCAGAGTGAGAGCAAACACGTTGAAATGCTAGAGATTGACACCTGTGACCTTTGACCATGATATTTCCCTAATAAAGTGGCCTGTTATTAGGTACACTTGAAAATGGCGGTGTACCTAATGGAGTGTCCGTGTAATTCCCTCGTTAAGTGCAGGTGCGTGAAAACTTTTAGCTCCTTTTGACCAAAAAAGAAGCTAAAAGTTTTCTCGCAGGTGCGCTTAACGAGGGTCAGTTGGAAAACATGTTGGAACGCGGCCCTGAGGACTAGAGCTTGACACGTGACCTTTGACCATGATATTTCCCTAATAAAGTGGCCTGTTATTAGGTGCACTTGAAAATGGCGGTGTACCTAATGGAGTGTCCGTGTAATTCCCTCGTTAACTGCAGGTGCGTGAAAACTTTTAGCTCCTTTTGACCAAGAAAGAAGCTAAAAGTTTTCCCGCAGGTGCGCTTAACGAGGGTCACTTGGAAAACATGTTGGAACGCAGCCCTGAGGACTAGAGCTTGACACGTGACCTTTGACCATGATATTTCCCTAATAAAGTGGCCTGTTATTAGGTACACTTGAAAATGGCGGTGTACCTAATGGAGCGTCCGTGTGATTCCCTCGTTAAGTGCAGGTGCGTGAAAACTTTTAGCTCCTTTTGACCAAAAAAGAAGCTAAAAGTTTTCCCGCAGGTGCGCTTAACGAGGGTCACTTGGAGAACATATTGGAACGCGGCCCCTAGAGGACTGGAGGTCGACACCCGCCCTCACCCCCACTTTCTGATTGGCTGGTTGATCTGTGACATCACTCGGCCACTCCATTAGGTACGCCGCCATTTTTAGGTGTACCTAATAACAGGCCACTTCCTGATTGGCTGTCTGATCTGTGACGTCACTTGGACACTCCATTAGGTACACCGCCATTTTCAGGTGTACCTAATAACAGGCCACCTCCTGATTGGCTGTTGGATCTGTGACGTCACTTGGACACTCCATTAGGTACACCGCCATTTTCAAGTGTACGTAATAACAGGCCACTTCCTGATTGGCTGGCTGATCTGTGACGTCACTCGGACAGCGTTGCCGCTATGCCAGCCGACACACGTTATGCCAACATTGATGTTTTAATTATGGATTGTAGTTGATGGTGTTATTATACCGAATGTGTTTGTGTTTGAATAAAAGGTTGGAAAACATAAATATTGTCATATAAAGCAGTAAACCAAATGTCTGATTTTATGTTTTAATTGGCGAGTATTAAAACAAGGAATAAAACACCAGACAAGTTTTGACATAAATGTTTATTAAAATAACAATCATAAAAGTAAATTACAAACCAGCAATCCAATGTGAAATTGGATAACAATATTTAGGCGTATATATGCATACACATTATTTAAAAGCTACTGCAAGTGTTATAAAATCAAGATGACCCAAAGAGAAGCATAATCTCCCCGTTGTTGCATAACGGCGCATCCCTTCATGCACTATCGTTAGCCGTTAGCTTGGAGAAAACGCGCATAAAAGAAGCGGTGTTTCAGTGAGTGGTTCTTTCTGTCCTTGGCAAATCGTCAAACGACATTCTGGCTTACATAGTTCACGCCAGGAGACGCAACACATTCATTAACTGATCCGTTGATGCACGGGAAGGAAGGAATGCAGTTTACACACACAACCGTCCCGTTGGCGAACGGGAAATGCAATCAGCAACTCGTTGGTGAACAGGAAGTGACGTCATTTTCTTCTTCGTTTCGATTTACGGCGCGGTGGCACCAGCTTCAATGCGCATTACCGACACCTACTGGTTGAAGTCATATGAACTGAAAAAAGAACGAATCACTTTAGGAGCCCAAATGGCTTGGATATTTCACCAACGTAAAATCCACCTCGACTGTGATAGCCACTCAGCCGTTGTCAGAACAACAGAGCGTCTTTAAAAGTGACTTTATTCTTAATCTCGCAATATTTTATAGAGCTAGTCTAAAACAGTAAACAAAGCCATATTGATTCTTTTGGATTTTGATCACAATCACTTTCAATAGTTTATTCCTTACACTGTCTGAAACCTTTTTTCAAAAACTGTCACTTTCATTTACAAAAGAAATGCAATTTAAAGAATATTTAGTATTTATTTTTATTCAATTATTCGACTCTCCATACATATATAGGAATAGAACTTTACGTCTTTTGTTGTAATATAACTGATTTTAATATAGAAGCTGGTGTAACACTTAACAGATGTTTGTTGGTGGTGTGCCTTGAGATTTTCTCCAATGAAAAGGTGTGCCGTGAATGAAAAAAGGTTGGGAAACACTGATCTACACCACGGCACTTCTGAATCCAATGTTTATTTAGAGTCAAACAAATTGAATAAAAGCTTTAAGAAACCATTTTCACCATCACCAAAAACATCCTATCTCCCGCTAAAAACATAAAACTGGAAAAAGTCAGATGAATAAAATACAACAATTAGGGCTTCGGGAGTTGCTACTCATGAGGAAAGCGAGAAGTAGAACAGTCAAAAAAAGGCAGCCACAGTCTACACTTGGTTATTTGTAAAGAAGGATCAGATTGTTACAAAGCACAACACAGACTAATTAAGATGCACACAAGAAATATTTGGAGATTGTGCCTCCTCTAAATGAATTCACCTTTCAGTGTCCCGTCTCACATAAGCGCACCAAAAACCATTCCGACGAGCAAATCGATCCGAATAATCTTTTATTTGGTCAAGTCTGATGACGGTTTGATCAATTAAAGAACAGTTTGATTCTCTTTTCCTCTCTCATTTCAGTCTTCGGAAGAATCCCAGAGGAACCTTCATTCTTTTCATTCTGGCCGACTGGCCATCAATAATCACATACCCATTGAGGAAGAGTTTCAAGAGAACAAGGGGGGGGGGGGCGGCTACGCAAACGAGCCATTGATGAGATTAGGGGCCGCCCCAGTGAAGTCCTGGCCGCAGCGTGACGGCGGTGTGCTTCGAGGGGGGGGTAAACGGCTCACTTCCTGCTTCACTCTGAACTCAGGCGGAGTTTGACAAGCTCAACAGGACGCAGTGATGTTTGGGGTACAACTTGATAGTGGGCTGCAAAGGTGAGGGGAGGGATGGTATCTCTCAGGTGAGAGAATGAGGAGGCGTTTGCCCTCCTTCCCGTCCCTTCCCCTCCCCTCCATCCGGCGCGGCTTTGCCTTCAGGCCCCAGAAAAGGAGGTGGGGGCGGCAGACCCACTAAGCGTTGCGTTGGCCCGATCGCCCATGTTTGCAGAGTGTGGTGGCAGCGGTGCTCCGGGGTGGCTAGCCCGGTATGGGTGCCCAGGAGGTTGGGAGGGCGGGCTAAGCTTTCGCTTTCCATTTCCTCCTCACAGTGTGGCCTGGTGCTGCTGTTCCGACACCCGAGACCCGCTGGACTGTAGTGGATCTTCAAGCCTTCACTGGACCAAAGACGTGAATGACGCTGGTGCCGTGTTCACACCCAGGCGGTCCAGCCCTCGTACAGCTGGGCTAGGTTGTCCATGTTTGTGGCGTCCTTGATTACAAAGTCCACCTGGAGGCAAACAGTTGGTTTCATTTAGGGTTCTTCTGATGTCAAAACTTGTATACATTTTTTTTTTTAACCTATATCATTTCCACCAGTACCACCTCCCACAAACCTTTTCAATTCAGACAGGACAAATAATTTAAGCAGTGTAATTTGGAGCTGCAGTATATTATGAATGATAGCAAAATGTGGTACACGGGCTCCCTCTGGTGGTACAAAGATATAAAACAGTCACATTCCAGCTACAGTGAAGAGAATGAATAGTCTCATTAACAGTCTGATTGCAAGGAAGCATTTTTAAGCCTAACCTGTTCAGTGACACTCATCCTTCGGTTCGGATCGATGTCTCTGCCTTCCAGCTTGGCTTTCACTCTTTTCCACACACTGACAGCATACGAGTTCCTCTCCTGAACAGCTGCAAGCAAAGGAGGAAGAAGGTTAACTGGTGGAAGAGCTTCATCATAACACCTCAGTCAAAAGTACTGCCATCTAATGGTGTGTCTTATGGTGCCCTCAGGTGGCCAAGACGGACATACAAGAAAGTGAAGTGTGACAATCATTATTATTTTTTAATTGAATTCATGATGAAATAAATGTTTTGTCTGGTGAGTGCAGAGCAGTTGTACCTTTTCCTGTTTTGGGATCTCGCGCAGCCCTTTTGGGGCTGGGGTTGAGGCCTTTACTGGTCACTAGTGTGCTGGGCGGGGTGTCCGTGGGGGTTCCCAGGTTACGTGGCAGGGCCTTCCGTGCATTCTGGGACATGGATTCTGTCTGGGTCTTCAACCCACTGCATCGAACAGCTTAAGCACAAAACAAGTTCTGCTTTTAGTATACAATACAATGACACCTCCATGTTGCTGCAGCAAAGTGCTTGACGGAGCGGAGCGCTCTCTGAATATATTCAAATGAATCAAACAATCAACTGGAAAAAACTGCCGATGGTGTGAATTCCTGAAAGTCATACCGGCTGCAAAGCTCGTCTGTGTTGCTGACACGGGGCTGGCACATTCATTTTCTCGATCTGTCACCAGTGGGGAGGCAAAGCCAACCAGGCCGTTGTACACGCTGTCAAGAAGCAAGCAGAGGATTAACACCTAGTCATGGATAGCAGCAGATTCTTGCACGCAACGCTGGTGCTACCTCTGACTCTGGGACTGGAGCTCCTTCACAGTGGCGGGGATCTCTTCCAGCAATTCGAGTTGCTCCTGATTCCGTGGTTGCCCACTGGCCTGAATGACGGTGAATAACACCACCTGGATGTTGTCCTGCCACGCCTTGTACTCCATCAAAAAATTACGCACGCTGCCCTCGTATGCCACCTCTTCGCCGTCGGCCAACGCTGCCTCCTCATCCTGTAGACGGACGAGCCAGGCAGATATTTGTGCTTGACAACAAAAGAATAGTTACAAGCCACAAGTTCAAATGAACAGATGGTACCTTAGCCATGGCCCTGAGGAGGTGCTTGACATCCGCCAGTTGGCGGTTGTGGTTCGACAAAATGGTTTTAATGGAGTCGATGAGGAGTTGCTGTGTTTCAGCGCAGGACTCCAGCTGCTGTTCCCGCTCCTCCTGCGTTCTTTGCTCCGTATTAAGCTCCTCTTCCAGATGCCTCTGGGCGCAACTAAGCCAATCAGGGCTGCCGATAGGTAGGTCCAGCACTGGACTCTGTAGTGAAGATAAAAACAAACAAAAAAAAGATGAATATTGTGTCGCGGACATTTCCGAATAAAGAACGGGCAGGCTGATCAGCTCTACAAAAGGGCCCATTAAATGCAATAAAGTTAAGTCTTCTCCATGAACCTACCAGTCTCTGCAACAGTTCAAGCTCCAGTGTGGACACTGTACTACTAAACTGGGCAGCAAAAGAGCAGGTCTGCTGGCAGCGCTTCAACAGCTCAAACAAAGCGGCGTCCATGTTGAGCGCCTCAGCCGATCGGGTGCGAAGGCCTTCAAAGTTCAGGATGGTGGAACACAAGAAGGTGACCTACGAAGCAAGAAATATTCAAAATGAGCACTAGCACTGGTTAAGGATACAAAAACAAGCCCAGTAAGCTGGGGCACCTGGCTTGCACGCTGGTTTTCTCTGGCTACTGTGGCACGTCTCTCCCTGATGGTCATCTCAAAGTCCTGAAGGACGGGGGCCAGTGTTGGGTTTGCACCGCCAGCCCATTTAAGGCGCTGCTCAATGCTAGCCTCCAGTGCTGAAAGCTTCTCCTGAATTGCAACGATGGCTCCTTCCTCCTGACTCAGCTTATACAGCTTCTTCTTCATGTTGCTGAGGATGATGGCACGAGGGGGAATGTTGACACTGAGTGTTTGATTATTGGGACCCAGGATGTCCTCATGTTGCCACTGGAGAGGAAACACGTACGAAGAAATAACATTTGATTATTTGATAAGTTGGTGATTTTTCCATCTCGACATTTCAGCAAGTGCTACTTGAAAGCACATATTACGGTCCTTAGGTACTTGAATCATGAATTTGTGGAGTACCTGAAACATGGCAACATGTAGCTGAATCCTCTGCAGGCTGGCCTTTGCAGCTTCCAGGTTGCCATCCAACCTTCGCAACAGATCCAACTTCTTCCAGGCTGTGTCATAAGAGGCGGCCAGCAACGTGGCTCTGTTCAGCAGCGGTTGGGAGACGCGACCTGACGCCAGGTTCTGCTCGGCCGCCTTCTTACAAAGTTCGTCCAAGGACACCTTCCGAAATAAAAAGTCAAAATGTAGACAACTCTCGAATTATGCGTGCTCAAATTTTCTACCTTGCTTTCGGCACCAAAATCTTTAGCCTCGACCTGGGCAATGACATCCAGTCCAAGAGCAGACATGGTGCTGCAGAGGGCCAAGCCAAGAGCTTGGCTGGGCAGACCCATGAGCATCTGCCAGACAAATTCAGCTGTAAAGGCTTTGATGGGTCGGGTCATTTGTTCCTCGTTGATTATTGCCCCAGTCGAACCAGTAGCATTAGGCTGCCGGAACAATGGTTTTCCTAAACTAACTGGTCCATTGGAGGTCAAGAGCTCATCAGGAGGCGGTCCTTAATATGCAGATTAAAAGGGAAGGGAAGAAAAAAGAAGGATGATCTGTCAGTGGCTGGATATTCATGATTTACTCATTTGTGTGCAAATCTTTGACGCATTTAGAAAATCCCACCAGATAGAGTCTGCGCAAAGCAGGAGCACATTCGGAAGAAATCTCTGATGGTTTGTAGTCTCTTAAGAAAGAAAACCTCTTCCATCAGTTCCCGCTGAGCGAGGCTGTCAAAGAAGTTGAGTTGTGCGGCGCGTGCTTCCCGCAGAACATCCACCTTCCTCCACGCCGACGGCACTTCCAGTGAACTCAGCTGAGGGTAAGCAGCAGATAAAACAGGGAATGAATGCTTTTAATACAGAAATTGAAAACAAGCAATAGATTGTAATCATCATTATAGACAATAATCACAAAAGTCGAAAAAAAAAAAAGGCAGTTATGCAACTTTGAATACTGACACTAACCTTTTCAGTGAGCTGTCCAAAGGCAGTTTCTAACTGAGTGAACATTCCATCAAAGGCCACAAGGAGCATTTGACCAGCAGACATCTTTGGTGAGTCCTGCCCAGTGGCGTCCATGCAGCGTGGCTGGATAAGCTCAGAGTACTGGGCACGCAACATCCTGTGTGTGAACACAAACATTATTTGCAAGATAGTCCCCATCGCTGCGTGGAATGAACAAGCAATGTTCACCTCGTGATGTCCAGACACTGATTGCGTCCATCGTGGTCCAGCCCCGAGGTAGCCAACAGGCTGTCAACCAAACCTTGCAAGCCGAGACCATCGGAGCTCTGCTCGACTAGCTGCTCCAATTCCGCCAACATGGACTCCAGTGTGGGCTCCCCTTTAACCATACAACGCAGAGCCTCGGGAAAGATAATCTGACGGAAGTTGGTGTTCAGTTCCTGCAGTCATAAAAGGGAAGTCATGATTGAGACGCTGATCTGCTTTTTTTTTTTTTGTGTGTGTGCAACGTCAATAACAGCATTACCTGCAAGCAGGTATACACGGAATTGGCCAGATAAATGGTTTGAATGGTGGCGGAAGGTGACGGGAGCTCCAGATCATTTGGCAGGAGCGGGCAGCGCTGCAAAAGCGTGGCCAAGGCGCTGACGTTTCCGATCATGCTGCAGAGCTCCTCTAAGAACCACGCTCCGTCCCGGGACATGAGGTCGACCAGCTGCTCTCCTGCACTGGCTGCTGCACTCTCCATCACCAGATTGCGCCTGAATAATGACATTTTCAATCATGCCTCCATTTTGTATTAACTTGGATGTTTGAAATGATTTGCATTAGCCGTTTGAACCTGCAGAGTGAGCAGAGAGCAGAGGTGATGATGCCAGCTAGGCTGAGCGAGCCCGACTCTCCATTTTCCCTCAGGAAGACCCCGATGCAGTGCTCAATTTCCTTCAGTTGCTCCTCGCATGCGGCTGCGGTCGTGCCTTCGGCTTTCAGTCGCTCAGCTTGATGCACGACGCGCTCGTTGGTGTCGGCCACTTGTCGCTGCAGAGCCAACTCCACGTTGGAGATGAACTGGCAGGAAGCCGCGTTGGACTGAGGGGTAAACAGCACTTCGTATCTGTGCGGGAAAAGACACATCGGAGGTCGGTCAATCGAGGTTTGTAACGTCAAGATTTTTGCGGTGGAGTAGAGCTTACTGTCTGTAGATGTGCTGGCAGTGCTCAACTGTCATGACTCTCAGCAATTCCTCCAACCAGGCCTTCCACTGGTGTGTTCGATGGCGCAGCACGTTGGTTCGTGGGTAGAGCAAAGCGACTGTCGCGTAGCTATGCAGCTGCTCCAAGCAAATACGAAGGGCCCCACGGCGCTGCTGGAGCAAGGAGCTCAACTCGGCCTCCAGGCCCTCGCACTGATTGATCAGATGGGCTTGGCCTGCATTCTTCAAGAAGGTTGTAGCTGGCACATAGCTGGGAGGACCTGGGAAGCATCGTCATTAAAAAAAAATATTCATATCTGATAATAAATCTTAAAAAACAATAAATAACAATAAATGATGATCCTAACCTAGATCTATGGGGGTACTGATGTCCTGCAGCAGAGCAGCCAGCTGAGTTGTCTCCAGGTTAGAAAATGCCGCCTGGTACTGGGAAATCCACTGGTCCAGGTCAGCCAGCTTACTTTGAATGGCCTCTTGCACAGTCCTCTGTCGTGATTGGAGCTGGGTGTGTTCAGAATACCTGTAAAAGGAGAGGAGGTGCAATTGTGTCATCAATATTCACAATCGAAATGATGTAAAAAAACAACAACATCATACCTTTGCGCCAGAGTGACAATTCGATGCTCCGGATGGTTCTCTGCTCCTTCCAAGAAGGCCACCTCCTCTTGCAACTTAGCCTGTAGTTTTTCTCCCTGGCAGAGCAGATCCTGGAGAACCAAATACTCCTCCACAGCTTCTTCCACTTGCGGCAGGACGGCCAGCATTTCGTCACGATTCTTAAACCAGTTGACCTTTGCAAAAAAAGCACAGAATCAAAGCAAGAATTGAGTTTTTGGGGGAGGTGGAACAATTGCATATCTGATGATGTCCGAGGAACCAATCTGACAATCCTCACCTTAATCTCAGCCACTCTGGAGGAGTACAGCGAGCGTGTGATTTCTCTCTCCATCTCCCTCTTACTCTGTTTGCTGTCAGCTTGTTGGCCCCCTCCTCCATACACTGCACCTGCAAAGCCCACCTCCCCCCCAGCAGTCCAATCCACCAGGGGATCATAGACGAAGGCCTCCAACAGCGTCAGGAGGGTCTCTCTTCCTCGGCGCATCATTTGTATAACCTAAAAGAGCCAACGGTAATCAGAAGCGGCTGATTGGCAATGTGCTGCTATGTGCTTACCTGTTCACAAGAGAGCCTAAAGATTCCCTCCACCCCAGTAACTCCTAATGCACTCTCAATATTGTGCGTCATCCTGAAAGGCACCTTCTCTGGGACTCTTAGACTCTTTCCTAAAGGATGGGAAGCAATTACATTAGTCTCCAATTGGACCAATATGCAAAACTTCATCTAAAAAAAAGTCCTTACCTTTTTCAAAACACACATTGTAATCAATGTGTACAACTTCTCCAGTAGTCATGTCAATGAGCACATTGTCGAGGTGTCTGTCACCAAGGCCAATAATGTATCCCACCATTGACATGACGGCAGTGGATCTAGCGTAAGACTATAAAATGGAAAATGAAAGTAATTAATCTCAAGCAAAGTGTTACGTTGCCATGAAATCAAGTTACCTGAGTGACCCTCCACCATTCACTGGGTGTGGTACATGAACACCACAACTCCTTGGCCAGTAAATTGGAAGGCGTCGCCTCCATCAATTCTTTCAGCACCTCCTTCATGACACTGAGGGGCCAATCTCGCCGCGTGACGTCCAGACTGAGCCCGACTGCTTTCAGGGCAGGACCAATGTGACTGTAATAGAGCTCACTTGGCCGTGGGACGAGAGGCACCGGCTGCTGCTGGAATGAGTCTTGAGCCTGCGTCAGGGGGAAAAAAAAAGATTTCAATCAATTATGAAGGTGGGAATTGTTTTGGCAAAATATAGTCGGTTACCTTCTGAGCTTGCTGCACAGCCTCCCTCTGCTGCCAGCGCTTGTACAGGCCAAAGAGGGGCGTGGCTCCATCAACCCACTGGATGAGTCCCGATCGTGTCCCAAGGGGTGTGACGGAATAATGGCGCGCATGGAAGCGTGGCTGCTCCTGTTGGTTGATCTTGGTGAACATGGTGTTTACGATGGATAAGAACTGCATGATGCGCTCGTCCAAATGTAAATCCTCCAGACCTTGAGAGATGGGACGAGATGTTACCAACGAACATTTGACGCCATCAGTCGGTCTTTACCTTTGAAAAGGTATGGGTAGTTGTGACCGTCAGAGCCTCGGAAGAAGAGTTTCTTTGGCTTGGTCTTGGTTGGAAGGATGGTTATGGATTTGCCGATGCTCTGAATGGTGACGGTGTCTGACGCTGACACTTCGCCTGGCAGGGCCATCTCCGTTGCAGTCATGGATGCCAGATGTGGACTGATCTCGTCCAACTGAAGAAGATAGCTCGCTCGCTTCTGAGCACGCTGCTGCAGGCTTAGCATGATCTGACAAAGATTGCAAATGAACGACAATGAATTCTCTTGGGTGACTAGTTATGTTGGGGAAAAGGGTATTACGCAATTACATGATACAGATTCAAAATATCCAAAACATACCTGTTTAAACGGGAGCCAGCTACTGGCGGGGTTGGCGGGGTTGTGAGGGTTCCTCAGCCGCTCGAGAGCAGAATTGATAGCATCGCCATACGTTTGCTGGAACCAGGTTTCGTGTGGCGTTTCTGCTGGGGCTGACGTGATGCTACAGACATGTTCCAGTGCAAAAACCACCGGCCGCATCAAAGCAGAGTGCTTCTCGCGCATGATTGCAATCTTCTCATCCCTGAAGCACAATGGAGGGGGGGGGGGAACATAAATCAGTCTTGCCGTCATTTTGGAACAATGTATCAATGGCGGTGTGGGTGTAAAGAAGCTAAACGGCTCACCTTCGGAGTGTGTTATTATTCTGAACTCTCTTCACCTCGTCCTCGAGCTGTTGGATTCTACGCAGGACATGGATGTGCTGCTGCTGCAACACCCCCAGCCACAATTCATCCCAGAGTAATGTCACCCTGCGTAGCTCGCTGACCAACTGCTGGACCTGAAGCACCATGGTTGGGTTTGCCAAGGACAGTTTCTCCACTATCTTGCTGTAACAATCCTGCATCATGGCTTGGTCTTGACTGGAGCAGAATGTTGCCAGTTCTTCTTGATTTTCCCCTTTGTCACCACCCTCTGGCTGCTCCTCTTCCTCCTCTCCTTGGATGCTGCCCAAAAATGTGGGCAGAGCCGATGGCAGTTTGCTCCCTGCAAGCAGATTTGCTGTTTTTATAAAGACGATCGTAGTCATGCAACGCTTGATGAGCAATACTGAAAAAACATTAAGGCCTGCCTGAATTCTGAGCCTCGCCTCCAAGGGAGAGCGAGCCAACAATGGCGGGGTAAAGGATGAGATGCGGGGAGTCCTGGGCCACTCGGCACAGCAAGCTACATATACTTTGTCGTATGTATGCTTCTGGATGATTGAGACGTGAAAAGAGCTGTGGCGTGATACCTGAGAAAGAAATCAACAAAAAAAACTTCTAGACTGAACATTAAATGGATTGAGTTGGACATACCCCTCCATGGTGCAGTTGGGGTGGAGGCTAAACCCAGCTCAAGCCCCTCTCTCAGTTCCCCAGCGTGTTTGACCAACAGACGGAGGAGACGAAGGGTTGCCATGACGATCATGTCGTCGTTACTCTGTTTGCTGTTATGACAGGACAGCAGGAGTTTGGGGTCGTCCTCATCAATGGGGAGCTGAAACAACAGAAGCAAAGAAATCACATCTGTAGGCAGTTGGCTATGGTGGCTTGTCAATGATTGCTTATTTTCCTTCTAACTGGTGTGCAGAAGATGTCTCCAAATCTTACCTGGCCAGCATTGAGCTTCAAGAAGGTGAAATAGGCCTGGCAAGAGATCCGGTAGAGGCCAAATATTCGGTCCACCACGCGTCTCCAAACCCGAATTAAACCATCTGCAACAGGTTGGCCTGCATCTGCCAGCCAAGGGCACGATGCGGTTAGCTGTCGCCATATCACATCCACCATGTCGTCCTCGTCATCTTCCTGCTGGAGCGCCATATCTTCGTCCTAGAGCACGGAATTCAAACAATAGTAGTTAATGGGGTCAAGTCATGATGATTAAAAAAAAAGTTCCACCTTACCTGAATGCCAGTTGGTCGACACATGGCTTGACCAAGAATGCTAAAAATGGTTTCCTTGTCTTCTTCGCTCGTGGTCTTCGGTAAGAGCTCCTCAATATCCTTCTTTTCTCCAGAGAGAAGAGGCAATCCCTCACCTTGGCTAGAGGGAAATACATTCGTTGACAGCGAGATATTAATTTACGGATATGGTCTGATCATTCATAGTGTCACATATTTTCTTGGGTCCACTAACCTGGCATTGTCGACGACCTTCCGACCCCAGCGGTACGCCCAGCTGGCCAGTGCTGCCCAGGACTTTGCCACCTCAGGTGCTAAGCTGGTGGAGAGCTGGTAGAGTTGGCCAAGCACAAAGTCGGGCTCCCCGACGCCAACGCTCACTACGCAAAAATCTGGAGTTATTCAAAAGACCTGCTTCTTGTACACAACTATACAGTACTCAAAATGACCTGAGGTCTCAGTAGTGATGTGAGGAATACTCTGTTCCACGAGAGGAAGCTCCAGCAGAGCAGAAATGTTCTGACACAAAGGTGACATGTTGCTCATAGCGTTTGATGAATTGATCGCCCCTGACATCTTAACAACCTGGAGCAAAAGAGCAAAGCATGGTCATGTGATCAAATAAGTAAAGCTTGCACAGTGGCAGCAATTTTCACACAAAAATATATCATACTACCAACTAAGGAGCATTCAAATCAAGTGTACCTGCTTAAGCTGGGGTATCATGTCTTTCCAGTCGGCCAACAACCACTTGCAGAGTGTGAGTAGCGAGCGACAGGCAGCACCTTCGTTCTTGCCCACGTAACAATATGACAAAGCGGCCCTGCTCAGCATTTCCATGGCTGTGATGGACTGGCCTGTGAAATTGATGACTTTTATTTTTATGATGAAATAGCTTTTAAATGATCTTTTTTTTTTTTAAACAGACGAGCAATTTGTGAATTGTCCCACAAGCCTTTACTGTGCATGATCGTGTCCATGTTCTCATCGCTATAATTTGCTTTTGTTGACAGATTTGTGTCCTCACCTGAAGTCCTCACTACTTTGGCCTTTTCGATCTGCAGCTCCGGCCCCCACTTTTCTCCCAGCGTGCCTTCCACGGTGAGGCGCCGGAAGGCCTTGATCAGTTCGTCCCCCTGCTCATCATCTTGGGTTCCGTCGCAACACTGGCTGAGCAAGCGGGATGCCAAAGCAACGTTGCCTTTTTTGCGAGCAAACTTGACCGTCGTCAAACAAAGCTCCGTGAGGTGGGCGTCTGTGGTAGGGGAAGAACCTGGAAGAGGAGGGAAAAAGACATTTTAGGTTGACCTCGTTTGCATGTGCAAATGAACAATGGGTGGTTTTCGTTACAAATGCTGACCTCTGAGTTTGTTGAGGAGTTGTCTCTGGAACATGGTGTATCTGAGGGCTTGAAGGAAAGGCTGGACATCCTGTTGTTTACACGAATTCAATGCCTCACTATTCAAAGGAACCACCGAGTCCTACAGAGAGCACAACGGCGCACACGCAAATGAATCGACACCATTTCATCTGAAGACATCCAGCAAAAAATGTTAGCAAAGGTGAAATGTACCCACCTCTTGTCCTGAAAGTGTGTTTTCTAGAGTGGCAGTGCAGTGAAGCTGCAAAGTGGGAAGGGTGGGCAAGGCATCAGAGAGGGTCAAGGTTGACAGTCGAAGAGGACCCAGGCAGATCCTTCCAGTTTGTTTCAAGCAGCGCACCAATGTACTAGAAAAATACAAGAATCATTTATGGATCAAGTCAAAAAATTAGTAAAAAAACAACAAAAAACAGTTGTGCTCATTTTGCCCAGTGTCTTTTTGCTAAATGCTCACTCTTGATTGGATGGCACTCTTTGCTCTGGTGGCTGACTGGCTTTTGATAGGGCACTAACAGCAGTGCGGAGGAGCTGTACTTCAATGGCTCTCTGAAGTTCTGTTGGGTCAGGACTCATTGAGGGTAGAAGCCTCTTCAGGTCTACACCAGACACAGAAACACACAAGCTTGAACAGAACGCTTAAGAATCAAATCTGATGTGCAGTTAGTTAACAAATGCTGCTTTGTCGTTCCCTAAGTTAAAAAAAAATTTTTAGGCGCAAACTTGCCCATCTTGTCCTTGCTACTGGAGATGGAGCTGAAGTCTTCTCCAGGAAGAAGTTCCAGTTGAGCACCACATTCAGTCAAATCTCCGTCCTCAAAGCGGCTTAGGGCCTGAATGTAGTTGAAATCAGCCCTCAGGTTGATGTTGACTAGATTGGTGGAGTTCTGTTTGAGGGAATGAACGGTGGCCTGCCATTCCTTGACCGAGGGCCAATCGCAAAGTGCCACGTAGCACTGACATGCTTTGTTAGCCATGAGGTTGACCACCTCGGGGGAGCAATCGTTGGACTTCAGCAGCACCGTTTTTCGGCTGTCGCCTTTTCAAAGAAAACACAGGGTAAAAAAAACCCAGTCACAATTAAATGGACTCAAACTGACTTGATCAAAATTCATATTTGGTAATTACCATTGCTGGTATGTTTGGGGCTGTTGGTATTACTGGAGAGTTTGAGCAGATAACAGTCAGAGCTTTTGATGCTGCAGTCCATCCCTGAAACTGCAGACAGCTGATCTTGATAGTCTAGCGCTGCTTTCTCAAACCTAAACACAGACGCACGTGAGAAAACACAATGCCCAGACATCATCTTGCTTTTCAATTCGGCAAAATAGTCATTTCCCAAATAAAAAATAAAATCCTGAACAACTTTAGCGTGCTTACCGTCCCTCCGCTTGTAAAGCAACCGAGGACAACCAGCTGAGACTCTTGCCGGTGTTGGAAAAACTCCAGGCAGCGAGTCCTTGGATAGCATCGGGACAGCGCAGCTCACAAAGCGCTTCTGCCAATAATGTGAGAGGAATTTCCAATTCTGGACCCTGAAGCAAACAAAACAGAAACAAGGTTGACTCCGCCTCTGATCAAGTCAATACACTCACAGCCAATCGAGTCATCAAGCTGAAACTTATCCCGATCACACAATCAATCACCTGACCCTACTGACTGACAATATCCTCATCCAAACCTGGGTGCTGCTGTTCTTAATCTCCGCTAGAAGGTCAAAGCCGTGCCGTATGGTGACTGCTGGTTGACCAGACAGGAGACCGACTCTCATGAGTGAAAGGCGGATCCTTGTCAGCCAGTCTTGGCATGTCTGACGGTTGGTGTAAAAAAATGTCCGGATACCCTGGTGTAAGATGTTTCACATGAGTCAAACAAATGTAATGTTGTGTTCAACATTTCAACTGGACATTTTAAACAAGCAGTGTAGAGAGAGACTTAGTCTACCTTTGGTGGGGCGGTGAGAGCATTAGCACAGCCTTCATATGCGTTGTACATGAGCTTCTCCAGGTTCTCAAGATACTGAAGCAGCAAAGTGATCCGAAGCTGATTGGAATGGTGACCCTCGCCGTCGCTTCCAGCGCCGGCCCATGCCCCAACATCCTGCTCGGGGTTCAAGCTGTGGGCAGCCAGGCTGCGGATCATACCTGAAATATGCACCATACAGAGGGAAATACAAATTTGAATTGGAGTCACAATAAAAGACGTGTACATTTCAAATGCTGGATGTCATTTGACTCAATTTATGATCAAACACAAATAAGAGCTTCGGTATTACCTTCAATGGTCTGGAAGGTGTCTTGAGCTCGCCCGAGTGGCGTCCGGAGTTTGGACAGGACGGTGAACTGTGCGGCTTCCCACACCGCCCACTGCCACAGCACCACTTCGGTTTTTAACAGAGCCCTGGGCACGACGCCGGGTCGCGTGCCATCGCCGCCACCTCTGCCGTCACGTTTCTCCAGGCGCTGGCAGCTATAATAAAGCCGTTCCAGCCACGGATCCTTGCTGTGGACAAGAACGACAAACAAAGCCTTAGTATATCTTTCATTCAAATATTTTGGGCGCGTTGGTTTCAAAAAATGACATACCCTCCACGGTGCAGGACTCCATATAAGATAAAGCTGATGAGGTCGCTGAAGTCCTGGGGGTGCAAGGTGCTGCTCGGTGCTCGGCTCATGTGGTGGCGGATGGCCAAAGAGATGCCAGTCATCTCTGGATGACTGTGGGTGCTAATCAACAAAATAAACATCAAGCCAATGAGTACAGGATATTGATTACAGCAGAATTACAGCTTGAAACAGAGTTGGAAAGGAGTCCGTTTTACCTTAAAGAAACATCCAGGGGTATCGTCCGCAGCAATTTGCCAAAGGCCTGCCTCACCCTCACCGCGGAGTGGACAAGCTGTACTCGGCACACATCCACACACCTAAAACACACAACATGGTCTTGAGTCAGCACGATAAGCGGCTCGGACATCGTGCAACAGATCCTCGGATTTTCTACGGTTAAGCAGTCGGACAAGGAGGCGCATTTGACCTTTGCAGAAGCTCCACAGATAAAGATGAGGAGAGGATGAGTAGGCTGTTGCAGGTCTGAAGGCAAATATTGTGATCTTCGTTCAGGGCTGTTGAGTAAAACAGCACAGGGAAATAGGAGCGCTTTTATTACTTGGCAACAATCTGTGAAGATAAAAGAAGAATTGTGAACATGCTGAGTTTACCGTTGGACATCAGGCCACGACAAAACTTGTTGAAGGAAGGCAAGGAGAATAGTGGGCTGTAAGTGTCCGACTTCTTCATCAACAGTGAGATCTCTTGAGCCCATGTCAGCAGCAGCCTCCTGATAAATCAAACCGCCAAGTTATTACAAAGTTTATGTTGATATAAAACCCGCTCGTTTCCTACGGTAGTGTTAAGAACGCTGGCATAAGAAAAAAAAAAAAAAAAAAGACGAAACCTGGCTTCAGGGTAGAGATGTTCCTTCATCAGCAGCCCTCCCAGAAGGTTGAGCAAAGTGCTGAAATGTTTCTTGGTGGCTGTGGTGACAGTACTGATGACAGCCCCGTCAAATAGGGACGGAGAAGAAGAAGACAAGCTGGAGGAAATGAAATGATCATGTCTGATGGAGGGAGGTGCAGAGAAGAAACGACAGCAGTTAGAAAGTCCAGAAGTAGACGCAGGCTCGTGATGTCACTCATTTCAATGCTTTGTCATTCTCAAGTTGGTCAAATGGGTTGATGTGGCAAAATTTGATAGATTACCTGGTGCAATGGGAATAGAGGGTGTAAAGCACAGCATACTGGACAGCAGGATAGTAGACTGCTAACTCAGAGTGCACCAGCATCAGCGTGTGACTCAGCAGGGCAAAGACAGTAGGAGACAAAGCCCACATCTAAATGGGTCACCCAAAAAAAAAAAAAAAAAATTTACATATACTGGTACCAGAAATTATTTGAGACGAGCATTATTGTGTTTCGTACCCCGATGAGTGAGTTCTTGGTGTTCCCAATGGTGGTGAGAGTACTTAAATTGAAAATGATGATAAACTGCGCCTTCTCCGGGTTGAGGGTGACTGAAGCGAAAGCTGGGTGGTGGATGCCAAGGCAGGGGCTATCGGGTGGCTGGAGCCCACTGGGGAGCTCCAGGGTAGCCAAAATACTGGACAGGGAACATGCCATCTCTCCCAATACCAATTTGTAAGCTGCCTCCAGTGTTGGGATATTTTTCAGACTCAGGAGCGCCTGGTACACGCCATGTACAGCTGACACCACCTGTGGAGTGCATGTACATCGATCCAAAGAGTTAGAGATCTTTCTTAATTTAAAAAATATAGAAAAAATAGCTAAATTTAAAAAAAAAAAAAAAAATACTACAATAATGCTTAATCAAAGGAAAGCAAGACGTAATCATTGCTTTTTCTGCATACACTTTAAAACTTGATTCCCTGGTCACAAACCTCTTTCTCTCGATGGAAGCGCAATTCTAGCAGCTGTGAGTCCGGTGCCAACAATTTTTCCACGAAGGAGGCAGGCAGCTTTGTGTTGATCTGCTCCACAATCTAATTCATACGTGAAGAGTTAGTGCTCATATTTTCATGTGTGTACAATCCTGTTGTGCAGCTTTTTTTTTTCCTTTTGTTTGAACTGATATAATGCTGGCTGTTAAAAAATGTGATGTCATTTGCATACTTTGGATCAAAAGAATCAAATATGCATTTGTATTGAATTATTCAGCTCAGTAACTCGAGAAAATGCACTCGTGAAAGATGGCCGTACCAGAGTGAGAAGGCTGAGTACTGCCAGGTTGTAGTCGGCACCACAAGCACGGCAGCAGTCCAACTGGTCCAATCCGTAGGCTAAGACGGTCTCCATTAGTTGTCCGCAGGGCTCCATACTGGCCAACAGCACACCCACACACTCGTTCCCTGCAGTTAGAACTGCCTCAGAGAACTGGACCTGCTTGGCTGTGGTCACGCACGCCAGAACCCGGTTGAGGATCTGAAAAATTTCAACAACGGAATGTCGAGTTATGTATATTGACATAATGCATGGCAAGGATTCCCCACCATGTGACACAATCATATTTTCAACCTCCCAGTTGTCTTGGGAGGCTAAATGAATAATTCAACACATCATGTGTGCTGCTCTCACATCAGTGACATAGACTTCAGTAATAGGTGGTCCTCTGATGGGGTTGAAAAGTTCTCCGATGCTGCGAACGACTGTACTGAACACCCTCAAAAGAGCTGCCAGCTTTGGTAGAGACACAGCAGGAGGCGGGATGTCTTCATCCACCACCTCCCCTGACGCCACGTGGCTCAGATCCTAAAAAGAAAACCAAGTCAGTCTGTTTGCTTGATGAAAACATTTGGAAAAATCCACACACTTCACCTCGGCATATGCTTCCATGTCCTCCAAGAACTGTCCCAGCAGAGTGGTGGAAAAAGTCAAATCTGCCACCCAGAATTGTTCGAGACTCTGAAGCCAGGCTTTAAGTGTAAAAGGGGAAAAAAACAACAACATTTTTTTTTTTTTATTGTGTTGGAGTAAAAAAAGTTGCATGAAAAGATTTGTCACTGACCTGACACCTGCTGAGTGAGTGAGTGCTTCTGAGTGTGGTCAATGTGCCAGCCCACCAAGATATCCACTGTGTCCTATTGAAAATAACAACCACCACCGAGGATGCAAAGTTGGAGACAAGAGTCACAATGTTAGCGGAATGGTCATGATTTTCACGTTAAAAATGATGATCATCAATCTCAGGCGTATGCCAAAAAAAAACAAAAACATCTCTCACCCTGAAATTGGTGCTGAAGACGTGTGGGTAACAGCGAGCCACCTGAAGAATACACCTCACACTTTGGCAAAGCAGCTCTGGAGTGTCCACATTCTCCAAGATGGACTGAAGATTGCTCATCACCAGCTAGAAAACACAAAATAGGACAGTCGCTTTTGAAAATCTATAATGCTAATTGGGAAACGATGATTAAAAGTTCCGGTAAAGCGCAATTTGAGATATGTGCATCTGGTTACCTGCATGACTTGAGTGAAGGTCTTTCTTTCGCCCGCGGCCTCCAAAGCCCGCTGTGTCGCTAACAGGTACAAGAGCTTCACCTCGTCACGAGTGCTTGAAGTAAACTTGAGGAAGAGCCACTTGAAGATTCGCTCCGCCTCGTAGCTGAGCACAGTGCAGAGCAGACCCAAACAGGCTGCTGCATCCTGACGCAACTCCCAGAGCAGCTTACTACTACAACCGTCAACATCACATGGAAGCATGTATGTTAGGAGCGGGCTTCACAATTATTTGTTAAAAAAAAAAATAATAATAAGCTCTTACCTTTCATTCAAAATATCATTCAAGGTGCTGAGGATGGTGTCCAACTGTTTGACCAAGTTCTGCAACAAACACACATTTACCCGGTTAACATGTCCAAATTTCTTCTCGTTTTAGGCTAACTAGGACCATCACTGACCACTTTATTCTCGCTGTGACCGATGAATTCCTTCAACTGCTTAAGGGTGGTCAACCTTCGATCACGATCGTCCTCCCTTGAGACTCGGCGCAGGAGGTTGGCCAACCGAGACTCGTCTGAGTGAGCCATCCCTCTGTCTGCAAGGCGGGTGGAAGAAAAGTGTTCTACTCTTTTGACCAAAGTAGAGCAGCCTTCATGAGCTTAAATCAAGATATCATCTAATCGTGGACACCTCACCCTGCGATTTCCTCATGTCCTTTGAAGCTAAAGCACGGTTTCCATGCTGAAAAGAGTTTAAATCCGCCGTCAAGTCATTTGGCCTCAACTCTTGCCCCAGCGACTTCCAACCAAAAGTAGTATCACAGACACCTTGACCAGCTTCATATCCACCTGTGAGTCATCAAATATGCTCCATTAAAATGTAAATGCGGTTTGACTTTGCTCAATGGCAAATCTCTAACTCAGAGTTTCTATTCCTTAGAAACAAAAGTGAAAGAATGAGTTGATTGGCCCACCCTCTTCATGGAGTGCATCTGCAGCGGCATAGGCATCGCTGGGCACCACTGGCTGCTCAGCCAAGCTGGAGGGCAATGTGTCGGAAAACGCTGCTGAACCGAACTCTCTGGACCTCACGCCGTCCTCGATGAATGACACACTCTCAACTCTGGAGAATAGGACAAATGCACACCCAAAAAAAAAAAGTGACACACAAGCAAACAGATCAAATTGGATGCTCTTCCTTTTTAATAATATAACATTGCAACAAGTGGAATACAATGGACCATGACTTGCATAATACATAAAAAAATATATATTATTGATGATCAGCTAAGAGTTTAGAATCCTAAAAATTATAAATAATAATGAATATATTTTTAATGCAATGCATTTGGGGTGTACATACATTGGGTGCAAGTGTAAGAGGAAATTAATGCTGTTATAGATGGACAAGTTTGCAGAAGTTCCAACATAAATGTTCGGAAATAGCACCGTGAGAATGCTATCTAGTGGTGCCCTCACTTAGAATTTCTGTTCCCACATGGTCATAGTTCAACATGCAGTGGGGAGATCTCGTGCTCACAAACCGGACATTGACATTATCGTGGATTTAAATTAAATATTAAACTGAAAACTGGAGCGAGGAAACGAAAGTAGACTGCACATTTTCGCGACCATGTCAACCTGCAGCATGCTACGGCCTTCCAAATTAAACCTCGTTGAATCCATGGGTGATTTCAGGCCCACCAGGCAGGATTATTCGTGGAAAAAAAATCAGACGAGACAATCTATTGTGAATATGCTTTTAAAAAATCCACAAACGCGTAGAATGTCAATCAATACACACCGCAGTCGCAGAATCTGGAGCGCCAGCAGCAAACAAAGGCATTTCTGTCAGAATTCGGAGCACGTTAGCGCGCGCTTTGCGATCCGATGAGCATGCACAACTGTCATCAATTCGCAAGTTTTGATCCCATTTCAAATGATTGTTTGAAGGGGCTCCCATGCTAACGTTAGCGTCATAAGTCAAACCTTTCCTGGATGTAAGGGCTCGCACAGCGCCTAAAACTACACAAGTGACGGGCTAGTAACCACGTAATGTTTAACAAGGCCAACACTAGGCCACGTTGAGGTGTTTAATTTTGAGGCTAGGAGACTAAAAAAGAGTCGATTTCCATGCGGTGACTACTTGACGAGGAAGCCGAGCACAGGCCCTAAAAAACACAGCGTTTTATTTTCATCAGTCTTCCCCGAAACAGAGCACCAACCTGGGCTGCCAGTCATTCCGGTGTGGTTGCAGTTTGTGGGCACCGCTGAGCCGAGACCTCGAGGCTTTCCGGCTCATTACCTTCTGGGGAGCTGCATGGCCCGCTTGCAGCGGTAACGTTAAACGATTACCTCAGGCTTATGTTAGACTTTCTGATTATGTCAAGTATCGCAAATCGGTGGTAACTCGTTGATACAGTTAGCTTGAGGTTGTGTTTGGTTAGCCTTCTTCGTGCTGAAAGAAGCAGCCCAACCACACATATATTTTGGTAGCGCCTTCTATCGGCTGGTTACCGCAACTTCAGTGTCGAAATTTAATTTAGGGGCAATTTTACAGCACCTTCTCAAATTCTTCTTTTATATATAGTTTTGTCATTTTTATGTTTAAGATCATCAGATAAATGTAATTATCAGACAAAGACAACCAAAGTAAACACTCCAAAGCCATTCAGAAGTTGACTTTCTGGTGTGTTTTCGATTGTTTTTCTGTTGCAGAATCCAGTGCGTTTCAATTTGAAGCCATAAATTGATGCCCAAACATTCTCCCACCGGATTTTATTGTAAAGAGCAGAATACGTGGCTCCATTAATGTGACGGCGACATCTGGAGGCAATACTGTAATTTACACAATGACCGCCAGAGGGAACCCAACTGCATCAAATATGCAGGTATCTTCAAAATTGTTCATACTGCAGGTAAAATATTGGAAACAATGGCTTAGTTGTTTAGGCTCTGGTGCATCACTGACAATTTGGAAATAATAATAATAATAATGACAAAAGTAATAAAAATAATCATCATAAGAAGAAGAAGGAGGAGGAGGAGGATAATGATGATGACATACATATATATTTTCTTTTTTGCATGGAAACTACTGAAAATTTTACAAACAATTATCACCTCCTGAATCATAATAAACGCCACTAGTTTATATAGTTATTGACAATAAAGCAGATTTTAACTTCGATATCAGTAAACCTAACTGATTTTCCAAATGAAATTCAGTGGGCTATGTCTTTACTCTTATTATAATTAAAAGAAAATGACTTTTATGGTTTAAATTGTTAATATTAGAAATCATAAACATATTTGGGAATGGGGGGAATGTACAAGGCGCACAAGTTTGGGAATTTTTGCAATTTGCGTAGGTCACTAACCCCCATGAATAGTCAGACTTCACTGTGCTATGCAATTCTCATAGAACAAACAATATCTTCATTATGTATTCTGAAGTTCATTCATCCTATTCTTTTTGTGTGTCAATCCATCTGCTGGCCAATAATAACTCTGTTCAAGGCCTAGCATCCAGGCCTTTGATGGCGCCGGACATTCAAAGCGGCCGTGCGTCAGCCCTGACGTCAATCCATCCAAACACACTGATCACTGTGTGGAGGACAGGACAGGCTTGCTGTTTAGGTGTGTCTGTTAGCTTAGCTTGGTAGCGTAGCACAATGAAAACATGAATGGAAAGAGGAGTGGGGAGCAAGGGGGATAAAGGCATAGGAATGTGGGAGAGAAAAGTTAGGATTTAGTTGTTTGAAAAAGATGCCGCGACATGGAAACTACATCGAGAGCTATGTCTCATATTTGTGTCGTAAAGTGAAAACATTTCAGGTATGCCTCTCAATAAGTTTTACTCAATAATAAAAAAAAAAAGTTCAAATCCAAGCTTCGGTCATCCTGTGTGGATTTTGCATGTTCTCCTCATGCTTGTGTGCATACTCTGCCATATTCTAAAAATGTCCTTTACAAATGTATTTTTTTTAAAATGACACAACATTAGGTGTATGGAATACTTCAATTTATTAAATTTTTTTTTCAGTGTATCTAACCAAATTTATTTTTCTTCAACATGCAGTTTTTTAAAACCTTGATATTAATTCTGCAAGACTGACCTCCCCACACCAATGTACTATACTACTATACTAATATATGAGATGGCAATATATTTGTATATATATATATACACACACCCATAGATATATGAATGGACTATCTCTTTGGTCTGTATCAGTAGGCCTAACGGTATTCATAACTGAATGTGTCACATGCACACATACAATTCCAGTCCTCAGCAACGGCACAGTTACTTAGAGACTGATTGCAAAGAGGGTGTGTTTCCATGGCAACCCTAGTGGCTGAGTCATCTTCACCGCAGTGCGTGCTCTTCCTATGAGTGCACATGTGCCAGTGTATCGCTTTTCATTCATTCATTCATCTTTGTGCACTTTGAATCATGATTCAAATGAGAAATTTTGCATGCCACAGAGCATTGTGATGCAGAATGCGGTCTTCATCTCCGTGGCATGACATCCTTATTCAACCCAATGCTTTTAGCATCGTGATGTAGTCTATCACTTTCCAGTATGATGTCACCGCTTCTGCCATGAGATCCATGCTGACAACAGAACGAGCCTTTTTATGGCTTGAGCTGAGAGGTCGGACCCAGAGCATTTAGTGTCTGACATGCAAATCAAAGGTTAAGTCGGAGGGTCAACACGCATTCAACGAAGGTCACGTTGCGCATTCTAATGCAACATAACATTCATTCTGTGCATACATAATGCATGGCAAGAAAGCTATAACTTGCACATTATGAACATTTAATTCAGTGATTCTTTCACGCACCACTAGAGGGAGACCATGTACAAGAAGGTACTCCACATAAATAAATGACCTCTCAGAACGCCTAAAATGAACTGTAATTTGATGTGCAGCAGGACACATTTCAGATCTGGTTGCTTCGGCAAAGATATTTGCATCCGTTTTTGCACACGTAAATCAAGAAGGAGTAATAATCACTGTTGATTGAATATGCGACTTTGCAAATACAATTGCCCAAAGGAAGGTAAACAAGCATGTTTGTGAAGAGCAAATAAAAGTTACATGCAAATGACTAAATCACTTATTTGACACAATTAGAGCAGCTGTAGAAATGTTTCAACACACATGTATTTGGGTTTATCTAGTCTCCTTGACATATGGATCTTTCCTCCCTCCAGCTGGGTATCAATGAGCAAAGTGAAGCTGTTGTTATTGCTGGCGGGACCTGAGGAATCTTACCTGTGGCATTTCATATAATACTCTCATGTTGCCAAAACAAGTATTTAGCGTATCATGTGATTCATGTTGCACACTCAGACTATACTAATGATTCCTTGTCAAGTATTCTTCCATGCATTTTTCTCTAATTGCAATTTATTCCTTGCCTGAAAAAATGGTATTTTGTGATTATTTTGTAAATCACAGCAGCATTGTGTGCATTTTTAGCATTTCACACCATTTTGTCCCATCCTTGCTTACCCTTGTGGTCAAACTAAAAGTGTTAATTAAACGGAATGATTTGTGCTTCCTGTCACCAAAAGGGACACAATCTCTCCCAATGTGACTTTGTAAACAGATTTATGCCCACAGCATGAGTAATATCTAGTGCACACAAGCCTCCACCCCCATATCCATTACAGGGAGTGTTCCCTTTCCTCCTCCCAAAATCCCTGCATTATTGATGCCATAGTATGTGAGCGACGTCGAGCGTACGCCGGCTTTTTATTTGGCTTTGCGTTGCACTTGACATTTTCTGCCTGCGTTACATCAAGAGTGCACACTGTGCTTCTGTATTTACACTGTGAATGCATGAATTCACTTGCTGTTTCAGTGTGTGTGTGTGTGTGTGTGTTTTGTCCATTCCATGGGTGCTTTGTGCGAGTCTGTGTGGGTGTATCTCTTTGTGTCGAAGAGGGTGGGAGGCTGAGCGGGGCGGGTAGCGCTCTATAAATAGAAACTCACAGCTCCCTCTTAGCCCTCGTCTTGGACTCGGAGAGAAAACCAAAGGGGAGGGAAGAAGGAGGATGAAGGAGAGAAAGAGAAAATGCAGATACAAAACAAGCAGAGGAGGGTGAACTGTGGCATCACTTCCTCAACAAGGTGATGCCCATAAAAGGACACAGGACATGCACAGATTTATAAGAAGGCTTGGATGCGGCCCTGTATAAACACACTTGTAAAGCTTCGCTTTAACGATTATTCTTTTTGATGACATTGGAAAAGGTCGTCTTTATAGGATTTTATAAGGATTTGCATGTTTACTCAACTGTATTGCCGAAAATGACATCATACTTGAATATTTTCATGATCAATTGCAATTATTTAGGATAATTATGAGGTTAGGGATTGTCATTTTCTGCGTGGGTTTGTTTGCTTACCTCCAAGATCAAGGAGGTGATGTTTTTGTTGGTTGGTTGAACTAGCATTTTTGTGTCTGTTTTCCTTTCTTTTTATTTGTCAATGCATCTGTGTATTCTCCAACACCGCCTAGCAAAAATAATAACGATTTTTATTGCCTTGCTTTGAATCCATTGGTCAGCAGGCAGGCCTATTAAAAAGGCACTTCTGCTGGCAAATATATTACAATTGATTTTCAATGTAAACTTTCAATCCTGAAAGAGGTTATGAGTCATCATCATGTCATTTACTTCCTGTTTTTGACTTTTAGTTCAATACAATAAAAATGGCAGCGAGGTGCCATCTTCTTATCTTGAAGTGGCTTAAGCCAATTCAGAAGTCTGCACCCACAGGTTTCCCCACAGGTCTCGTGAGACCTTACCTGTATTTCATTGGCACTTTTCAAGTGTCTGCACTCACCAGAAGCTGCTTCTCGGGTTACATAAGAAGCAGGAGAGGGAGAGGCTCTGGCCACAACTGCCCCATCCTATCTCTTTAAATGACACGGAGCCGTGCCGCTCTGCGCGTGTGCGTGCATGTGCATGCGTGCGTGTGTTTGGGGGAGAAATTACGCGAGCGCTGCTAGTGTTGTGCCGGAGGACGATCGAAAACACAACACAGGCGCCCCGTCGTTCACCTTCAATCGCGTCGTAGAGGGGAAAAAGGATTCTCATCGCTTCTCCACCTGCGTGTGAACGCGCTTCGTATTTGGACCAGCCGGCTGCTCCTCCGTCGTGTCGATGGGATCCGTGGGTGCATTGCTGGCCTCACGATAGGAAATAGCGGGCAGGGCGGCCTCCTGATCATCATTTGTTTCGCCGATTTACCAGGAGAAACGTCATCGAGAGGAACCGTGCGGAAAATGGATTAAAAGACGACTGAATGAATAGACATTTGAGAGGTAAGCGGGGATAGTGGATGCACAGTGGCGGGTGTGCGTGCGTGGGTGCGTGCGTGCGTGCGGCCGCACTGGCCGTGATGGGTGAAGCTGCGCTTGCTGAGAGCAGCAGCAGCAGCAGCATCCACGCTCCACACTGCGGTCCTCCCGCTCCCCCCAAGATGGATGAGCGCGCGCAAGGGTCTAGGGAACGGAACGGGGACAGTTCGGTGCACGGTACTAGGTGGTCCAGCCTCTTTGTGCGTCTCGGGGAGACGAAGGTGATCAGCCGCATCGAGCTGCGGCTTATTAACGAACACAGTGACGTCAGCGTCTGTGAGTGACGTAACTGCGTTTGGTTGTCATTTTGTGCAATGTGCTTTCCAGTTTTGATTGACTGGTTTTGGGAGAGCATCCATATTCAGTGGATGGGTCTGTTTTCACTCAAGTAGCTAAGAAACAACATGTTGGATATTTACAGTCAGTATTGAGCAATCCGTATAGGAACTAATGGATAGACCATGCCTGACCATGTCGAGGGATGCACTTGAATAGCATTATCAGCATTACATCCACTCATCAAGTCTAAATCCTTCTAAATCCCTCATTAAAGCCTGGAGGACTAGTCAACAAGAGTAACTTTGCATTAAAGGCTAGCTGCAGTCAAAAGGTCTAATCAGCTTTTGTTGACATCAACAAAGTAGTGTGTAGCCACTGTCTAATTAATGTCCTCCTCCTGTGCTCGGTTGGGATGCAAATTCCTTGGAGCCACCTACACTAAATTGGCTGCGAACATTTTCAATGCAATTTGTTTTTGTTTTTATAAATCACCGTGAATTACCTACAAGTGGAGATCCAATATTGATAAAACACAAATGATCAGTGAAGAGTACTATATATTGTAAAAGTATAAAGTCTTTTTGTGATATAGGATATTTTGAACTTGATTTTCAATCAATGGTTTCTGGCTTATAAGAAAGAAGATTAGCAAGCATGTGTTGCTTCATGTCCAGTATCCCCTTTCGGGTGGATCAATGAGCATTATGCCATGTTCGTGCTACAGGAAGGAAGTCAACCTTCTTCGCAGCAAAACAAAATATGCACTTCCAAATTTATTTATATTTTTATTCCATCATGGATGGATGCATGGATGGCTAAGGTTGTTAAGGATTCAGGAAATGATTTCAAATCAGATTGTGTAAACTGTAAATGTTTTCTTCAAATGCAGTGCATCAAGGCTCCATGACTGTTCACTGTATTTTTAATGTGATTACACAAGCAGAGAGGCTGCTGTGAGAGTGACTGTATTGACTTTGTATAACTACACAAGCTTCGCACATTTTCTTCAGCTCCGTTCATTACTGGGCATCACATATTTTTACACTTTTTATATTATCGCTTTACACAGATGAATGGCCCCGATGAGCGCAGTAGGAATATTAGATTTAATAGATGCCGGCATGGCTGTGTTTTACAGAGGAGAAATCCAATCATATGTTTGTTTACAATTCGCCCAGACTGAGATTATAAATCGTTGGTGATAGGAGGCAATTTCCGCGATTCCAAATATTTAAGAGTTCCATGGATGGCATGAAAAACAATGACTGACCTACAGTACAATGTTCTTCTATTCCCAGTTTACATTATGACCCAAATTTATATTTTAGGATTCTCTGGATCCGATGAAAAATGAATCACGTGATCTGATGATTAGATCTTGGCGCTCGATGAATAACACGGACAGAAATGTTGATTATAGAGGTGCTGAATTTGGCTGGCTGAATCATGGAAGCGAGATGGAAAATGAGTTATTCATACAGTTCCACTTCACAGCCTGGGTTGACTTCTCCTCTTAACTGACTGAGACCCTTTTGCGGGGAACCAAGCACACATCACTGGCAGTGCCACTGAGCTGGAAAGGAAGAGTTGTTTAGGTAACTCCGTTCTCGATGGGATAAACACGGTGATAGTGTCGAGAGCGGCCAGAGTGATTCATCAGGGGAGACAAACCTGTTGCCTCATTCTAAAGTGCAACGTAGCCAAAGTTTTTTTTTCCATGCTGAAAAACTACTTTCGACATTCTTAGACTAAATTTAGTATTACATTTAATCAAAATTTATGAAGCACACCCATTTAAATAATAAAGCAATTGTTTTTTTTTTAGGTGTATATTGAATTATAGCTATTTTCATAATTTGTGATGGCAGTTCATTTTACATAGTGCTGACTGTAGTCGGTCTAGCAGAAAGAATTGTTGTATTATGTAATGGAGGAACCTGGTGATGCTGCAGCTGAGATAGAGCAAGGCTCCATCTGCTAAGAGATTTCTTAAAAGGTCAAAAAGGGCTCATGTTAAGGAATTGATAGCGTGAATTTAGACATGTACATGTAGCATGTGTTTATGCAGACTCGGTTATTGTGGCAGAATAGGGCTGAGTGATGCTGTTGTGTGTGAAGCCCTAAAGCATGGCTCTTACATAACTGATCTGCTGCTGCTGCTGCTGCTGCTGCTGCTCTTGCTGACACAGTGGCGGGCGGCATCAGAGACAACAGGCAAGATGAGGCCATGGATCATTTAACACTCTCAGGTGTTGTCATGTTAACATGGCATCCATCACACGCCCAGAAACATATTCAAACTACGTGTGAAGATATTTGGAATAAATCACTGTTGATGATATTCTAATACAGTTCCGTGTTGTTGACTAGGAAAAGTCAGATTTTGATGAGGTGATTTTTATAATAACCCTGGGATTCAATAAAAATTGAAAATGAGTAAACTAAGGCTGAAAAACACAAAAACTTTAAATAAATAAATACAATTAAAAAAATTAAAAATAAATCACTGATTTTGACCAACAACCAAAAGCTTTGAGCCATTTTTGTCCTAAAATTTCCAGTGATGACATTTTCGGTGCATCCCTACTACTAGGTGCTATTCTAGTTTTGTCTGATTTTAATATTCCATCTGTGTCTTTCTCCCCAGGTTCCCAATGTTGAACATGTCCACCCCCAGTGAGCTGAAGTCTCCCTGCGTGACTCGCAACGGCATGGTGAAGCTGCCCCCCAGCCAGCCCAACGGTCTGGGCAGTGCCAGTATCACCAAGGGCACCCCTGCCGCCAAGAACCGCCTGTGCCAGTCCTCCTCGGTTCCCTCCATACTGCCTCCTCCACCGTCCTCCCATCCCTACCACCACCACCACCACTTGGACAACACGGTCATGCCGCATTCAGCGGCCTCCATTCTCGGTTGCGACCTGGAACCCGGGAAGCAGCTCGTAGGTCTCAAGTCGTCCCTCCGCCAACTACCCCCGCTCACTCTACCCAAACCCATCCTGCTGGAGCGCCAGCTTGTCTTGGATGAGAAGCTGTTAAATCGACTACTCTGGTACTTCACCACAGCTGAAAAGTGCGTGCTGGCGCAGGTATGCAAGACATGGCGTAAGGTGCTGTATCAGCCCAAGTTCTGGGAAGGCGTCACACCCATATTGCACGCCAAGGAGCTTTATACCCTCTTGCCCAACGGAGACAAGGAGTTTGTCAGTCTTCAGGCCTTCGCCCTACGTGGATTCCAGTCTTTTTGCTTAGTGGGTGTGTCAGACCTGGACATTTGTGAGTTCATCGATAACTACCCCCTCTCCAAGAAGGGTGTACGTTCAGTCAGCCTCAAGAGGTCCACCATCACCGACGCGGGATTAGAGGTGAGTCATTCTGGCTTTGAGAATCCCAATTTGTCTGATTTGAAAAGTACAGTGTTTTAAAATCAATCAATTGGCACCCCCAAAAGTTTTTATATTCGTCCATAAATGTCACAAGATTGTGCAAGGAACTCCTCACCTCACTCCAAGATTCTACAACATGGCAGCAAAGCGCAAATTAGTCGAAATGAAATTTCTCAAGTCGCTTCAACGTAGTTCCTTGACATCAAAATGTCACAAATTAATACTTTTATTGATTTGTCCAGAACAAATCAGTGCATTTCTCAGAAATAATACATTAGCGGTAAGTAAGTTGAAATTCATTAATGGTATTAGCTAGTCCAAATAACAAGCTAGCACAAACTGACATAATAATAAAATAATTCCATTGCCATGAACAGAAGCTTCTGAATCTTTCACACATGGCTTTTCATAGCTGCTAGGCTATTCTGGGATGAGTGGATGGTTGCCATGGTGAACGCTGGAACTGTTGCCTGCATGATCTACAGTTTACATCGCGTATTTGCTGTTTTTGCATTACCGATTGATCGTGCCTTAAACGGACACTAACACCAACCGAGTATATTTACAGCATCTTTAAAAACTTTTATATTGCATCCCAATTATATGCGGCATTTGTACTGCAGGTGATGTTGGAGCAGATGCAGGGTCTGATGCATCTGGAGCTGTCAGGGTGCAACGACTTCACGGAAGCTGGCCTGTGGTCCAGTCTAAACGCCCGCTTAACATCACTCAGTGTCAGCGACTGCATCAATGTCGCGGATGACGCCATCGCTGCCATCTCACAGCTCCTACCCAACCTATCGGAGCTGAGCCTGCAGGCCTATCATGTGACTGACACAGCCATGGCCTACTTCACTGCCAAACAGGTGGGGTTGAAAATTGACACCCTAAAATCCTCCCATAATAATTTCTATCACATGATCTAACCAGCTTCTCCTGGCTTGTGTAGGGCTACACCACCCACACTCTGCGGCTTCACTCGTGTTGGGAGATCACCAATCACGGCGTGGTAAATATGGTGCACAGCCTTCCCAACTTGACGGCACTCAGCCTTTCCGGCTGCTCCAAAATCACTGACGACGGTGTGGAGCTAGTGGCGGAGAACCTGCGGAAGCTCCGCAGCTTGGACTTGTCATGGTGCCCCCGAATCACTGACATGGCCCTGGAGTACATTGCTTGTGACTTGCATAAATTGGAGGAACTAGTCCTTGACAGGTCAGTTTGTGTGATTTGTAATGACGAAAAATGCGTCAATGTTAGAATTTATAGTCATATTTCTATCAAGAGAAATATTTGACTTGAATTGATTAGTTATGTAAACATTGAGATCCAACGACAAAACATATCCCTGGGTGATTAGCCAATAAATTTAAAAAAAATTAAAAATTAAACCTGACACAATACATTGCAAACACTTATTCATCCTCCCACTGTAATAATTGGCATTTCTTGAATAATTTTTTTTTTTCGTTCCATGTGACATGCAAGTAGGCGGACATTTATTGCACAGCGGGGTTATTTTTCTTCAGCCCAGCGGTGCCAGAAATATTAATTTCAAGAAAACAACCCATTTTACTTTGCACCTACTTAGCTACATTTCTTTGTACAATTAATATGTATTTATTATCACAATTGTAATGGCAACAATAGGCAAGAAACTGCTTGTATAATTAAAGTCTTCTTATAAAGCATTTTAGTCGCAATATACAGTCGAATTGAAATAGTAAAAGCTTTCCCACTCCTCGTTTTATTTCGTTTACATGGGTGACTAATTAATATATGTAGAAGCTATTATGCATTATGTCCAGCCCAATGGCCTTTTATAATTGAGTGACTAACTCATACTTCCAGTAGATAGTAGACACACGCACACACACAAAGAGGACAATATAACACCACAATAGTCCCTACAGATTCTTGTCATTATAACACACAGCGCTGAAGCCGGGAAGTGGTTGAAGGGCAAAATATCCCAGTGAGAGCAGAGCTTTGTACTGGTGCCGTCGGTATTCTGCTGAGCCCCGCTGAAAAAGGCTAGACTCATCAAATGTACATTCCGTGGATAAATCGAACATTTAAGGAACATTATCTGGCAATTCGGTTTGAACAAAAGGGAGAGCAAAACTGCAAGTTGTAAACATCTAACCATCTGTCCCATTTCTATACGGCTTGACCTCATTTGGGCCACGGGTGAGCTGAAGCCTATACAATCGGACTTTGGGTGAGAGGCCTCGTACACGCTTGGACTGTTCACCAGCTAATTGTAGACAAACAACCATTCACGCTCACATTTGGAGTCTGGGATTCTGGGTTGTTTTCCTAGCTGTGAATTTTGAGCTTTTACTCAAGCAGATTGAGCCATAAAATCTAACCACAAATGAATTGATTGAATTTTTGTGCATAATAAACTGAAGTGGAATGTGCTTTCTTTTTAGGTGTGTACGGATCACCGACACAGGTCTGGGCTATTTGTCCACAATGTCATCATTGCGGAGCCTCTATCTGCGCTGGTGTTGTCAGGTAACAAAATATACACACAACGTTTGAGTTACTGTTCATTATTCCATGCAATTTTTGTGTGTGACACACTCAGGTGCAGGATTTTGGTCTGCAGCATTTGTTTGGAATGAGGAGCCTTCGTCTACTCTCTCTAGCAGGTATGCTTTGTTCGGAGTTCTGGTTTGAATATGATCAGATATTTCTGTGAATTATGAATGAACTCTCGGTTTGGATGATGGATAATATACATGGCTGCGTCATCACTTCATGGTGGTCCCATATGACGTTTGGAATTTATGAATGGCACGCAATGACCACTATTAAAAACACTGTACCCACACCGCCACCTAGCGGCCACGTTTAAGCAATAAAAAAATAATAATCTTGGAAATATTCCTGCTGATTATAAACTAAACTTTCACTAGTCACCAGGGACCAAAATTGAACTCCACCATGAATAGAGAACATTTGTTAGTAATTGATACCCCAAAAAAGGTGATGGTACCAAAGCACTACTTTTTGCCTACTTTAAGCAAAAATGTGCATCTTAACAAAATAAGTGAGCTGGCAAATGTTGAGCATTTGAAGTCGCCAGATTTAAACCAATGAGTGTCCCTCCTCTAGGTTGCCCCCTACTGACCACCACCGGCCTATCAGGCCTCATTCAGCTGCAGGATCTGGAGGAGCTGGAGCTGACCAACTGCCCGGGAGCCACCGCCGAGCTCTTCAATTACTACTCGCAACACCTGCCGCGCTGCATGGTTATCGAATAAAACCCACCATCCCACCCTGGGCAACCAACCGCAATACTTCCGCCTCGTTACTCTTCCTCACTCTGGTCAAATGCCAGCCAGGATACAGAACATTGCTCCTCATCTCCTGGCACCTCCACCCCACCCGCCCATCTTCTTCCACACCCCATTGAGTTTTGGCAGGAGGGGAAGACAACCGGGCGCTCCACGACCGGATGGGGTTCGTTCGGCGAAGGAGATACCACGGCTTGCTATGACGTCTTGTCTGGCCATCAATTTCGTTTTGGAAGGAGGTTTCAGACAATAAACTTGGATGCAGCTGATTGCAGCTGTGACAAAGTGGTATTAGAAAAACACAAATACGGACTTTTTGTGTTCCTGTTTTGGTGGAACTCACACATGTGCTTATTATACACTTTAACCACACTCACACAGTGTATGTGGTCAGTGAAACAAAAACATGAGTACTAACAGATTTTTTTTCATCACTATGTAAAATAGTCATTTTTTTTTTTCCTCCAAGCTTCAGTGTTCAGACACAAACCAGCCGGTGATGAAATCCGACGTCTCGGATGGAACTTCTCTTTTTTCCTCCCTCTTTGTGCGTGTGATGTGTGTGTCATGATTCCATAGGTTCCTTTTTTTTTGGAGGGGGGGGGATACCACCACCTGTTTTTTTTCATGAAACATTTGCAAAACAACTGTTTACATCGTTTGTCATTTTTGTTGGACTTGCACGCTCGACTGACTTGTTTCACATTTCCTCACTTTTTCTTTTTTCGCAAAACGGTGAAATTCTAGTTCTAGAGGAGACGCTGTTGTACACTATCGCTTTTGTGTCTTTAAAAGTTAGTCGGAGAAGCAGTGGAAGAGTGAAGAAAGAGGTTTACTTTTTTGCTGGAGAAATTTTACTGACGGTTAAGTGCTTTTTGCCTTGAAAGGTTTCACGCTTGCAAGGCTGTTGGCTGCCTTGAAATGTTTCAGTCGGATGACAAAAGTATTTCTGGAGTGAAGGGATGTTGAATTTTGGAACTTCACTTCAAATTGTGGTTGAAACACATTGATGGTTTAGTCTTTCTATTTGCAAGTGTGTGTTTCAAGAGGTGAACATGAATTGTGGACCCCCCCGCAGGGTCAGATAACTTTATGTAAAGTCAGGGGATTTCAATACAGTATTTATTAACTCCGTCGAGGAGGATTTTTTGTTTTTTTGTTTTGGGGTGCTGGTCTGTCAGCGGGCTCACTCACAAATTACCCGGCAAATTTTAAGACGACATGCTCTTAAGGCATATCCCTGAAAATATCAAGAACTAGTCATGGTCAAGATAATAAAACAACATTGAAACTCACAAATGTAGTAAATTAGCTTAAACCAGAGTTAAAGACAAATTTACAGATGCCTTTTATGTTATAGTTTGGAGTCAAAAATTGTGAATGACTGAGTTCAGACAAACCACAACCAAAGAGTGAACACACAATGAATCCCCAAAATAGATTGGAAAATAGAAATAGATTAGTTCTAGCCTGCTCTCAAAAAATTAAATGTGTAATAAGTACCATACAATTTGAATACATTATAAAAGCCACTTGCTGTCGAGTGAAAATGACATCACAGGTCTCAGGTCACAACCAATCACGGCTTAACTTCAGAAAACTGGTGAGCTGTGATTATTCAAAAACGGGTGGATTTTGTCTCTTTAATTCATATTCTACAAATAAAACATTATTGAGAACACGAGTGGGAGTGGAATTAAACAGTCCTTGAAGAAAAAAAATCTGCAAAAAACAGTACATACCTTGAAAAACTGCTCCAATGCAACAAGTTGGTAATCCAGGAAAACCATTAAAAGGCATCTGGTAATTTGTCCGACTGAAAAATATTGTTCCTAGAAAATAAAAGCATTTCAAAGGGAATATTTATTTTTATAGCATTGGTTTGATATTACGAGGAGATTTAAGATGCCTGACAGTGAGCCACACTGCTACTTTTTTTTTTTTTTTTTCGCTTGTAATGTGTCATCCGACGTGCTTACTGCCAACTGGAAGGACTGGCTCGGTAAAAGTCAGTGTTAGGTTGTGCCAAATAAATCTGCAGCACCATGCGTTGCTGCTTTGCCTCATACGTGGACTGTACAGGGGCGGACGATGCATGTTTTTAGTTGCTCTGCTTCTATATTTCAAGAAGGCTGTCCCTTCATCTGTTCATTGTACATATTTATTTATCTATTTATTTAAATTAATTTGGGTCTCACCTATATGGTTTATTTATTGAGAGACATTGCTTCAAATTTGCGATGATTGCTGTTTTAGATTTCATTTCCCCATCCGGCATTTCAACCCGTAAAATAAATATTTGACCTAGTGCTAACATTCACTGTCATCACTGTCTTGAATGTGGCAGAAAAAAAAAAAAGTGTCTGATATTTACCTTTGTTATGGCTAACAAATGTTTACACTATACTACTATTAAATAATTAAGGGCAAAATTTATGATTTGGTCATGCAAAATGAATTCTATGGAAGCTTATTAATGACAACAATTTTTTAAATCTTGACCAGAACTAATTTGTGATGTGTGTTTATCATGTCATCATTAGTATGACAGGACATTTATCAAAGGATTTTAATAACTGTTATCTATTTGGTGTTATGATTTTGATTTAATCTTAATATGTCTATCATATTCTATACACACAACCAAAACGCTTTCATCATTTTGATTGATCATCAGATTGATAAAGGTCATTTTCCCATGTCTTATAAGCAAATGACCGGGAGTGACAAATTTAAATATAATATTGTAAGTAAAGTCCTAGCAGAAAATGTTTAAACATGAATTGTAAATATATATACAGTATATGATATAACCTTTGTTTTTATGTCATAAAAATACAAGCAAATATTGTAGTACAGTTCATATTCCTGGACACAACATTGTCTGTAATGAGCTTCCATAGGTTCAAGTGCAAGTTTACATATCATAAATATATATGTACAGTCAGGCATTTCAAATCGAAGTCCACGGTACATTAGATAAGAAACATTTTCAAACAAACAGACAACTGTAAGTGTCAATTCTACTGCTGTCTACAGTCTTTGTATACATCTGTCACCATTTTGTTACAACCCTTGTACGGCACAAATTTCAACAGTCAAATAAATATAGACCGTTTACTGATAATAAAAATAATAACGCATTGTGTGTACTTTCTTGGTATTTAGCTTTTTTTGTAATATTGGCTAATTGTTAACTTACCTATAGACATAGTGACAGCCAGCTGAGGTTTCTTGAAGTACTGAAGCATTCTATCAAGAAGCAGCCATCATGCTATGGCTCTAAAAATAAAATAAAATAAAATAAATTTCTTAGACACAATCTACAGCCATCATAATTGTTCACCAATGGAAGGGGACTTATTGACTTACCTATTGACATAGTGACAGGTAGCTGAAGCTTCTTGAAGCACTCATGAAGCAGCAATCATGCTATGCTATGGCTTCAAAATGGCTTTAAAAATAAAATATACAAATAGCTCTAAAAATAAAATATACAAAGTGTCTTGGACACAATCTACAGCCATCATCATTTTTCACCAATTGGAAGGGGACACTGACGCCTCTATTGGCTGACACCACCTTTCTGAGTTAAAAAATAAAAAATGACACTAAACTCAAGAGGGGAAAAAACAAAAACAGGTTCTCTAAAATCAGGTGACGTAACACGGCTGTACTCAGACGTAACCGCTAGAGGACAGTAGAGGACAGGTTTTTAAATGTCCAAATTATATTAATTTTATATACGCCCTAAAAATTGCTGGGTTGAAAAAACAACTCAATTTGGGTCAAAAATTGCACTTAGTTAACTGGGTTAATTTGACCCATGTTTTTGTGCAAAACAACTCAGGAAGCTGAATCAATTTGATTCCTGGACTGCTTTCCAAAAAAACAATTAAATTTAAAAAAATTGGGCAAACAATTATTGTACAAATAAATGTGTGTGCCTGTGTATATATAACTATGCGTCTAGGCATTTTTCATTTATTTATATGACCAAGTAGTTGATAAAAACATAAATTTTCCCTTATTTTTTTCCATGGCTGTATATATGTACCTATATATGTTGTATTTTTTTTCATCACTTAGTCCTTAACTTGTATGTTGAGCAGGAATCCCAAAGCATATGGCTTATCCTTCTCCAAAACATGAGCGCCACTCATCAAGAGACACACGCTCGTCTGCACACAGAGTGATCCTGACAGCACAGTGAGCCTCATAGCGTGAGAAGGTTGAGGAAGTGGCTGGTGTGAGAAGCCCGCCACCGCAGCTCTGTGGCAATGTTTACACACCAGCCTCGTGTCGGCCTCCTTCGCTTCTCAGTTATGACCCGCTGTCAACTTCCACTGTACTTTCATAACACTGTGGCATTTCTTTCAAACTCCCACAATCTATTTTGAAATGAACAGTAGTAGTTGCAGCAGAATGATTATTTTTTTTTTGGGTGCAATAAAACATTAATGGTGGCTTGGACAAAATGCAAAAAACTGCTTCTCACAAATATATGATGCAGATGGAGCATACAACCCTCCTGCGAGGGTTACCTCGGGTCATGCGAGAGCAGCGGAACTGCAAAACAAGAAAAAGTTGAAGTGTGAGGATGGCAGCAACATGTGCCGAGTGTGTGTGTGTGTTCATGCGTGTGTGTCCAATGAGTAAAGCGTGACTGCTTTATTTTTAAATCTTGCAAGGTAACGTGTGTTAATGTCACACGTCATTAACACGGCAATGGCGAGATGAATGAAAAAAACACGTTTTTTTTTATCTGTTCATAAACAGCATCGGCACTGTGTTCCACGACACACACTCAGTGCCCAGCAGCTGAATGTAATCCGGACTGACAGCTAGCCTTCACGCTTGAATACACCTCGCCTCTCAAAATGGATGCAGAAGGAGCGTTTTAGATGCACACACACCAACTAAATGGACTCTCTGTCTAGTGCAGCTGAGAAGCCCGAATGTGATCAGGGAATTAGGAAGTGGGTGAGTAGTTGCATGTGGATTAGGAGGACAGATGGACAGACAGACGCACAGAGTAAGTCGGACAAAATTAAAAAAGGTGGTCCAGAGGAAATGTCTTACTCTGTGAAGTAGCATGCCAAACGTGGCCTCAGCAACTGGTGGTCACATGCTAGCAAGGAAATTCGGAGGTGTCAAAATGAACGTCAAATGAATCGGCTCGTATTTTAATCGAGTTCTTGTTGAGAGACTATTTTTAAGAAAATATTGTAAAATATTTTAATTTCTTCTGATTGTGATTTCTATAGTTCTTTGTGAAAGCAGATTTGTTTTTGTTTTTTTAAATAAGACATTTGCAAACACACATTGTGTTTTAATCACTAAATATTAGCAAATAAAATAAATTGAGTAGTCATTGGAGAAAAAAAAGTAACACACATAATGTCAATAAAAGCACTGCTCATTGTGCATGACAACTAAAATATTTTAATTTCTTCTGATTGTGATTTCTATAGTTCTTTATGAAAGCAGATTTGTTCTTTATGAAAGACATTTGCAGACACACATTGTGTGTTTTAATCACTAAATATTAGCAAATAAAATAAATTGACTGCTAAAATAAAAATAAAAGCACTGCTCATTGTGCATGACAACTAAATCCCCATATCTGAGTGTTTACAACCCACCAGCAAAATATTTCAAATCTTCCCCCTCTCTTATTTTCAAACGCAGAGTACGACAAGCCAAAATAAGACGCAGCGAAGCGGGGGTGGAGATAAGACAGAGCCAGAAATGATTTAGAGCGCCGTTGAATTATGATCATCGACGTTGAGGTGTGATGTAGTGTTCGGGATGGAGGAATCGGGGTGCCTTCTTAGCAAAGATTGAGTGTCGTTTAATGCAGGAGTGAGTGGGGTAATGATGTCATGGCTGCTACATGGCGGACTATATATGTGACGCATAGCTCATAAGGATGTCATCCTTGCTGAATGACAAGTATGGTATTAATGCCGAGTGACTACTAAAAGCTGCAAAGAGCTGAGCTGGCTAATGACTGGGTGTCACCGTAATGGTTGTCTCTATGGTTGCTCTGCCTCTATGGGACACTTAACTCTTCATCGCTCCAGCTCCTCTTCCTCCTGCCATTGCGTGACCTTCCCACAGAGGTGCAAAAGCAATTCGGCTAATCATGTTCGTCTCGCCGGCTTTTGATGTAACCTTGAAGCGATATGTTGACAATCATTTTTTGAAATCCCCCAAAAAGATGCTTGTTATTTCAATTACAAGAGATGAGAGAGAGTAGCTGAAGTTATCGAGGTGCTTAAGATTTGAAGGCAATGGTCCTTGACTTGGATTTGCAATGGGCTGTGACTGAGTAGAATAAATAGATGTTCATATGCTGTGGAGCTTTGAAGATAAATCTTGCTTCCAGAAATTGAGCCATTTCTTTGGGCTTATCATACTTGTCAGCGCAGAGTGGCTCGGCATCGGTCGGCTCTATCAGTCAAGCCTGGAAGTATCATAATAATACTGCAATGTTTTGACAACGAAAATGATAGTGTCACTATTTTGATTGATTACAATGTCGCAGTATTATTATCTCCCTCAGGTCACACAATTTGAATTCTCGTTTTTATTCTCTTCAAAATTCATCAAGCTCTATTAAATTTTCTATTAATTTCTATTAAAGTTAAATGTGGAAAGCAGATATTTCTATTATCAAATGATGAAGCTAGTTTAGATGTTTTGTTTTTGTTATAGTTTCATTAACATTAGCTTATTGGCACCTCGGACTAAAGGCCACACAAGACAAATAAGAAAAAAAGAAATCTCATTTTTTTTAGAATATAGACTAGTGTGCAAGAGAGCAACATCAGCTTTCAACAATTCAGCTACTCACCAATTTGCCTTTTTCCTGTGCCGCTGTTTTTGTGTGAACTGTGCTGCAATGGAATGGGGAACAAAGTCAACCTGGCAATTTCCTTGCTTTTTAGTTAGTACTAAGGGCAGGATGGCGCCTGTGTAAACACCCTAGACTTTTCCTGTCCTATTGTGTCCTTTTTAAAAAGTATTTTATACATTATGTTTTCATTTGCCTGACTTCCATGTAGGTTCACTTTCCACTCTGTGACTGTGAATGCCAGTGTGTCTTTGTATCGGATTCTTTGTATCGGATTCTTTGTATCGGATTCTTATCTGGATGGATGGATGGATGGATGGATGGATGGATGGATGGATGGATGGATGGATGGATGGATGGATGGATGGATGGATGGATGGATGGATGGATGGATGGATGGATGGATGGATGGATGGATGGATGGATGGATGGACAGCCTGACAGATGGACAGATGGGCAGATGGTTGGATGGACGTTCTAAGATCTTTTCTTCATCCACAACACATATGTGAAACCAGTAAGCCATCCATCACGTATGCTGCTATTTCATGGTTATCATCAGCCACGGCTAAAGCCATTAGCCCAAAGACATTATCTGCAGCCATCATCAAAGCTATTAACTCCTCTTTCTACTAAAAGGCTACTGTCCCTCACGAAGACTCGTTAAGGTGAGGTATGGAGAGATGCAGCGACAGCCGGGAAATGAGGAAAGAGGGGTGGGGGGGGAGATGGTTGCGAGAAATACAGATAGACTGAACGCGAGCAAGCAGTAAAGATCGGAATGGAGGCGTTCCATCATTCTAATCGTTCATGCTGTCGTTTCCTTCCACTCGTTGGACGTCGGATATATAAAATCTCCAAAGTTGTTATGCAGACAAACTGAATAATCAGCACAGTGATTTGTGTACGTCTGTTGATACTTTAATTTATATTCCACGTTCTTATCATCAAGTGAGAGACATAAACTCCCAGAAAAAAGCTGACACACTGGATGTCAATAGGATTATTCGGGAGCCTGCATCGGCTGCTCGCTATGTAGGCCAAGAGAAGAAAAAAAAAAGGAAGCAAGCGAGGCATGTGCCTGTATTGTTAATAATTCAACGGCTTTTTTTTTTCTCCTTTCTCTGCCTCCATCTTGCACGGATGACACAGACTTGAACATAAAGAGAGTCGAATCCACCGCAGCCCCTGGTGTATGTTTTTCTCACCTCGGATAACCTCTCACTTGGCAAATTGAAAAGAGTATTTTCAATGAGGAAGAAAAATTCCTACACTATTATGGTTACGTTTGAGGAACAAAGTGAAAAGAGGAAGCCTCCATGATATTTTGGAGAAGGACGGTCATTCTTAATGACTGCCACTCATACGCAAAGGGGAAGACTTGCACAACCTCACACGTGTGGTAGTGACACACACACACACAGGCTGGTGACACAAGATTTCCTGAGGTAGGTGTCAGAAAAAGGAAGAAGAGGAAATATACAAGCTGCAGAGACTCATGGGAATGTTCACTTTGGATTTCTTCACTTTGGGCAAAAGAATTAATCTACTTCATTCTATCACACGAATGGAGACTTTGCACCAGGTAGGAGAGGAAAAGGGGAGGGGCCTCGGATGAAGATAGGAAGGCCAAGCTGCATATCTTAAAACAATAGGAGAGCTGTCACACATCGGGATTCCCCGACATTTCCCAGTTCGGTGAGGTCGACACCGACAGAAACATAAAGCGCATTGTTTGTTGTGTGCAGCAGACATGAGGCACTTGAACTTTTCTCTGTGTCTACATTTTTTTTTTTATTCTAACTTACCATTATTATAATGACATGAAAAATTGAAAAGTGTTACTTTTTTAAGCAGAATCAAAAACGATGAGACCATTGAGTCTGGCTTGTTTCAGGGTGTTTTGACCTTACACAACAGGCCAAGTGTTTCATCACAAAAAACACACAGACACACACACACACAACAATAACTGTGTCATGTTTTAGCCATGTTATTGCCAGTGCACATCCCAGCGCCAGTGCAGTAATGGGGTTATAGACTGCTGGCTGGTTTTGTCTTTTGGCCCACAGACCCAAATTTCCTGCCCTCATTTTTGTATAGCATAGCCCCAGTTAGTCGTTGCCTTTTTGATATGCTTGGCTGGTCAGATTTGGGTGTTTTGTTGTTTTTATTTGTCCAATTTAGCTTCCAGGATCAACTAAAACTTTCTGAAATCTAGGTCATTGTTTATTGATAAAATGTAGCATACTCTGTAATGATTACTGAAGAATGAGAAATGGGTTGAAAACAGAAGTAACCACTGCTGGTTCCCATTCTGCACAATAACCACTGTGCGTGTGTAGTTGTGAAAAATATTACACAATTAAATCTGAAAAGTAAATTAAGAAATATTGGGAAATGCTATGTTGCAAATGTATCGCAAATACTTGAAATGAACTCTTACGTAATACTAATTATTATTAAAAATAAAAAACGGTTGGATTTGTGAAAGCTTAGGCCTTGAGTTTCACTTTTTGCATTTGGGAATTGACACTCTGATCTATAAAACATGTTAACATGGGAATAAGCACCAGCAAGTCACACATAAACATTCAATGTACTGTACATAAGCCCAGAGGAACATGGTGTGCTATGTATATATATTTAAATAAATGCATATACACAATTCACACGATCCCTGTGACCATGACACGCAAAGTTGTGTGTATATTTACTGCGGATTTTTTAACATACATGTTTGCTGACCGTCAGATTAGCTTGTTTGTGAAGCTTTGAATCTACGGTAATAATCTTCCTAGAAATTATTTCAATTATTATTTACAGTGCATTGCATACGGTGTCACTGGATATATAAGATGCCCTTTTCCAACATTGCGTGAGATTGTCTATGTTGCGGATGATGTGTGAAGTCAACCGTGGATTCGATACATTAATGTCAACGTGCACAAACGCTGTACTTTTTTTTTTTTTTTTTACCTTAGGCACACTGTCATAATGTTTGCCTTTTGTCAGCCTTCTGTTTCTGTTGACCATTGCTATTTTTACATCTCTACGCATGAACTGGAATATTGCCATTTTTCTCGTCCTTGTCCCTGCTGCCTCTTCTCGACGCTGTCTTTGAAAAGTTTAACCTACTTACGGCACAGATGTCTGATAAATAATGGAGGAGAGACAGTTACTATCAACGTCTCCATCAGCAGGAACCCATTTTGTTCTCTTCTACTCTCACATTCCCTCAAGCCTTAGTTTAATGTTATTATATTGTGTTCCTGCCTTATTCCAGCTGAACTCTCCTGTTTCTGTGTACTTTGTAAGTGTATTAGGTTAAAAGAACAAGAAAATATAGATCCTCTAAGCCTAATTTAATAGTTTGGTTGTGCCCCAAGACTTATACAAGTCAAACTTTTTTACATTGTCCATGGCACAGGACCAATTACATTTGAAAAAAAAAATCAGAAAAGGTCAAAAGAATATAATATAAAAATATTTTGTGACCATGGCCTGTGTGCTCCATGACTCTTTATGAGACACCCACAAATAAATGTATGAAAAATTTGGCAAAGGCAGGTACTTGCTTATCGCTTTAAATAATGTTTGAGGTGAATTATGAGGTTGTAGATTAAAATTCTTGGCTCTGGCCTTCATGTGTGGAGTTTCCAGGTTCTTCCTGAGATAGCCTGTGTGGAATTAATATGTGGAAAGAGGGTTTTTTTTTCTCCCCAAAACATTGTTAGTGTGGACATAGATTTAGTTTTCCCATTCTATTATGGAAAATATGTCATTTTGAATTTACAGTACAATTACAGTCGTAGATAGATAGATAGATAGATAGATAGATAGATAGATAGATAGATAGATAGATAGATAGATAGATAGATAGATAGATAGATAGATAGATAGATAGATAGATAGATAGATAGATAGATAGATAGATAGATAGATAGATAGATAGATAGATAGATAGAATTGCCCCCATCCACTCCTTCATCTTTATGCTAAGTGTTTCCATCCCCTTTGCTCATTTTCACCAGACACTTTCCCCAGCGGTTTTCATAGATTTAATGTCCGCATCGATTAACAGGCAGAGATGAATGTGATGTGTTTCCCCTTTCAATGTTCATATTTTAACCAGCAGCTAATCAATAAAGGGAGGCCTTGAGGCAAGAGCATTGATTTATTTTTTTTCATGTGAAAAAGATTTGAGCCCTCATGTGTGTGTTTTTTGTGTGCTAGACATAAGACATAAAGGATGTCCATGTTTGCCTGAAGTATTTACAGTTTTACAGTTGTATGCCTGATCATCAGATCAATGGATACGGTATACGGTTCTGAATTTATACACTTTTGTCTGTTTTTGTTTCTCTTTATAATATTGAAATATTGAAGGAAAACAAATGTGTTTTCAAAATTCTATTCAAAAAGTGAAATTTATTGAACATTCACCAGAGTGAAATATTTTCAAAATTTAATCTTGCATAATAATGACAATACATTTTCAAATTTTATTTGAACATTTGGTTAAAAATAAACGAGTTGTGGGTATTCTAATCCATTAAAGCAGGGAAAAAAACACAACAATTTGATATCGGAAATGTTGGTATCGATCCAATGCTACTTTTGGATCGAACAATAATATACGAACTTGATATCGAGGCTATCGACATTGGTATCGCGCGACGGAGAGAGAGAGAGAGAGAGAGAGAGAGAGAGAGAGAGAGAGAGAGAGAGAGAGAGAGAGAGAGAGAGAGAGAGAGAGAGAGAGATAGGCCAATGGGTACAGGCCGGAGGTTACCACAGGACACTGCCGAAACACAACACAAGAACCATCAACAAGAAGAGCCGCGCCGCGCCGACTTGTGTTTAGCTCACTCGGCTGCCCGCCATTGCACCGCGGGATCGAGTCTCCCCATTTGATGCGTAGCGGCAGTTTTACAGCGCGCGGGGATTTGATGTCTTGGCCGCTGCGTGGACTCGTTGAACTGGAGCGAGACGAGCGGCGCAAGCCACCGACTGGAGTGGACCTCTTTACTTTGGAGCGGTCCGTGAGTCACTTTGAGCTCCCGCGGGCGGCCATGGATTGAAGCCCAAGCCGCTGGCTCGGCACAATTTGAAGCTGAATGACAAGCAAGCTAGCGATCCAAATGAGAACAACCGACGTATGTGGTTTTCCTTCTTTTTTTTAATCGGAACCAGGTACTCTAAAAAGTCAATCCATACCACGTGTATCGACATTTTAACGTAACGCTATCCCGGACACCGGTCGTTTTATGGATTAGAATACCCACACGTCCTTTAATTTCCTGGCACTTGTAGAGCAGTGAATGTAAAAAAAAGGAAACAAAAGGTTCCGTGATATTGTGGGGGCTTTCGTCGAGGGTTGAAATGTCAAAAGGGCCGGTCATCTCACCCTGTCCCTTCCCCCTCTTTTTCGCCCATCAGTCCACTATGAAGATGTGAACTCTTGTCTCCTTCCCTGGCCTCTCTTTAAGCCCCCCCGTACGTACTCTTTCATTTAGTTTTTTTCTGCTCAAATATATTCACGGGGATGTACGAAAGTGTGGATGTTGTGGGGTTGAGCCCGAGCCCCCGCAGCCCCAGCAGCGGCTCTTTCTTGGGGATGGACTACTACCACAGAGCACCGGGGTTCGAGCCTGAGAAAGGACTCCTATCCGGCGTTGGAGGACTTCAGAGGCCCTTCGGAGGCTCCCTGGTGACCTCCAGACACTGGAGCGGATCTTGCCACTGTGAGTCTCATTGAAACACTGTTAAAAATGTCACTTTATAGTCATTAACTGATATTTGAGACAGTTTAGAAAAGGCAAAGTTGATTATTCGTGTCATTATCCTAACTCGTGTTTACTAGACAGAAATAAGCACTATTTAATATTCAACGTGCTCAAAAATGGTTTGCCTCCTTGAAAAGTGCTTGACGAAAGGAAATTTAGCCAATTTCACAATTTTCTTAAATGTAAAGTATCCAAATGACGAGCAAATTGCTACATTGCTCAGTCAATGTAGTTATCTAGTGCTTTCTTATCTCTTCAACTTGCTTAAGGTTGTTTTATCTTTATTATTCTCCTCAAAGTCTTAAAAATGACTTAATTTTGCAATGAAAATAATTTCCCTTTGTAGACGGGTTGTCTCACTGAAGTGGCGGCCTTCAGTAGATCAACAGCTGCCTGCACTCAGTTGACACCACATCAAGCAACCCGCCTGAGCTCTAGTTTGAGTGATTTTCCAGCAATGGACCAGTAGTTACACATTGACTATTGCACACACCTATTTTTAGTTTTAAATATCCTTCAGATAGCGTCATTTTACTTGTGTTGTTTTCCAATATCCTTCATATTCAGATTTAGGTATTGTTCAGAGCAAATCATAAGTGTGCAGTTTTCACATTTCAAAAATTGTCACTACTGAATATAGTATAGAGGGGGAAAAAAAATGGAACGTTGAATTAAAAACAATTGGAACGCCGTTTTGTTAGCACTTCCCTTTTTGAAAAGATTGCATTTCCTGCTTGTGCTGTAAAATCATGGTAGCCTCCAAAAGTTGTGCATAAATGTTTTTAGTTGATGTAGGACCAAAGTAGGCACATTGGGGGTAGTCAATGGGGGGTTGCCTCCAGAGTGTGTGTCTGTGTGTCTTTGTGTGTGACTGGAATGATGAGCATCAAACCGGTTCAAAGGTCAAAGGCCGAATGGACACAGACACACATTCACATTGGACGACGGCTCCAGTGATTTGCAAGCAGTAGCCGTGGGACGGTACTTGGCTTTGTGTGTGTGTTTTTGTGTGTATGTGTGTGTGTTTGGGTGTGATCCAGAGCAATGAGTCACTGACAATTGGGAAGTGACCTACATCTCTCCCTCTTTTTATCCACCTTCTATCTGCCTCTTTCTTTCCCGTGTCAGCTGGCCGGTCATCACTTCTCCGCACTGAATGACCCTTCGTCTCCCTGCGTCTACTTGAGGCACACTCGCACACAAAGGGGGCGCAAGTACACACCGGTACACACACACTACATGGATCCTCTCACACTCACAGTTTGCCTGGGAATGTGAGAGTACACTGACTAACTTTGACCCGAGTGTGCGAAAAGGGAGGAGTCGAATAGTTGCGTGTCCATGTTTATATCGAATAGACATATTTATAGTATTGTGGAGGTGCACGTGGATTCAGATTAAAGATAAAAGCGAGAGGCCTCGGCTAAAACTCGCTTCTTTATGCTATGGGTTTTATGTGGAATCTTTTTTTTTTTTATGGGATATGGATGAAAGCACGTTAGTCCACACTGCAGTTTTTTTTCCCAGGAGTTCACGGTTGTGCTATTTTCTTATGACTGTGTGTAATGTCCACTTTAACCCAAAGGCCCCTGACATAAATAATTTTTACAAAAGTATCAGGTTGGGGATGAGCTGTGGAAAATAAATTGCTTATTTAGCCCATCTTGAAAGAAGTGAGCACATTACTTTTTGTTTTAATTATAAAGTGTCGCTCAAGTAACACAGTCTGCATTATACCTGAGCTGTGTTTACATTTGTTATATTTAGCAACCAGAACGTTTTTGGACAAGAATTGGTTTCAGTGGTGTTAAACTTTATAGTCTCGTCATGGCCTCTTACACACGAGCAGTTTTTATCTTCTGTTAACGAAAGTCGGTGAATTTGTGGCTGGACTGATTTAACCTTCACTCCTCTGACTCCTCCGTTTGACTTTTGTTTTGGTCATTTCGGTAGAATAGTGCTTACGTACGGTCAAGGAGTAAAAAAAAAAAAACATGTTTGATAGTCTTGCGTTTGATTTCATCATTTTTATACAGAAAACTAACATGATGATCCAGCTCCTTTGCCATTGTGCAAGCGTGGTTATTGTGTAAGACTGTATGACGGGAAGGCTGACCTTTCACCTTTTCCTCATAACAGCATAGTAAGGAGAAAAAAGTCCTGATAAGCAGTGGGGGGGGGGGACACTGATCCGCCACACCTCGATATGACGGGCCATTTATTTTTTTAATTCCTGAGAGCACAAAACATTGTGTATTTACTTGAGTTACGTGGTCTGGACTGACAATGAAGCTCATTATGGTTCATTCATTGACTGTGTGGCTTGTTTGACCCACTTGACCTTACCTTTAAATCTAATTTCCGTCTCTCTCTCTCTCTCGCCGACCTACAAGTACATGAGCTTAACCTTCTCATTTAATCGCCTGATCATCCCTCTTTACCTGCACACAAGCGCTGGCCCTCTCGAGCACACCACACACTACTTGACCGTTGTTGATCCGTTAACTTTGCTTCAGTGCCAGATCATCATTGTTTTATCATATCACCATTTTTTTTTATGTTCCTGTAAGCGAGACATGTTTATCTGACTCATATCCTTGCCCGCATCATTTGCCTTTGTTTAATGCTGGACGACATTTTTTTGGACAACTCTTCTCGGAGACTTCTCGGAAGTTCAGGTTACACACACGCACCACTGAACACAGTTTAAATTTTACACATTTGTACTGTTCAAAAGATTTCTGGAATCATATTTTGCTTAAGTCTGGTCTTAATAGAATAAAGTAAAAATATTTTTAAAAATTATTTATTTTTGGGCTTTACTATAGTTCAAGATCTAACCTGAGCGAAAACACTGACACTATTTATACTATATATAAATACGATGTTAGTATTTGGCGATGACACCAGATCAAGAATCAATAATCACTGCTTGTCCCAAGCTGAGTCTGCAGGCGTGGCTTTAAAATCAAGTTAATGTTTCTCCCGTTGTTGGACTAACAGTTTAATAAATGTTGGAGGTGTTATCAAATGGACTATCTTAAGCAATACAAACACTTTAACAACAGCAATATTGTTTTGCTGGTCAAGTATTTTCCAGAGATCACGTTGGCCTGCGGGCTTTTCGTTTCACCAAACGACCACGAGATTTAAAGAAAAAATATATATATCGGTCGATATCACTCGCACATTTGTTAATATCCGATTGTCACTTTTCAGGTTCTAAAGCACGAAAAAGAAGTGGCGCTATTTTTAGGTGAAATTTTTACAACCAGTAAACAGCTCATTTGTCACGAGAAGGAAGCTTCTAAGAAAAAAGAGTGCTGCTGAATAACACTCCACAGCACCCTCCGATTGTTTACAGAGCTGGTTTTGGCACTTACGCTGCACCTTTGCATCTTTGTAGTTTTGACAGCCTGACTGCACAACGGCGGCACCGGCTTTAGAAAAACTGCCAATCCTTTGGAAACTCTCGAATACCGTGCCAGCTCAAATACTAACGTGTGAAATGTCAAATGGGCAGACGGTGGAATATTAGGATGTGGACTGAGGATATGGGAAAGCCCCATTTCCCTCTCTTGTGCACTTTAGTTGGAAGAGATTGGAAAAACTCAATCGCTATAGTGGAATGTCTGGTATGGTTACCAAGGTAGGGGGGAAGGGACAAGTGTGTGTGTAAGTGTGTTAGGTTAGAGGTTAGTGGAAGCAGAGGGAAAGAGGGGGAGAAGCAAAGGGATTGTGTTTTTAATCTGGAAGGTCGTGACCTTAGAATGTGTCACACTCTATCATTGCCATGTCTCTGAACAAAAGCAAAAGGACGGAGAAGGTGGAGACAAATTGTCGTGAAGGAAAAGTTACAACCTATCTTTAAGATTAGGATGGAAATCAATTACGGCTTGTAGTTGGAATGAGATATCACATTATCGCCGGCCATTGTTTTCTGCATCCTTTTCTATCAAATAACTTTCTGCTTTTCTCAGCCCTATGACAAAGTTACACACTTAAGCTCACATAATAAATGATATCTGAATTGGGGCCAACATTTTATGAGGTGCGATATCAAAGATTTACGGTCGTCTCTCATTGGGGTCCCATCAGTGACATGATTGAGGGGCACTTGAAATGTGGATACGAGGGAGCAGATCAATGATTCAACATTGGAAAGGCGACAGGACGGGATATCTTTATCTTCCGTCCGTGCCAAATACCTTTAATGCAGCCCAGACCTGTTCACTAGCGCCATTGATCATATGACAGAATGAGCCATGATTTGGATTCCTTTAGATATATTTGCCGCTGCTAGGGATGCTCATAAAAATAGATTAGGCACTTTATATATAGGCACTACATCTAGAAGAATGTTACTTTGTCTACCTAGCCAAGTTAGCATGTAAGCTAGCAAGGTAAGCATTTGGGTGTCACTGCAGTGCATCAACTGTGTTTACATTTACTAAACTAACTGTCTCTTTTGTTTATATCCTGCTCGTACGTTTACTGTGAAGACGTTTTGCTGTTGATTCTCTTTCATCACGTGTTTCTTATTTTCTTCCATTAAAAATGATCTTCATTTTATTAAGAAAATAGCCACGCTAATCAATGTTAACTTGGTCTAATATGGCACATGGACTTCTTCTTAACCAAATATAGTCACTTGGCCTCCAAAATTTTCATTTTTTTTTCATCCGCTTGTAACAATTTCTTGGTGGCCTGAAACAAGGCTGCCATGGCTTCTGGGAACATAATGTCAACGTAGCAAAGCAATTCTCTTATTGCAAAATAAATGCGTTCAAATTGTAACCCGGTTAGATTTTAATGAAGTTAACAAGCAAAAGGTGAATCATCTGCCTGCAGAAAGCTATAATTGAATTGGCGTAACACAAATGTTTTTGTTCACGTCTTGCAGCGATAGAAACGGAAAGCACGAGTTCTGGAGAAGATTTGCTGGTCACAAGCCCGCCATCTCCACCACCTCCACCGCGCATCTACAAGCCGTGCTTTGTCTGCCAGGATAAATCTTCAGGATACCACTATGGAGTCAGCGCCTGCGAGGGCTGCAAGGTACACACAATCACAACATAGACGGCGATTTTGGGGAATAACAACGACAACGGTGCAGCTCGACAGTCTGCGGGAAGACTCCTACGCAGAGGTTGAGTCGACAGGGTGTTTTCATAATGTGTCAGGGTGGAGGCCATGACCTTTACACCTCCCAAAGGATCACTAATCCTCTTAGCTTGATCTAATCCAATAAACACACACACACAATCTTTACATGCAATTAGTATTTACTTTAACCATTGTGAGTTTCTTCTTGGTCAAACGTGGTCCACCTTATCATCCACAAAGTTATGAGCGCTCAACACACAAAACAGAGTTTTCGGTCAAAGTTTTCTGCTCATGTATGAAGCAGTGGCTAAAGGTCACGCTACTTATCGAAAAGAATTGCAATTTTCTCTCCTATCTGTTCTAGGGGTTCTTTCGAAGGAGCATCCAAAAAAACATGGCCTACACTTGTCACCGAGACAAAGTTTGCGTCATAAACAAAGTTACGCGCAACCGGTGTCAGTCCTGTCGACTACAGAAATGCCTCGATGTGGGAATGTCCAAGGAGTGTGAGTTTGTTTTAAATGTCTTGCACTGAGTTATTTACAAGCTTACAAGATTTTTGTCAAATATTACATTTTGAGTTTTCTCTCAATCGTGCCAAATGTATGTTTTACACTTAATTAGGTTTGTTGACTCAAAGGCATTTTATTGTGGGCGTTTGTCGCCATCTAGTGGCCGTTTTTCGTAAACGTATTTAATCTCTATTTTACCTGTGTTGCATATAGATATTGAGATATGTGAAACAACTCGTAGTCCTCCTTGTGTTTTGATCTAATATAAAGCTTCGGCCATGTTTTGTTTTCCATTTTGTGACTTCAGTGGTCCGAAATGACCGCACGAAGAAGAAGAAGGAAGAGCGGAGGCTGGTGGAAGTTGAGGTCTACGTCTTGTCAGCAGAAACGGAGCAGATGATTGAAGGAGTTCGCCGTGCGCACCAAGACACTTTTCCCTCTCTTGGTCAGCTGGGAAAGTACACTACGGTACTGTTCATAAATTTTACCTCGAATATGTCTCTTTGTTGTATGTTATATAATTATTTTTATTTTATTTTTATGTGTGTCTCCTTTTCAGAGTAACAGCGCTGACCATCGTGTCCCTCTGGATGTCAACCTTTGGGACAAGTTTAGTGAACTCTCCACCAAATGTATTATAAAGACAGTGGAGTTTGCTAAGCAGCTTCCCGGCTTCACAACTTTAACTATTGCTGATCAGATCACGCTCCTCAAGGCTGCCTGCCTTGACATACTGGTTTGTTTCTCACATTTTGAACCCCACAAAAATTGAAACAGAAAAATTCAAATTGTAATATGACTTTGTCTCTTTTTATCTCAGATTCTGAGGATCTGCACACGCTACACCCCAGACCAGGATACCATGACCTTCTCAGATGGCCTGACTCTCAACCGCACACAGATGCACAACGCTGGTTTTGGGCCACTCACAGACCTGGTGTTCTCCTTCGCCAATCAGCTGCTTCCACTGGAAATGGACGATGCCGAAACTGGACTACTCAGTGCCATCTGCCTGCTTTGTGGAGGTACTGCACCTGCAAAATGTTGGAGACTTAGGAAGACCCATGTAAAGTAAAGATCATTTATCTAGAGCTTGGTCTTTATGTGTTTGTCTCACAGACCGTCAGGATCTGGAGGAGTCAGACAAAGTGGACGTTCTTCAGGAGCCAATGCTGGAAGCTCTGAAGGTCTGACATCTCATTTTAGATATACATGCAGCAATGTTAATTGGGACCTTCTATGCTCCTTTAGTTATGTATATTTATTTTCTTACTGAACTCATCCCATTTCAATTGACTACTACTATGATGGTTTCAAATTGAAGGAATATAAAAATTTACCTGTTAGGGAAATAACAAAAATGCAAATGGGATATAATTTGGTTATACCCCTTTTTGTGTAGCTTTATGTCCGGAGGAGGAGGCCTGACAAGCCTTGTATGTTCCCCAAGATCCTGATGAAAATCACCGATCTCAGAAGCATCAGTGTGAAGGGTAAGTTCCATGCTAGCGAGCAAAACACTTTTGTAAAACATATTTTCATGTCAAATCCATTTCTTTTCAGTCTACACTTCTACTACTTCACTTTGTTCATTTTCCAACATTTTCTCCACACTTTTTGCCACCTAGGAGCAGAACGAGTGATCACACTGAAAATGGAGATCCCCGGCTCCATGCCTCCACTCATCCAGGAAATGTTGGAGAACTCTGAGGGACTCGAGGGCCAAGGTGCCGGAAGAGGGAAAGGAAGAGACAAAGGAGGCGAGGAAGCACAGCGCCAAAATTCTACCACTCCGTCCCCGATGTCAATTCCTTCTCCCAGCCAGAGTTCTCCAGCCAACCCCCCCTCCACCTCCACTCCATGAACTTTCACTCCTAATTACCTCTACATTGCACAGCACCACCTTTTGGCAGTATGTGGCACTGCTAGAGCACCGGCCACGCAGCAAGAGTGATGTGGATAAACTGTACATTTCATCAACGGAGTCTGAATGTGCGAACTCCAAAAACTTCGGTGGTGACGCACAGCGACAATTCAACTGCGCTGAATTATAGGCCGCGGACGGGATACGTGACACTTTTTTTTTTTGCCTGCCTAAATTATGCCGTTAGAACTACTGTATCGTCACGTGAAGACATGATGGTTTGATGCATTTAATGTAAAATATCATTTCACTTTGAAGCAAAATCGTTTTGTAAAGCTCGTCTAGATTAAGTTTTGTTGTTTTGGACATAAAGAGTAGCGCTATTTAGCTGCACCTGTCTGAAACGTCAGTCATAGGACATTGCCAGATATGAACAGATTTGATGAAGGATTACGGGGTTAGTCTATATATAGATGATAACCCTCTTATGCATTTTTTCTCTCGTGAAAAGCCATGTGTGTTTATGCAAAATCAGTGTATTTGTATGTAAAAGATGCTGTGACGGACTGACAAAACATATTTTCGTAAATTTACTCGTGTACATACATTATATATTTTATCTCCCCAAAGCGGTTGACACTGTCAAGAGTTCTTCCTTCCATCTCCATCAGTATTTCACCTTCCCCCATCTCCCTCAACTCTTAACACACATCAGGGAAAAAAAAAAAAATCATGAATCAATTTTGCAGCCTCACTAAAATGAATATTGCAGCTGAAAGCAAATATAAGTCGGTCGCAGATGTGAGAAAAAACATCGAGGGGTTGTTTTTCCAAATGCAGCAAGTATTTAAAAATGGTCAACCTGTAAGTGGGCACTTTAATCGACTGTGATATCACGAGTGCATGTCGAGCATATCTGAATATGTCTGTACTTGTACCACCGTGTACCACTCTGTATCAGTTCACACTGCCACTGGCTCACTTCTTATGCATCGCTACTGCCGGGTACAAATCTTTTTACAATTCCTGTGTTTTCCTTATTAAAGGGGACCTATTATTTGTGTTTACAGCTCGGGATCGTAATGCATGATTCCCTTTTTGGAAATGTCCTATCTAATCATACTGGCTTTCCTCTCTTATTAGCTTCTGTCTATTTAAGCCCCCTCCAGACAAGCGCCACCCCCAAAAGTGCTCTCGCCTCGGTTTATGGAAGTCTGCCAAGGTGCACAATCGCTGTCTTAATGGGCGAGCTAGCTCGGCTCAGGGTAAATGAGCATAGAAAGAGTTGGATGATTAAATTCACCTGACATGAAATTGGATTTTTTTAAGAGCCCCGTGATGTCTGTTTTTTTTTTACTTTGACCTCATTTGCAACTTTATCATATTCAATATGGCCATGAATAATCGTACAATTCTACAGCCTAAGCAACTTAATAGGTTCCCTTTAATATGTACTGTAGTTAAACTCAAATGACCTGAGGATAAACACATGGAGTCAATAAAAGACAATGATTTTCTCCTCAAATCCTTAAATGTGTTTGTGTACATACCCTTTGGTGGTCAAACTATATTGGGAATTTCTTTCCTCATATTTTGATGATGTATATACAGTATAGTAGCTCAAAGCAGCAGAAAAAAAAAAATGACAGCCCAAGATGGTGGAATTGAAGCTCAGCATACAATGAGAATCTGCAGGGAAACTCCCAAGCATAAATAGTGCACAGCAGGACAAAAGCAAGAGGAACATGAAAGGAATGTGACAGGTGTGGGAAAAAACTTGGGTCAAATAAATACGGATCTACTTGAGCTAACTAGACCTTGTTTGCTTTGAAATGAATGCAAACTGGTACCACGACTTTTCCTCTCGTCATTTCAAACCTCTTCATATCTCCGTTAACGTTACTGACTAGTCAGCCTGAACAAATATTTGATGGTTGCTTTTGACCCAGTTTACTTTTCTGCTGAAATGTGCACATTTAGTTTGGATTCCATAAGGTTGGTTACTCCTGCTGTTGTGGTTTTTGTTTTTTATATATGGCCTAGCTACAATTGTTATCAGATAAATATGAACTTTGACTTTACTGCTGCGTTGGTGGAGTTTGGGTGATATGCAACGGTGAGTTCACTTTACGTCTCCAGCGTCGTAAACCGAGGATCCCGTTTACTGAAGCCAATCTATCACTATGTTCTACTCTACTTTGACCACAAGGGGGACCCCTGACAGCTGCTGTCACACTTAAGGCCACCGAATTTGTTGTGTTGGATTGAGCCGATATGCTCCCGCGCGCTCACGTACGCTCACGCACGCGCACCGAGCGTATTGGCCACACCCCTCTCATGAATAATTCATCATCCTCTCCTCGACGAGTGCCAGAGAGGCTTCCCAGACGTCAAGCCTTTGCCGGTAGGGAAAGACATTCATTCGGGTTTCTACTATCGCCACTACTGACAAGGACATGAAAATACCCGGCCATGACCGGGGCGTGGGAGTCTTGCTCCGGTACAACGGCTACGCGTGCTTCTGCTGGTTTATTTACAGGAGAGTACACACCGAGGGCTTGATATCGCCCCGACCGTGACCGACCTATTATCTGCCATTAATGACGCCATTTGGACCTCCGCTCACTTAAAGACAACTACGCAAGTGACTCACTCGTGGTAGGTTCATTATTGTCCTATTTTTTTGTCAATAATTGCATGCGTGTGTACGTGCGCGTGCGTGCGAATTGCATTGCCTCACATCCTTTTCCAGTGCCATTAAATCAACAATACCACGTTGGGTAGGCTTGTTACTGTAAGTCACATTCTTTTGTATATTTGATTTGACTGCATATAAAAACAGGAATTCATATTGTTAATGTTGAATTAATTGGTATTGTTTGTCATACAGTTGACAGTGTTCATCACTTGTAAATGAAAATAATCATGTTCTTGTTGGATCGTCACAGACATTTGAATGGATGCTTTGTAAGTGGTTGCTAATTGTGTATTTGTGAAAAAGAACACAAAGGATGAAACTTTTCCCATTGGAGGCAGCTGGTGGTTACCAGTTGTTTTGACAGGAAACAAATCCTTTGTGAAGAAATGACGGGATTATCAATCACAGTACAACATAACTCATCCCCCTGCCTTCATATCATAATTATGGCTTTGTATTTTTGTATATGTTCTTTGTTTACACATCCGTCCATCATATACATTCGTCCAACATCCATCACAACATTCCATTCATCATCCATTTTTCTACCCATCTATTCAGAAAATGAAAAATACCTGAACACAGTGGACTCTACCACACAGTTCTTTGGTTGAGTATATTTGAGAGCCATAAAAAAAGTCAAAGAAAAATAACAATTTCTTTCATCCTGGCTGAATGAGGTCTAGTGAAGTTGTCATAAAACATCAGGTTTGCATGGTTGAGTGCAATGGCAAAAGGTGGAAGGCAAGACTGGTGAGGAGGAGAAATTTAAAAAAATAATAATTCATTTTCAAAAGAACAAGATTAGTTTAAAGCAACAAAGAAACAGGGAGTAAAGTAAAATTAAGGCAAATATGAGATGTTTTTTGGCAAATGTTCCCCCCCACCCACTGACTTCTGTTCCTAAACAGTGGCAGTGCAGATGGATGTAATCCCACGCTAATCTGACTAACCTTGTAGTCTGTAGTCTGGGTTTAATGTGACTCTGATTAAAATCCCTCCCACCACGGCACTCATTAGTTAATTAGATTACTCGCGTGTGCTAATTAAAGGGACGAGGTGGAGCTCTTGAAATGCAAGGCCTTTGTAATTTCATGATGATTTTATTTAGATTTATTCTCTTTGCACATTTCATCCCCAGTTTTTGAGTCTGATGTGTTTTGTTGTGTATTAGTCTTGATATTTAATGAAAGTAAAACAGTGTTGTGAGAAAGGTCTGTTTATTATTTGGAAGCAAGATGTAGTAGCGATGGGCGGTGTATGATTTAGTGCTCCGCGATGGTTTTCCAGATGGAAAGAGAGAGTCGAGTGCAGGTTGCTTGACTGTCGTCCTTGATGATCTTTACAGCTTTCTATTTTGTCGGGGTTAAGGTCCCATGACATGCTTGTGTGTGCCGTGCATTTTTTTAATACATCCTTCAACATGTTTACAACCGGAAACAGTCCAGTCGTCAGATAGTTGCCATTGTGGCAGCCATGATATTTCAAATAAATAATATTCCAAACGTCCTAATTTTTGAAGATAAAAATAATAAAAAATATTTAAAATAAGTCAAAACACAAATAACTATGTGGGTTCCTCCATAGATGTTCTATTATATTATATGTTGTTTGTCTTATAAAGGTGGAGCTCAGTGAGAATCGTATTGTGAAAGGCACCAGTGTAATTTTTTGGGGGGATTTAATCACATCCATGCAAATGTTTAAATGAGTTAAATTGCCAAGTACTACACGTAACAATTTTCTACGCCAACTTCTTATCTTTAATCACTCCTCAGTGCCTCAGGCTTCTTATTATATTCTTATTACAGCCCACAGCTGAGAAGACTTTGGCTCAGCGGTGTTGCTAATTTCATTTCCTCGATGCTGAAACATTGTAACAATTTTCTACATGTCTCAAATGAAGATAGATTGTGCATTAAAAGACATGTTTTGTAGTTTTATACAGCTCATGTAATATAGAATTTAGCATGTTTATTTCTTAGCACATCATTTTTCCTGAAATACAACCGTTTGCACGATTGAAACGTTAAATACATTTTAATCGGTATTGAAATTTGCACTTTTGCATTTAATTACATTTGCATCTGATGTCAGATGGTAGCATTAAATCATTGTTCGCCACTAATTGGGTCATCCATCTGTACTGTCAAAAGGGGGACCCTTTTTATACATTTAAACAATGCAAGACTGTAGAACAAGCCAGTGAGAGTCGTGATATTAAGCCTTTAGAACAACCATAAAGCTGGAAAAAAAAAAAACACCAGGGAATGTATTCGAGTTTTTTTTTTGCATCGTCATTAGCATATAGAGTCAAAACAGTGGGTGGGGGATTCAGGCCAATATGCCAGAGTCCACCCTTGCTAACAAGAATATGGGAGGTCATATAAAGCAGTAACTGACGACAGATGGTGTGTGTTCATGTGTGTGTGTGTATGCTTGTGCATGTGATTCACATGAATGAGCTTGATGCCATGCCAGCGCTGAGTCATGTTTACTTGCCACAGACCGCCACGAGTGACTCAGGGATAAGACATGAAATCACTTTCTGTATTTCCCGCATCTCTCGTTAACTAGCAGAGCTGTAACAGGACGTGACCAGAGGGGAGTAGAGATGTTTGATTTTTCTTTTTTCAAGATGAATGTCAGTGGTTCAGATGTAGGAAGCCAAGAAAAGCTTAGGCTTTATTGTAACGTTGGACAGTAGCTCAAAAAAGTCCTCAATGGAAGAAAAATTCTGGCTTGATATCATAGTTGGTCAAAAACAACGAAATAACTAAATAAAAAAAATAAAAATAAAAAAAAACGACTAATACATTTTTATATTTTTAAGTATATATTTTTAAGTATATCAGATCTGATCATTACTTTGCACAACTTTCATCCAGATTCAATATTATAGTATTTTCCAACCACTTTATATTCTCATATGTTCTTTTATTATTAAGCAGAGTCATGTGGGTAGATGCAGCTTTGCTTTTTAGACTCAAGCCTATCTTTCTTTTCATGCCTGCATGTCATTGGGGATTAGCACACTGACACACATTACGCACACGCAATGATAAGCGAGCTACTGCATGTTATATCGAAGAAATAAGACGACAACTAGTCGCTGCAATTAGGATTTTTTCGGGACAGCTCTTAGATGAGGATTATGTCTATTCCTCGACGAGCCGTGCAGAGAGTGCTGGTGTTTTATAGGATTTAAGCCTGGAATGCATCATGCTTCAATTTGACCACGCTACAGGTTGCATTTATCCTCACCAAGTATATTAACAGACCCGACTTACAGCCCAGATGGGACTGTGACAGGCTGTGCATTCAAGACTGTATATTAATGAAAGTCCCCCCGAAAAAATACAAGGGGCCCATAAAGCAATGGAAGAGAACTTTTGAGCTGCAGCAGATGGAGATTTTAGCTTCAACAAAAAGAATGAATAAGCAGATGGGTCAGAAATATGGGATGGAGCCCCTAAAACCCTGTTGACCCAACAACATCATTGTGTTTACAAAACCTTAAACAACTATTATCTTCAACTTAGTCTGCTTTACTGGTTGCATCAGCCCTGGTAAAGTTCAACCCTTTTATCTTTTCATCTTTAATATATTGCATAAGCTTTTTCTTGTATCTGCATTTATGCATCATCTTATTTTCTTGACAGGAACTACATCGTGAGCAATCATGTTCCGAAACAGTCTGAAGATGTTGCTGGGAAGCAAAAGCCGCAAGAACAACGGTGGTCAGTATCACCCATGTGTCATTATGAGTCTTGTGAAACAGATCTCGGATTGTGTCGTGCTTTTTACCAGAAGGTCAAATGATAGAATGTGAAGCTTTGTTATCAAGCCAAGGACCATATTCTATGTAGATAATTGACAGTTCAAACGATGGGATTCCCCTCACCAATCAGTGGATAATGTTATCAACCATGAAGTCACCGGTACCGATACCGCGTACCGATACCGCTCGTACTGTAGATACATAAAATTTATAAATATAAAAAATATATTTCTTCAAATGAATAGCTATTTTCTATTCTTCTAATGTGTGGTTCTTAATCGTAAAAGGGCCACAAGGGAGCGGCCGCTATGGATTTACTTGTAATAAATAATGATACCGTCGATGGTTAGCATACATGAAGCTAAAAACAATCTTTAAATATCACGAAAACACTTCCAGTTTACACAATATAAGCAATCTGTAAATGTAAACCAAACCATGAACTAAGAACGACGGTACATAAAATAAAAAAATCTTTCATTCAAATAGTTTTACATTCCAATGTGCTCTGTATTTGAATATTTTCTCCTGACAGGTGGTGGCAGTATTGAGTCCACAAGCTCAGACACGAGACTGACAGAAGGATCTACTCGCTCCCTTCCTTCCTCTCCTCTTAACATTCGTCAGGCCAAAAGAACAACTGGTAAGTCTTTTTTTTGTCAAGCAGCCCAAAACATTCACATCTTCATACTTCGTGATTAAATGTAAAATGGAGGTTAATCAGTTTTTTGTTGAAGAATTCTTTAGAAAAAAAAAAAAACAATTCTGAGTCGCTTGGGCATCATAGGGACAGCAAAAAAAATTAAATCCGCTAGCGTAGCCGCAGACAAAGGCCACTCGCTGGTTTTGGATTAAGAGGGCTGATCCGTGGTCTGGTCTGCTACTGGGACACGAGTCGGGTTTATGATCTTGACAGACCCGAAACACCCAAAGCCCAAGTACAGCTGCCTTTAGATGAGGTTGAACTTTTCCAGAGCACCCTCCCCTTTCCTATCTTGACTCAGATAAAGCTGTGTGTCATATTGTGTCTGGTAAAAAAAAAAAAAAAAGGGGGTGGTTTGAACTTTGAACCCTCCTCGTTTTCCACAGCAAGAGATAAAACACAGAAATGTAAGCCACGCCTTGTCATCCTCTCCTGCTTGTGCTCCCCTTCCTCCTCCGTTGGGTTGATTTGACACACTTCCACTAAACACTCCCATGTGCAGGAAAAACAGGAACATCAGAAAAAACACTCTTCATTCCTCTTTAGTCACATAGCAACAAAAAAAACTAACAATTGATTCAAAGTGTGAAATTGGAATTTTCTATAAAAGAGGTGTCCACTTAGCACATTCTAGTGCTTTGTATTGCTGTCACTTTTCTGGCTGGGGAGCGGAGAAGCTGCTGTTGGCCTGCATTCTTTTACACACAGTTAAAAAAAGATTCGTAATATAGTGCGAAAATCCAGAAATCCAATGTTTGTGTCGTGGATGACAATCAACTACGTTCAGAAAGGAATGGGAGGAAACAAACTCGTGAGTGTAAACGTCACTTATCGCCTACAGATTTTGGATAACTGAAAGACCACCAAAAAAAAAGCTGGTTATGTTAAAGCCTTTATGTGGGAGTAAAAATGTTTCCCCATTTTGCAGAAATCACCGGAGTCTCTGGAGATGCATAAATGAAAGGCGATACAATTGGATTGGATTGCCGTCAGTGTGCTTGTTGCACAGACAAGTCAAATAAATGACTTTTTATTTTGTACCTATTAAAAATAATGACCTACATTTTGGGTCAGGCAGTAATATTATCCTGAAACATCTAGAAAATAGGAATTTCAATCAAATATAGTCAACAAGTACTTTTAATTTTTTTATCCAGATGCATTTTTGTAGGTCATATCAACTGCTTGTGATCAGATGTTCTCTATCAGTAAAAGAATCACCCTTGCCCCTCGTTTTTCAGCCTTCTAAAAGAGAAAAAAAAACTTTTCTCTGGAAGAAAATTGCTGCGTGTTGAGCTACTGGCGCTCTCCGTCCCTCTTTCTCCTTGGTGTGCAAGAGTGTGTGTTTTGGTTGGAGGAGGGGAGTGTGTGATTTGCGCCGCAGTCAGACGAGCGAGAGAGAGAGAGAGAGAGAGAGATCGTCTTTCAGACCAGATATGGAGGCTCTGCCGTGGAAAAGAAAAAAATCTGGAGGACTTGCAGACATTTTTGTTTTTGCTTCTTCATGCAAACTTGATCTGGAGCGGATCTCCCTGTGAATGAAAATGGTTTGTACTTTTGAAGACGAAAAGGAGCAGTGGAACACCCCCCCTTGGTCTGTTCTGAGTTGCGGTCAGCTTTAAAAGCTCTCCATGAGTGCGTGGACGTTCGATTACCTGACCATTAACTCTCTTTTCGTCTTGTACTCTTCTCTTTTTACGATGCCTCTGTGGAGTTTAAGCTAGAGTATCTTGAGTGCTTTCTTCAATTCCAGGAGAGACTCGTTGGCTTATCTTCTTATTCCCACCGTCTGTCTTTTCTTTGTGTTCTCTGAAGAAGGTGGAGCTCAGAAGCTCTGTGGTGGTGCTGGTGATGATCCTTTTTTCTTTTTTGTGAAATGATCACAGCCGAAAGGTGTCCAAAGAGCTTTTTCCTTATTCAAGGGCTTTTCTGGGGCAAGCGAGTCCTTTTGATGTAGTGACGCCGCCTTCCACATGGAAACACTCTGAACCAATTACAACCTGGATCGTCGCTAGTTATGGACTGCACGGCGGCTATTTTGAAAGCGTGCGCCCGTTCCAGGACCGTGTGGTGTAGGCATGAGCGGGCCTCCGCGGATCACCCGTGGAGGTTCGCCGAGAACTGCCGTTGCGGGCCCGTCGGCACCTTGGGCAATGCGTCGTCGTCCCTTCTGCGAAGCTTGCTGTTTTACGTATGCTGCTGTCTGACTCACGAGGAGAACTCGGATCTGTGTCGGGATTGGGTCGATCGGCCCGTCAATGGAGAAAGGAGAAACAGGAGAGGGAGAGCATCTGAGGAAGGTGAGAGTGAAGTTGGATTTGGGTCCATATGCTAAAAATAAATATGTATGTACTCACATTTATTACAAAGAAAAGAAAGAAAAAAAAAGTTAATTACCTCCCAAAAAAATCTGAAAAAGTCATATTTTTAAAAAGCAAACCTGTCACAAAGAGCAATAAGATGTCATGTCGAAAATGATGCACATTCTTTCCCCAACTTTGATGTTTTTGATTCCAGCTTACTTCTGTGAAGTGGTTTTGGGTTTTGATTTTCTTGGTTTTAGAAAGTAGCCTAACATTTAGGATATTTTTAGACAGGCTATACAAATCCCAACTTTAACTCAAAGTTACAGACTTTACAAAATGCCCAATAAATATGAAAAGCAACAAAAGGCAAGTGGACTGAAAGTGAAAAGGATAGAAGAAGGTAAAGAAAGGGAATAATTGCAAGAACTCCAAAGGTTTTAGCAACTCAGGAGAATGAAATGGAAAGACTACCGCTTGTGTCTTTCCATTTTATTTTTGCCCGGCGACTCCCACACTCTGTCATTGACTGACCACACATGACTCTGTGGTCGTACGCACAATGCGTTTCTATTATTTAGTCCACCAGTCATCAATTTATAGCTGTAATTATAGACTCTTTAGAGGCAGTATGATTTTTCATGCTGTGGTTTTCCAAAACGCACGTACGCACGCACGCACACGGAAGAATGTGGTTGTGCGTTTGTGTTGTGTGGAACACAATGATGAAGCCTTACCAAGTGCCAGAAATGTTTTCATTTAGTCATGTCTGGTTTAGATGATGAAAATTGTATTTTATGAGGTTCAAATGTACAAATGAAAGTCATGCAAGATGGAGTTTCTAAATAAAATATTACAAGAATTCAACACGGAAGCCGTTTACGGAGTACAACGTTTAACGTATGCAGTTGCACTTTAATTGGTGTCAAGTTCACAGTCCCTTTAATTTTCTGTTCATGCGGTTGGAAAGTGGTGATATTGCAGTGAAAACAGATGGATACTTCCCAGGAAGAGCCAAAATAGTTAAAACAAATCTTGAACTAAACTTGTTCAAGGCTTGGTGTCTTGAGAAAAATAAAACTCGTATATACTGGAAGTGAAAACAGCCTTAACTAACAAAGGGACTGACTGTAATAGTTTTGACTCAAAGTCATATTATTTAACTGTATAATGATTTTTCTTGGAATATTCAGACTTTTCATTGCACTGGATGAACATCTATTTTTCATTAGCAGAAATATTCTTCTTTCTACCCATTATGCTTGCTTGATAATGCGGAACAGCTTTTCCTTTAATTGTGCTCATCCGGGATCTCATTAGCATCTCTGTTTGACATTTATATCAGTGAAATCTTTTTTTTTTTCCCTCTCTCGGGATATGCAGGCGAAGAGGAGGATTTGGGACCACCTCCCTCAGTCGATGAGGCGGCTGATGCCCTGATGACCCGACTGGGCTTTTTATTGGGAGAAAAGATCATTAATGAAGAACCTGGGTCACCTCACCATGCCCAAGTGGACGGACAGGTAATTGCATGTCAGCAAATGTGATTCCCAAAGAAGTTGAAATGAACGGAGTCACTCATGATTCACTTACAGCTTCGCACAAATAGTTCAAAGTAAATCGACAACATATTTTTTAATCTCGTCTCTCGCAGAGGATTTCGCCTTCCTCCAGTTTGGACAGCAGCAACACATCCCCTACATGCACACTACAGCCCCCTGCTGGAGTGGAGGGCAACAACAACAACAAACCACCCATCCTTGCCTCTGTCACCTCCCCCACGTCTACACTTGAGAGCAGAGATAGCGGCATCATAGGTATGGATGAGATTGTCAATTGATTTTAAGATGAATTATTAATTGGTTGGTTGATTGTAGTTCAGCACGAGAACTGATTAATTATAGACAAAAACATCTTTCAGCTACATTGACCAGCTATTCAGCTGAATCAGCACCAGAGCGTGATGACGCCAAAAACCCCAGCGGCGGTTACCAAGGCAACAGTCTCAAACTCTGGAGGCCAGTGATGGCATCGACTTCCTCTTCCTGCATGATGGCTACAGGAAGCTCCAACGATGACTTACTCTATGGGGCCCAGGACAACATGGCTTCCACATACAGCCTTAATAAACTCCACCCAGATTGGGGACAAGACTCCAACCGCTTGTCCGGATCCACCCACTCCATCCCGCTCTACCTTATGCCTCGCCCCAATTCGGTTGCTGGTAAGATGAATGGCGTATGTATGCGTGTGTTCATGTGTGTCTCAGTCCCCCACCACTCTTCCTGTTAGGAAGGAAATCAATCTCTCCTCCACTTTTTGTGAACTCACCACACAGGAAAGTTGTAGAGCTTGCACAGATTTCACGCCACGATTAAATGAGTCATTTACCTCAAACGTTTTAAAAATAAAAACGTTGATGTGCAAAAAGTAACTGGGGCACTCATACCTGCATTTGAATTTAAAAGTATAAAGTTTTTTTTTATCTTATCTTTCCTTCCCCTTTCTTCGTGGTCACTGAGTTATGAACGCTCGAGAAGAGCACTTGGGAAAGGAAGGAAGTAAGTAACATGTATGACGTCTCATAACACACACACACACGCACAGGATATGAAACAGAGTAAGCGCTAACGTTCTCTGTGGTGTTGGTTGTGACTCCATTGACTGTTCTCACACATTTGGTGAGTTCTCTTTTTGCAACTAAATCTTTACAGCATTTTGGGAGGACATATATTTTCTTTCAAGGATTCTGTAATGCAGTGTAGATTTATGGCTGCATAATATTTTTCCTTCTGTATATGACAAGTATCCTGACTGTGTGAGTTGAGCCCTGTTAAACTAAACGTGTCTTTTTTTTTTTTTGGTTCAGCCACTAGTTCTGCTCAACTTGAAGATCTGGCCTACCTTGATGAACAGACAAGGCTGACTCCTTCCAGGGCATCCCTCAGAATGCCCAGACAGAATTCTGGAAGTCGAAGTCAACAGGAAAAGCGAGGTAAAGATACAGTAAAATACATTTGGAGAATTTTACAACAAGTCCAAAATGTTTTCTTTCCTTCTTTGCAGTTCAGTTGACTCCTTATCTTAACCTGAAGCCCCTCCATTTTGAAATTCCCGGATTGTTGTCTGGGACGAGGTTCATTGGAAGGGAATGGCTCTTCCAGGAAATGGACACCTGTCTCTCCAGCGATGACCCTTTAATCAATCGAGGGGTGGTGATTGTCGGAAATATGGGTTTTGGCAAGACGGCCATCATTACTCGACTGGTGGCACTCAGTTGTCATGGGAACCGGATGTGGCCAACATCTGCTGGCAACCAGACGCTGCCCAAATGTGAGTAGAAGCAGAGAATGTCAAATCAACTGCCGTTAGAATTAAATGCAGTGGAATTTCCAAAATCAAACACATATTCTCTGACATGAGTGTTAAGAAAAAAATGTTAGTTGTTAAATATTTAAACTTAAAAAGTGAGGCCCTTGCATAGTAAGGAAGCCACGATGCTGGATATATACTGAGAAAAAATGCTGTCTAATTTATTTCCTTAAGTAGTCGCACAAAATAAAATTATCTGGATCCAAATTAAAAATATATATAATAAATAAATAAAATAATAATAATACTTAAAAATGCATCTGGATGGATTCAAATTGAGTACATTCAACAACAAAAAAAACACACTTTACATTCTGCTGGTCTAATAAAAAAAATTGGACTATAAAATGCACAGACTATCTGCTGGAGACAATTTAGACCAAAAGCGGCTTGGCATGGATTTGTTAGACTAAAGACCCCCAATGCGTTATTCCGCCCGCAAAGACAACCTCATATTCCAGACAGCTGAGTCATCATGCAGAAGGAACGGAATCGGCCAATTTCGTAACCAACAACTACTACATGCACTGCCAAACCAAATGGCCTGATGATATAGTGGAAAATAAAACACTAAAGTAGTGAGAGAGAGATATCCTTATTGTTAAGTAGCAGTCATAGTTGGGGAGATGTTCTCGCATGTGTTCTTGACATGAAGTCTCCTTCTATTCCAGACGCAGAATCTTTCCCCCATGATTCATTGGGAAGAGGAGGAGCAGGAGAAGGAGGAGGGGAGAGCTGTCCAGGGACTCCAGAGATCAAGAGGAAACAGCAGGAGGCGCTCCTGAGGCTCGCAGGACAGGTCGTAACCTTGATTAATAGAATAGATCAAGACTTTATAATCTGCACGCACATTTTAAGATGTTTGCATCCATTGTGCAAAAAAAAAAAAAAGTGATTGTGTATAGTAATTGCTGAGCAAACAATTTGAACCGCAACAGTTACAGAAATGTGATGATACAACCTCCCCGCTCTGTTCTGGACATTTTCCAGCCATGACTTCCTAACTACCTTTGAGACCACAGACGCTTCAAATCAAAGAAGCTGTCAAGCATGACGTTCCAGTCAAGACTTCCTTTTTATAGCATCACACTCCTGAAACATTTATCTGACATGTGGCCCGAAAGCCATTTAATAACATTGACGGCTGCAATTTATGACCTGTTGGGTTGCTGCTGACAGCCAAAAGGGAAATGATACATAGCTACTGCCAAGCAATAACAGAATGTCTGTCAGATGTATAACCCATTTGCACAAAAAAATAAAAATAACACCCAGAAGTACAAACTTAACTAACACCTCTGCTGCATGAATTAAATAACAACTGACTTTCGATTTCAATGTTATCCCTGTGTGTCTTTGCAGGTGGTTTCTTATCATTTCTGTCAAGCTGATAACTGTCACACCTGCTTGGTCCCCGAGTTCGTCCACAACATGGCAGCCATGTTAACCGAAGCTCCTCAGCTGTCAGCATATCGAGAGCTTCTGCATCGCTCGCCTCAACTTCAGACCTCGCTCAGTCTGCGATCCTGCATCCAAGACCCGAGCTCAGCCCTCCAGAAAGGAATTCTCGAGCCTTTGGAGAGTCTTTACAAAGGTAAAAAAAAAAAAAAGCATGGTTTTTTGAAAAATAGCGGCAAATTAATGATGTGGTTCTTCTTTGTTTTTCTCCAGAGAGGAAGTTGCACGTGGAGGGGGCGGGGCTCATTCTACTGATTGATGGGCTAAATGAGGCAGAGTTCCATCGGCCAGACTACGGCGACACACTGACCTCCTTTTTGTCTCGGAACATTCACAAATTTCCTTCATGGTTAAAGATCATTGCTACTGTCAGGACCAATCAACAGGTAGTTCATTTCATCTCACCACAGAATGTGAACCTCATCAAATTCATTCCATTAACTTTCTTTCTTGTCTTCCATCAGGACATCGCTCGATCTTTACCTTTTCACGGCATCTCTTTGGACAGGATGGAGGAAAACATCGCCATAGATCAAGACCTGCAGGTAGCGCACAAATGACTTGGGATCTTCTATCCTGGTACACTCAACCAACGATCTTCTTTTAGGGTTACCTGATGCAACGTATCAACAGCAGCCCCGACATTCAGAGCAATGTGTCGCTAAGCAACGGTCGCCTCGACAACATGGCGCTAAGCAAACTAGTAAGCCATCTAAAGTCCCTAAGCAAAGGCTCATACCTCTACCTGAAGCTGACCCTGGACTTGATAGAGGGAGGATACCTGGTCCTTAAGAGTTCCAGCTTTAAGGTATGCAAGATGGAAAGGAGTTTAAAGACGATCAAAAATAACACCCTTGTGCTTCTTTGCTTCTCTAGGTGGTTCCAGTCAACCTTGCAGAAGTGTATCTGTTGCAACTAAACATGCGGTTTCCGACACAGTCATCTTTCCTGCGGGTCATACCACTTCTCAATGTTACCGTGGCAACGCTGCATCCGTTGACTGACCAACAGGTACACACAATCAATCAATGCAATCTCATTTTGGTCAATATTCTTTTAATTTAATTATTATTATTATTATTATTTTTTTTACATTTGACCCGCTTTTAATCCTGAATACTGCAAATGTTTCCTATTCAAGCTTTTCGAGGTGATAAATGCTGGCGCTCTGACCGGTGGAGCGATGCAATGGGCGGAGTTCAAGCAACATCTGGAGCAGCTCTTGCCTTTCCTCCTGCAGCGCTCCGATGGTAGTCGGATGCTAAACCACACCTCGTTCAGGGAATGGCTAGTGTGGAGGGATGAAGGGCAGGACAACAGGTTCCTCTGTGACCCCAGGTATTTGGAGAAGCAGAGTAGATTGCAGCATCTCCCGAGTGCTTTACGTGAAATCTGTGGGACTAAAAAGATGATATTGTTGATTGTTTTCCTGCAGGAGCGGTCATACACTGCTGGCTTTCTGGCTCTGCAGACAGGGAGGGAAGCTGAACCCACAGCAGATACTTGAGCTGGGACATCACATCTTAAAGGCTCACATTTACAAGGCAAGCTTTTTTAGTCATGAATTGATTCGGCATGTCCTCGTCCTGCTGTGATCCATATTTTTTTTTACCTTTGGCACTTTCTGTTATGTAACAGGGCTTAAGCAAGAAGCTTGGGATTTCCTCCTCAATTCTGCAGGGCCTGTGGATGTCTTACAGTAGCGAGAACTTGAACCATGCTCTCGCATCATTGCGAAATCTTTATACGCCCAACATCAAGGTAATACACAGCAGAATGTACATTTAATTATCATTGTGTTTAGAAGTCTCCAAAATTGTGAGGTGTCTTTTACTTGACTTGAATTTACCTTCCTTTCTTATCAAGGTGAGCAGATTACTGATGATGAGCGGGGCTGATGTGGATTATCGGAGCGGTGTCCTCAATAATGCCCCCCTGCTTTGTGTCCACGCTCATTTGGGCCATGGGGACGCCGTAGCTCTTTTACTTGATCATGGAGCTCAGGTATTAAAAATGCAAATACAGATTTTTTTTATTGTGTTAAAGCTAATGTATTTAACATTTTGTATAGGTTGATATTCAATCGCAAGATGGCTTGACCGCATTAGGATTTGCTGCTTCTGCTGGACATCTGGATGTTATCACCTTGCTTAGTCAGCATAAAGCCAAGGTATGCAACATCACGATTAACAAAAGCACAGGTTATGATTTTTTGGGGTGCAAAAATTGTGCCTTTGCTTATGCTCAGGTTGGCCACGTCGACAGCTCAGGTCGCTGTGTTGCCGTGCATGCAGCTCAGCGGGGTCACCTCCACGTGCTACGTTTCCTTCTGAAGCACGCCGAATGGAGCTGCACCTCCTGCTGTGGCCAGAGGGGGGTGAGCAGGAGCCAGGCGCTGCAGCAAGCTCTGACTGCAGCTGCCAGCATGGGCCACGCAGAGGTACATGCATACAGATGATTATCCGGTGTCCATACTTGACATCAAGTACAACGAGTACTTTTGATATGTTAAATTTCACCCAAAACAATGACAGATAAATTGAAAGATCGTGTATGTTGTGTGTAGATTGTGTCGTATCTCCTGGATCCTTCAGAAGAAGATCATAAAGAGGAGGAGAGACCTGGCATCAACACACCTGACAGTCTGTGGGGAGAGACAGGTACAATATTGTAATATTACCAACTTTTTAAATATACCAAAATAAGGGAACTGCTGTTTCTCATATTTACATTTATTCCCCATGAGTGTCCTACTTGGAAAAAAAAACTTTAATGTACTTACAGCATCTGATTGGAGGTTTGCAAATGAATCCTACCATTTTTTTTGTTGCTTTTTTATCTCCATAGCCCTGACAGCAGCAGCAGGAGGTGGCAGGTTGCCAGTCTGCAAGCTGTTGTTGGATCAAGGTGCCGCTCTGGAGCAAGGCAGCAAACGAAGTGTCGTACCGCTCTTCTGCGCGGTCAGACGGGGACATTGGCAGGTAGAAGCAGCGCAACACACACAAAAACAAAGTCATTCATGTTTTCTTCTTCTCAATGTGTCTCCCCTCTTTTGTCAGGTTGTTGAGTTGTTATTGAATCACGGGGCGCAGGTTAATATGGTGGACCAACAGGGCCGCACGGCTTTGATGACAGCGGCCTCGGAAGGTCACATGACCACCGCCAAATTGCTGTTGGATCATGGTAAAGAAAAGCTCAGAGAATAAAAAATAATATTAATTTTACATTTGGTGCAGAACAGTCATTCAGTTACAAAATGAACTTGCACTGGTCCAAAAAATATTTTTTAATTTTATTTTAATTTTAACCACTCCCATTTATTTGGATTCATTCTCTGACACGTGCGGTATGATGCTCTCAGGTGCGTCTCTGGATCAAGCAGACAGGGAAGGCTTAACCGCGCTGAGCTGGGCGTGTCTGAAAGGCCAGCTCCCATTGGTCAGAGAGTTGGTGGCGAGAGGTGCCGCCACAACGCATAGCGACCGCAGCGGCCGGACACCGTTGGATCTGGCTGCGTTCCGCGGGGATCCCGAAGTGGTCCGTAAATACAAATAGATGCCGTCTTTAGAAATATTTAGAATGACACATCACAGTCAAGTTTGGCTTCTGCTTTGCGGCAGGTGAAGCATCTGGTTGATCACGGCGCATCGGTGGAACACGTCGACTCCAGCGGGATGCGACCGCTGGACCGAGCGGTCGGATGCAGGAACACTTCAGCCGTCATTGCTTTGCTCAAAAAAGGAGCCAAAATAGGTAAGTCATCTTTTCAAAAATCAATTTGTTAAGAAAAAAATAACACATTTAGCAAAGTCCATTATTTGAGGTTTGACTTGTTTGTGTGTGAAGGACCAGCAACCTGGGCCATGGCAACATCCAAACCAGACATTTTAATGGTCCTCATCAGTAAATTAGTCCAAGAGGGTGACAAACTCTATAAGGTAAGACACCAACTTGATTCAATGGAATTGTGCAGTGTAAATAGAAGGGAAAACTAATTTATCGCTTGTTTTGATGTGTGTGTGTATAGCAAGGTAACGTGAGAGAAGCCGCACATTCCTATCAGTCTGCGCTCCAGAAGTTTCCAGCGGACGAGCTAAAGACGTTCAAACAGCTGAGAGTGTGCGTGCTCCTCAACCTGTCACGTTGTCGGCGCAAGATGAATGTGAGTAGCACTGTCCTGGCATAAACACACGCTGAAGCACTTCTTTTGCAAAGCCTCGTCCATCTCAAACGGGAATTTCCACTTGCAGGATTTTGCCCTTGCCGAGGAGTTTGCTACCAAGGCTTTGGAGCTAAAAGCCAAATCTTATGAGGCCTTTTACGCCAGAGCACGTGCTAAACGCAGTCGCAGGTGAGATAACCTGAACCTCTTAAGACGAGATGTCATTTATATGATTTTGATGTATTTCTCCAAATGCAGGCAGTTTCATGCAGCCCTAGAAGATCTTCTGGAAGCCAGCCGCCTTTGTCCTTCCAACCGGGAGATTCAACGCCTGCTATCTCGGGTCAAGGAAGAGTGTCGACAACACGCTCAACAAGCGGACTCGATGCCGCAAGGAAACGACGCAGGGCTTAGAAATTCGGAATACCTGCACGTTCACGCCAATGAGGCGTTTTCCAAGGATGAGGAGAATGAAGAAGATCAGTGGAAAGGAGATTCTGCTGCTCATAATGTCTACGGTCGTCAAGGGGTGCAGTTGCCACCTTCCCTGTCGCCGACTCATCATGTGCATCGGCCCAAGTCGAGTCCCAGCCATTCGCCCTCTTCCTCCCCCTCTCACCCGGCACCTTCCTACCAATGTTTCAGCCCTCCGACCTCTCCGCGGCAGAATCTGCAGCCCACCAGCCCCATGTCAGAACGCAAATTATTTTCCGCTCACCACGCAGACCAGAACCAGGCACTGCAGCAGCATCACCACCAACTGAGATCTTTCCCCACTCAAAACCAGTGGCTCCAACCAGCTAAAGTCCAAGTGGTCAGAACGGGTCAAGCCGGTTCCTCGGTTCACTCTAGCGTGGTCTTGGGTAGTTCTACCTACTCCCAGTTTGCCCAACTGCCCAAAGAACTTGCTGAACTCGGGGACGGTCTTTGCCCAAACCCCTTTGAGATGAAACAGCAGGCAGGCGTGGCTTGCGGAGCTTTGTACCTTCAAGAGAGCCCAGATGTTGACCCGGTTTACCAGTCCAAAGCGACACCCGCCTACGGGGGGGGAATGACTCGCTTCGGCCAGCCCCGTCAGTACAGCCGCAACCAATCCAAAGCCGCTTATTACCCCATGGAAGTCACTGAAATGGCAAAAGCTCCACCTGACGATCATCACTACCTACGCCACCCGATCGGCGTTCAATCGACCTCTCCCGCTCTTCCCCACCGACCTGTCAACGTATGCTTCTCCACTAGCAGCGGCAGCCTGTCCGGCGGCCAGCAGGCCATCCGAGGCCCGACTTTCAGGACCTCGGCTTCCACGCAGCACGTGGACTTACCTTTTAAAGAACAACCCATCGCTCACGTGGATGATCTGGCACTCAACTCCTCTCTCCAAGCAGAGTGTGTCGTCGGAGGCGGGACTTATCCCGGAGAGGCGGGTCGTTCCTCGAGGAACACACCTTACATGGGTCTTAATGACAAAACTGTAAGAGTGCTCCAACAATATCAGCAACAGGCTCCGCCCGCTTCCTCATCCAGCCTCAGCCCCTCTCGATCGTGGGCCGTGTCTTCGGTGGACACCATCGTCACGTCGCCCGGCAAACAAGCCGACGAGCTGGTCCAATCGCAGCAAGCCTTCTCCATCGCCTACCACAACCGCAGCAACAACAACGGCCACTATGACAAGCAGCTGCCCTACTACGACGTGTTGCCGGCCAGCGCTCCTCTGGTTGCCGCTCAGAAGCTGCCTTATATCGACATGAAGCTCGCACGAACACTGCCGGTCAATAAAAAGACATGTCCGACTTCTCCCGTCAAAGCCAAAAGACCCTTTGTGGAGTCTAATGTATAGAGAAGACTAAGAAGATGAACATATTTGTACAACGTGGAGCCCAACATAAGAGGAGACTGAGATGAGACGCCTTCAATGGTATCCATGGGGCTTCATCGCTGATACTTGAGGACTGCAAATTCCAACATCTCTGCCTGATAGTTCATCGTACAGAATTGGTGGCACAATGAGGACCAGGAGGTCGACTTATTTCCTCCTTCGTGACTTTTTCGTGACGCCGTAGCATCTTGACGCCTTTACCAGAGAGCTGCTCAAGCTCTTAACCCGCTCCTACCTGGAAATTCGGATTTGAAAAAAAAATGCTGCAGGGTAGTGCAGCAAGCCGTACTAGCACACTGAATTGTCCATTTACTAGTATAACAAGTACTAGTCAAACACCAAGCAAATGTTAGCCTGCCATACGAGCGGTCAGAGTGAGTCAGTTCCAAAACACACTTTGAGTGACATCACATGGCTCTGACTCGCTGTGCAAAGGAAAACAATGCTATTTATCGTTTTTTTTTTTATTGTTCTCCAAGTTGTCTGTCTTGAAAAGTGTACATTTAGTTGTCCTTTTGAAAAAGGGGGACGAAGAAAGATGTATATAATTTTTTTTAATTTTGAGCATCCTGCAAAAGAAATGTCTCTTTGGTTTGTTTTCAAAATTTCTTACCACGTGGATGTCAATTGTTACATGTGTGTTAGGGCTGCACTGAAAAGACAAAAAAAAAGTTCTATTGAGATTTTTAGAAGTCACCATAGTACGGTTATTCTGAAAGTATATTTTCTTTTCACTTCAGCCCTTACGTTCGTTACTTATCGTTATCGCCATGGAAACATGGAAACGGATTGTCCCACCGGCTCCATTCATTTGACTCGTGTTTCATAGTTAGTGGTTGTAGCCAAGCATTTGGCCCACTTCCGAGGCCAAAGAGTACACATTTGATAAACCTTTAACACAAGTAGCCATCAAGTGAGATTCTTGTATTCATTCTCGATGCTGCTTGGCCTGCGCAGGGTCACAGGCCCGACTTGTTTTGAGTTTTCTGCTTTAAAATGTGTGCATTTGGTGAACATGAATGTTTGTTCTTTTTCTATGTTGCTGATCAACGAGACTTCTGACCTCTCTTTCACGGTACAGTTCTCAATACTGACATGTTTAGCAGCCGTGATTCGGACCACTTGGGATTTTAAAATAGCCAACTCCATTGGCTGTATTAAAAGCTGTCATTAAATGTCATTGACAACTCACTGGAGTGTTTTATTTTGTAGACTGTGTTGCGGGAAGTGCATGTTAAGATGAACGTTGTTTTAATTTTGGTTAGGATCGACCGGCTTTTGGCCATGGACCTTTATTTTGGCAAAGCTTTTGGTCACCTGGTCAGTCACCTGATCAGGCACCTGATCAGTCAAAGATGGCTTCTCCCTCATGGCAGTCTGCCTCAGTCAGTCACGGTTAGCCAAGAAGGTATTAGTGATATCATTTTTTACCGTTTGAGGATTACAATTTGGATTGGCTGCACCCCCCCACTCCTTGCCTACCTCCATATTGGACATCCATCTCCAACAAGGTATGAACAAACAAAAGATACATCTATCCCTGGAAATAATTGAATTGAGATTATGTTTCCCTGCACACTGAATCCTCCAATTTTTACCAAATAAAAGCAAACTGTTTTCTTTTGCAATTATTTAATTTACTAAATATCTCACACTCCCAAAACCATTAACTTAATATTATACACTTCATACTTCATAGACCTTCACAGTTGACAAAGTTGCACATTGAAAAACGTAGTTGCACAACACACCAATGCAAACAAATTTTTTTTGACAGTGTCAATCCAAAATGGGCATTATCACAGCTCTTGTATTTTTTTTTTCAAGTGGCCCACGTCAGTATTTAATTCCATCTTGCAATATTAACGGAGTAAGATCAAGAGAACCACTCAAACAAATCAAATTATAGTGAGCAGTTAGTGAATAAATTAAGGCCTGGTGGGTGAGTCTCCTTCGGTCAGGGTCTTGAAGTGGACCGCCAAAGACTCCTCCTCAGGGTTTGGTGGCCTCCTGTATTCTTCCTTGGTGACAATGTAGCACACCAGCAGCCCGAAACACGCAAGCAGGATGCCCAGAATGTTGGCCATGATCCCTTCAGGTGGAAAGCTCGAATAGGTTGACCTGAGAGTAACAAGATACCAGAATTTAATTTGCCCATCCCTGCGCCGGACACAAATTCTCTATCAACAAACACTTTCCAGATGTAAATAACGATGCACGTAATTGACAAACAGTAGATCCGGACGTACATGATGCTGAAGAGAAGTTTCTCTGTGATACCAAGCAAACTGCTCCCTATAGCCATAACCAACAGAACCAGACCACAGAACGCATGAACGGGGAGGTACGCTGATCGTAACCATGACGACGCGACGGGAAACAGGAAGAACGACAAACCCATGACCCACTGTTGAGAGATGGATAGAAAAAATGTGACAAAACACACACGTTGGCATATATATGTGTGTGTATGTGTGCCTACCTGCAAGCTAAATAAGACAATGGTCGCCATGCCGCACCAACTGTGCAAGGAGTACATATCTGGGTAGTTGGCTGCTCGGTGGGAGTCGAACACAGCCGCCAAACCTAAACACACACATGTACAACAGAGAGTACACAAAAATAGAAACACTTCTCTGTCGAACTTACCGACAATGCTGACGATCAGGGTGAGCATGTGAATGATGCCGTGAAGCATCTTGACATTCTTTTTTGCCTCATTACGGAACACTCGATACACCAGGATGGCTGTGAATCAAAAGTGGAATATTAATACATTTTGAATGCAAAAATGTTTTTGTTATTTGGGCTGAGCAAGTGTCGATGACCACACGAGTGTGCCTAGGTGTCGTGAATCGCCATCCCAGAATAAAAGCAAGCACGGAGACTTCCTGAGGGTGTTTGGATCACTTGTGAACATCTCACTAATGTCCAGCTGACCTTTGCTGTTATCACTTTAATGCAATTTAGCTTTGACAGCTGTCCCGTTGAGCCACAAGAGCTAATGTGGTTAGACCTATATTAGCAGAAGTACACTGAGCTGCAGGAAACAAAAAGAGACAGAAAATGATCAACAGATATAAATTAGTCATCCTGCAGTTAGATGATTTGACCGAAACTGCTTGCTTTTTATTTGATATTTTGATCGCTTTAAATAACTCAACATAGTCATTTTAAGTTGGGCAATTCAACGAAATATTTGAAGTCTTGCTGTTGGAAATTGTAGGACACTTCTCCCTTTTATTAACCCCCTCAAGTAAAAAGAACTTGTTTGGACGTTAGACAAATTAATATTGCTTCCATAAATGTCAATGTTTGTCCAACTTAAACTGTATTGGGACACAATTTACAAGTTGTGTTTTATAATGTTAGTAATTTTACGTTTGTCATTTTATTGTGTGACCAAGCCTTTTTAATCAAACATGTAAAAACCTGCTTTTACGTGATACAATGTTTTAACGATAATAATCCTTCATTTAATATTTTCAGATGTTTATGACTGCTCACCATCTCCCTGCAAGAAGACCATGCCCAGAATCATGCACAGAGGGTGAAGGTTGAACTCCTGGTCAGAGCCATCCCACGCAAAGCCCCCGTGGTAGTGACCCATCCACACGCCAGTTAGCACGACTGATGTCACACCCAGAATCTGCGAAGCTCCTACTAGCCATCCAAATGTGGTGCGAGAAGAGCGTGGAGCAGAAGAATCCTCCATGATCTGGGACACACAGAGAGAGAATATTACATCTTCACGTTTTGCCTGGAGGTCTGCTATTTGCGATCTGCTATATTAAATTATGACGTAAATAAGGTTAGCCCATCAAAATAGCAAAGTAAACAGATCTCTCTTTACAATATCAGCAAATGCAATGACGTGACATTTTTTTTTCATCCTGCCTGATTTGCCTTTATTTATCACATTTACTTATGTTAACAATGACCCATTCACTGAGTGCACATGAACAGATACTCTCCACGCTTTGCTTTCAAGCCAAAGGTACATTATATATTAATACTGCACGTAAGTATATTTTTTAATAAATATAAATTTAATATGAATTTATAGCAATATATTTTAAGAGGGTTGCGGCATACTGGTACATAGGGGAAAGGTGAATCAGTCGAATTTATTGAAAGCGAGTAAAGGTATTATGCTTGCAACTTTTTGTGTGTTCAAATGTTTAGCAGGCGGGTTCAATGTGAGCCGATTATGCACCTAAATGGTATTACGATCGTAACAATCCGATGAGGGTGCACAAGATTATATGTTTTAACACTCGGAGGATTTAACAGTGAGGATAACATAGAAAAGTTTGAACGAGGACGCCAGCTGTCAAACACACAAATGGCCATTTTTATAACACCTGCCACCTGTTCTGATATCGTGATTGACATATTGACAACATCCCTTCGATCGGTTTCATCCTGTCCGTGAAGTATACATCTCTGCAAATAAGTTGGTCGATATGAATACTTACTGCGTCGTAGTTCTGCAATGCGTGCTGTTGTTTTTGCAAAGTCGCAGGGTGTGGATTTATACATCCGCCTTCCTCCTTTTTTTTTTTATAATTTGTTTTTCATCCGCCTTTCTCCTCCCTCAAGTGCTGCGCTTCGGGCTTTCCAAACAGACCCAACCCACGTGACTAATAAGGAAATAATAAACCTAGCATTGCACGTTGCTGCATATTAAAATTATTGCAGTGCTCTTTGAATCTGAAAAGAAAATCTGAAAATATAGATACATATATCATTTAATGGAGAAGTCGCATGCTATGGCGACAGTCTGGATTGATGACTAAGCTCAAACGTAAAGGGATGGTTACCTTGACAACGCCAGAGGAGCGAGAGCGGTCATGAGGAAGAAAGCGTGGCTGGATGTGACAGTAAATTATAGCAGTCTATTTAATGTGATTAACTCTACCTTTTATTATTACCGTATTTTTAAAATTCAATTAAAGACCATGATTGCGTATGACACCTAATGCTTGCATTTTGTACCCTCTATAATACAATGTGCGTGTCCATGATGCTTGACATTTACTTCCAATAGAATTTCATCCTGTCAGTCATTCAAACAACAACAAAGTTGATCTGAAAAGAAATGTAGTATTTTTTCATCTATCTATCAGAAAATAATGTAAGGGCCGCATCTGGCTCCCGGGCCTAGAGTTTGATACATTCATTGCACGTAGTCTACTCAGGGTGTTCATAAACCCTGGAACTGCATGCACTTGGGTGACTCCAGGCTGTCAGTATCCCTTTTTCTCCAGTTGATGGCGCTGCAGGCTAAGCTTACTTTAAGCTTAATTGCTGCAAAGGAGCAGGGAAAGGTTTTACATTAACTTAAACATTCAGAAGTTGGATCATAACTTTCAGGGTACGTTGCGTGTAAACAAAAAAAGACTCACACAGGTAAATTAATTTACAAGTTTGATTGAGCTTGTCAGGGCTATCTTGAATAATGTCTGAAAATTGTGCTGTTAGTGTGTACACTTTTTTTTTCAGTTTGACATTTTTGATTTCTCCTGTGAGTCAGTGGTCTGACTCACCACTGCTTCAAATACAATTTCCTTGCAGTGTGTGTGTGTGTGTGTGTGTGTGTGTGTGTGTGTGTGCATCTTTACTTTATCTCTTTTAATGTCTAATAACTCCGAATGGCACCAATGGACCCATTTTACCGTCAACATCTTTGCAGTGCAATAATGAGGACTTACAGTATCTGCAGTATGACTGTACATATTTTCACCTGAGTGGGTTAGGAATGGTGATGGGTCCGTTACTAAAGTAGCAGATGTTACAACTTCTCGTTTATGTGCTCTAAAACATTGGAAGAGTTTATAAATAAGTCTCTGCTTTTTTTTTTCTCCTGTTTCTGTCATTTGTTTCCTACTGTTGCACAGTGAGGAGTCACCAGAAGGCAAACGCATTTGAAGGGTAATGGCATGCAAGGGATGACCTTTGCCCTTCCCTTCAGTCAACCAATCAATAGCCCTGTGTTCTACAGATCACCGCCAATCAGGGACGTCCTTTAAAAAATCCCCACAAGGCACCTGTGGAGTCGTCTGACTGAGGAAAAGCATCTCCATGGCAACAACATCATTACCAGAATAGCTCTTTCCTTCTCTCTCTCTCTCTATTTCTGTCTCTTGCGCTCCCCTTCCTTTTATTCCACCTCCACAGCGCTCTCTGTTCTTGATCTCCCTCTCCTCTACTGCAGTTCTTCCACAGTCCTCTTCATCCATCATTCCTCACAATTGTTCCATCCTCTGAAGCTCACTTGCATACTCAGTCTTTTCCCTCTCTCACTTCCTGGCATTTTTCCTCTCCTCTATTTCACATGTATGCTCTTCTCGGTCTTCCTCCATATTTTTCCATTTTCACCTTCATTTTCTGTCACCCCTCTGTAATTCCCCTATTCTTTTCTTCTCATTCTTTTACTACATAGGACTAAATATCACAAGATTGAGTTGTGTGTACATTTAGGTTAATGAATATTTGGACAGTTGCATAGTGTTGATGATTTAGCTTTAATATAGGTTATTGTTATGACGGATTTGTGCGTATCGATATCAGGCATCGGTATCGATGCGGATACCAGCCCAAATTCATAATATCGGTACTCATGACGGCGGCCACCCTGGCTATTTTAGGATCACAAATTAGAAATTAAAAATATAGAAAATTGTAATTATTTTGCACAAATTTAAGGAAATTATTACAATGGGATATATAGGTCGCAGACGCAGTTGCAATACTGCAAAACAAAAAAAATTAGGGGAGCGTAAAGATCCCGTAAAAGCCAATAGTGACGCCACTGGATGGAACCAATAAATGATCAACAACCACTTTATTTTTTTATAATAATAAATACGGAGTGGTTGAGTGAAGCAGTTAAGGTCAACTTCAACGTAGCTCTGCTTTTCTGTCTGCCGTTGTCTGTCGGTTCCTATTCGTTTCTACGGCGTCTATTTTTAGCCGCAACAGACTGGTCACGTGGTCAGAGGAGGACGTCAATAATGTTGTTGTTGGTGGTGGCGGCAGCGGCGGAGAGGAGAAGGGAAGGGACGGGGCAACGTTAGCGAGATATAAATGTAAATATGAAGGTAGTAATATCTTAGGTCAGTCGCGCCTAGGTTGTGGAAATTTCACGTTCCGATCGCGGTTGCCATTTGCGTGGAGACGTTGCGAGCCGTGATGGGAGCCGAAGCCGGGAGGAAGACACCTCCGCACTAGTACACGTTCCAGGAGGACCCGCCGACATCCACGGTAACCATACACGCAGAGAAAATCCGTGCGTGCATGTGTTCATGCGTGACTGGCCCGCTAGTTTCCTTTTATTGCTTGATTATCTCATGAATTGTTGCGTTTCTATAGCCATGATCAACACTTAGCTAACTTGCAAACACTGCTATGGCTAGCTAAAGGACACTCAACAGACTGAAAGAAACAAGCAGACGTGTATGATTGAAAAAACAACACATCGAAGCTACTTTGTGCCACACAACAGCTACACACCTTGCTGTTTGTTAAGTTGGCGTGAAAGTGACAATTTGAAGCGAACGAAATTGAGCACAACTTCAAGTTGGCAGCCCGAAGGTGGCAACTAACAGTACACGCCTTTAGCTAACAGCTACCACTCAACAACATCCTGCTCAATAACCTCACGGATGGTTTTAAAATAAGTATTCTTTTATTTTCTGACTTATTCGTGATGGGATTGGAAGTACTTAATTGCCCCACAATTCACACAATCTTGATGTACCAAAAAAAAAGGAAACAAAACGATTGTTTAATGCACAAATCATGTTTTATTTGCATTTCTGTATCAATACAATACAATGCAATACATTGTTATTTGTAATTGTGAGGTTCGATATTTTTTTTTTTTTTTTTTTTGCTCTGACCTTTCAGTGTTGAGTTTACATGTTCTCTGTGTGATTACCTTCTTGGTACTTTCTTCTATGTCTTAGAAACAAGCACGTTGGGGAACTTAAAGTACTGAGGTGTTAGATGTTGAATTATGTGAATGGTTGTTGACGTTTGGCAGTTGTACATTTATTTTTTGTTTGTTTTTGCTTTGGTATTATTTTTATATATTAAAAAAAACTGCTAGAGTCATAATATGTATACATAGAAAAAAGAAGGGTGGGACTAGATACGTTGTTCTACTTCACATTCCCTTTGAAAATGAAAACCTCTCTGAATAACTATTGATGTTTTCAGTCTTTGAAATTTTTCGCTTTATTTTGTAACGCCGTCCTTCCATCTATTTTCGGAAGCGCATTTCCTCAGCAGGGTCGCGTGCGTGCGTGCTGGAGCTCCTCCCAACTGACTTCTGTTCAAATAAATCAATCACGTGCATCAAATCAAAAAACTCTACCACTTTAAAACATATCAGATACATATCCAGTTGTGTTTTATTGTACAGATACAAATCACATTGAAGGAAATGTCACCTTCACCGTACTGACAAGTTCATACACTGACAAGTTCATTCATGTGGATGTAAAATAACACATCGATTTCACTGAATCAAATTAAAATCCACTTGAATTTATGACTACATATGTTTGACTGAAGGAAGCACACCACGAGTTAACAATCATACCTGTCACGTAACACTTTACCACCAGTTCTTGCATTTTTATTTGTTGACAAGTCAGACGAGAGAATTACGAGGAGGAAGTTACTGCTATATTAATAGGTAGCCGACATTTCCTTGAAGGAAGTCTACGATAATCACTTTCCATCATGCCAGACTCTAGCCGTCGTTTAAAAATGGCCGACGTCTGCCGTGCCAAGCGGCAAAGTCATCGAAAGACAAACTCCGTGTGAAGGTAGATTGCAATGACTCGCTCGCAGTCGCATTTTCTGAAATTGGAAGGGAACGAAAGAACGATGGTTTAATTGCCGTCTCAACTCTTTGTGAATTCTGGTCTCGGATGTGGTCTTGAGCACGGCCCTACGTGACCGTTTATAATAGTCAACATGAGCATCCTTCTTCTTAACAAATTGGGCTCATTCTCAGAACACTCTTTCCAGTTGAATTCCTCCATGTCACCTCCTCCCACAGGAGCTTCAATCCGTCCGCTGATCGTCCGGTTGGAAGGACTTTGGATGAGGGATTTGCAGCTGTATAATGTACTGTTCCCCCCCCCACCCCAGTAGTCAGATCTCAGAGGTCAAAGGGTGCGTCAGGCGCATTAGTTGCATAATATCTCCACGGACTGTGCACTGTAACCCACTTTAAAATTACAGTGCCCTGTTTTTGTTCAACAGAGGCCCGCAAGAAATGCTTAGGTGAAGCGTTACCACGGCAGCCTGCTCTTTGGTTGCCAGGCAGCACTTCCTGCTCCTCATATGCATGGGAGGGGCCAGGTATTTTAGGAAATGCTGGTGTGAAGAGGAGGAGGAGGAGGAGTGAGAGTGAAATATTTCTATTTTTGTTGATTCTTTGGCAACATTGCGTGCATGCTCGAGTCGAGTGAAGTACACAGGCACCAGATTCTTCATTTCCCGTCTGGCTTTCTGTTTTTTGCCTTTCGACCTTTTAGTACAGTCGACCAGCAGGTTAGTCTGGTTACCTCCATAGGTCGAAGTATTGATAGACAGACAGACAGACCTCTTCATAAAATGTCAGCAGACTTCGATGCGCGGAGAGATGTTCAATTATATTTAATTCATGAAATGTGTTTAGTTCATGACTGCTTCTCTGAAGCATAATAATAAGGCAGTGAAGTGAACGACTGCATATATTTGGCATCTCGGCTCATTTCAGTCGGCAATGAGGGTGCAAATCACATCTTGAGATGATCCTCTAAATCACATTACAGCTAATGACTGGCACAAGTTTGTTGTCATGCATTTGGACAATTACTCTGAATGCTAATTGCGCTAAGGGTTTTGATTTATTTTGCTTTGGAACGCTTACAAGTGTTGGAGTTGCTCTTATCAATGTAAGGCCAGTAGGTGGCAACAGACTACTGTGGAACTGGTTCCCAAAGCAGATGTTAGTCTGGGGGGGTGCCAATTTGTCATGAAATTTGCTGACCCGTCCACAACAACAAAAATCATGTGGTTTTTACTTTTGCAAATTGAAACTTTTGATTTCCATTCTTCATATGTCAACAACATAAGCTCCATTTTAACTCATATCTCAATGATGTTGGTTTTTTTCTAGAAGTTAACACTGAGGAGAAGGTTTCATCCGTTTATCCGTCCATCCATCCATCCATCATCCGTCCTGCAACCTATGGCTGACACCGAGGACCCACTTTAAGACACACGCACAAAGACTCAAAGGAGCAAAACGCAAAGGCCACATTCAGCCTTCATGAATTCATCACACACCTCTGGTAGGTTTTTTTTTTAAATGTCATAAAGTATATAATTGGCGTGTGTCCCCGCCATACACTATGTGACATTCATATATATATAAATATATATGCATCTTGGTGCCCCCCCCCCCCGACTGAGCGATGTCAGTGACTGTAATTTGGTTGTCATGGGTACCGATAAAGCACATGCACACACGCTCACATACGTAGATACACACAAAGACACAGTGTGAGTCCAGTGGTTGATGCGCCTCAAATAGAAACGCAGAGATGAGTCATCCTGCAGTACACACACACACACACCTTCAGCAGATGTGTTTAGTATGTGAGACCATTTGAGATATCAGATATTTTTTGTCACAATTGAAATATAATTCAAGTACTTGTTTTAACATGACTAAATGATAATGTTGTAGCAGGAATAGGATTTGATTTTTGCATTCTGCCTGTGAGTCATACTGAAACATACGCGAGTCTGCCCATGGACATCCAGAGCTGTTTACACAGGAGGTGAGGATGATGAGGGTGAGGAGGAGGTGGAAGGAAGGTGACGAATTAATGAAAATGTTTTAATGAGATTCTCTTTCCTGGAAAGGAAACAGGTGTTAAGGCAGCCTAAAAAGAGAGGAGTCATAACCATTTATCTTCTGATTCTAATCTCCGTTCCGTTCGAGTATACTTAAAGCAGCTTCACTTTAAAATCAACGGCCGAATGGAACAAACAAATACTATAAATAGCAGCCAGTAGTTTCAATTAATAATATCCACACTGACAGCAAAGTGCGCAGTGCAGCTTTTGCTTACACCGTGATCATGCTTGGTGGCATCTCCCAGGTGCACCACTCCAAAAATGCCCCACTTGAACACACTCATCTATTCTGAAGGTCCTGGTCTTGCATTTTGTGCTTTGGAAGGGTTGCAGAAACAAATGCTCTTGAACTGCTCAACCTTGTTATGGTTTTGAAAATGGACTTGTATACACTTTTTCTTCCTCATTATGCATATTTTGACTTGTGCATTTTACACTCTGGAGCGATTTACAGTCCGAGGGATTAAAAAAAAAATGAACCTCCGACAACAGGCTGAAACTAATGTTTTGTGCAAGTGGCGAGTCGAGGGCGAGAGAGATGACACATTCCAACTTGCTCCGTCACAGCCACCTACAGCAGTGAAAGATTCTTCCTGGCTTGTCACGCTCGCAGTCCCGCTGAGCGATTGACAGGTGAATTGCGGGAAGTGCAGGCCAGAAACATCACATTGGTGTGCATCCCTATTCCGTCCCACACCTTGCCCCCCCCCCCCAGAGCTAGAGGCTTATCTCTTGCTTTCTCTCTCTCTCTCTGTCTATTTATATCTCCAACTCCTCCTTCTCTCAGGCAGGCTATTTTCATCTCCAGTCCCTCCATCACCCCCCCCCTGCAACTCCCATCTTCATGTCTCTTCTTTATTCTTCATTAGATAAGAGCTGCAAGAAAGACTCAAACGTATGATTTTTTTTCTTTTTTCGAATGAAAGACAAAAGCTGTTTATCCGTCTTAACGTCCTCGCTAGTCGTTGATCTACTTTCTGCCAACCTTCAACCGCTTTCATTCAAACAGCTCAGAGAGCGCCACATTGCGACTTTCGTATGCACACACACACCCACGCACGCCCGCCCGCCCGCGCACACACACATGACTGTCAGACAGTGAATATTAGCTGTCTGACCAGCACTTATTTCTAGTGGGTGTATGAAGGTTGCCAATGCAGCAAGCCTTCCCCCTTTTTTTTTTTTTTTTGGTGTGAATCTTCACCGGAGTCATAAGAGGATAGTATAGGCTCCTCGGCTGCTCGTTTTTCCGGAAGGCTGGTATCGCCGCTCGTCTCGGGCTGCCACAAAATTTCCTTGTTTTTCTTTCTCTTTTCATGTCATTGGCTTCCTCGCCCGCCCTCTTTTGCTTCCATTTCCCTCTCTCTATCGTTCTCTCAGCACTTGATTCTAATTTTGGAAGCATGGAACCTCGGGGAGTGCTCTCCCAAAGCTATTTATGTCCTCGCCTTTCCTTATCTTCCTCCTCTCCTCCTCTGCCTCTCATCAGACAGGAGGAGAACAGCGTGAGGATCCTTTGATGCAGGGGAATTCAGCGTCTCCTCGTATCTGTTTTGGTGCGGTGTTATTAGCTGTGGGAAGTGGCGAAGACGCAGCTGCAGCTCGCAGCTAGTCCATCCTGATGCGAAGCCACTGCACACATGGAGCTGACGGCGTCCATCATTTTGCAGCCGCTGGAAATGTGGGAACTTTTACAAAGTGGCTCTCGCTGATTGTCCATTTTCTTCACTTTGTTCGGCCAAGACTTGGATCGGATGCACCAGAGGAGGCAAACTTCTCCATTTGAAAGAGCAGCCAGTGTTAAGGAACTTGCTCTGCAGAGATCTGGACTCCAGATGATATAGAAACACCACGCCGTACAAAGCTTAGTCTATTCGAAGGAGTTTCTCGCAATCGGTCTCCTCTTCCGATTCATCCTTTCAATTTGATCGATTCATCCAGCTGAACCCAAGGGAAGACTTTTCTGCATCATAGAAGAGGATCAGTTTGAGGAGACATCTCCAATAAAGCTACTTGAAATTCAACAAAGAATTCCCTAATCAAACACAGCATTGTTTTGGATTTTTCAATGGAATTTCCCCAATTTATTTTGGGAGCTAAAAGAATTATCCCCCCCTGAAAAAAAGCAGCTTTCAACTTAAAAAGCTTGTAAATGATTACTCATATCCTCCCCAAAATGAGTAAGCTGCACTTCTTGAATACATGGCAGTATTCATGAAAAGGAACTGAATCGTTTTGAGGGAAAGTAGAGCACTTCTCTTCTTTTGGCATGCTGTTGCATCCCACCGTGTCAGGATTGTGCACCATGTTGCAGACCATTTATGAGACGGAGTCGTGTTTTTCCTCCGCCGGCACAGACAGCCAACAGCCTCTGGAGCTCCTGAGTAGCAGCAGGGGCTCCACCACTGCCATGCCCACAGCCGGTGAGTCATCTCAGGGATGGGGTGGAGGGTGGGGGGTCTTTGATTGATATATATCAATCTACACATCTCAGTTTTAATTGCTTTTCAAGTTCATGTTGTTTCTGGATGTTCACGTCGTTTGACGAAATGGATGGGTGCCTTCGTTTGCTCTGCCGATACTTTCTTTTGCATATAGATGAGATGATTGCGTGAAGGTTTCAACTGTGTTCCTGCATCTTTGTTACGCTTCATAAATTCGGTTCCTCGACTGCGACAGTATTAGTGACAAGATAGAAATGTGAAGCAGGCTTAGGTGTGACTGGCAATCGGACAAAGGTACAGGGAGGTGAGCAGAGTTGGGATTTGGTGCCAACAGCTAAATCTATTTGGAACAAGACATGCGTACATTGCCTCTAATCCCCTGCTCCATTGACACATTGATTTCTGACACGGATGTGTCGTTCTTAAGGAAAGGCTGTTTTTAGCAATCGACATTAGAACCTTCAAAATACAATTTCCTTCTATTAAAAAAAAATCATTCCTTTGAACAAATTCTATAAATAAATACAAATCAGCTACTGAAGTTTTTTATTTATTTTTTATTTTTTGGAGAATTTAATATTCATCTGCTCCTAAAAAAAAAAAATCTTGAATCCTTTATAAAAATACAAATAAAATGCTTCTGAGGCTGTGTATTAAGTCAAACAGAGTTATGCAACACATACTAATATTGTAAGATCATCCTAGATGTATTTATCCACAGTTAAAAATGAACAAAAAACATTGTTTTAAGTTTTTATAACGCTTTTCATCCATTTTATACTCCAATTTGAAACCCAGTAGTCTCCGTGGTTACTTACATTTTCATCTGTAGGTGAGGTGCACGTCTCGTGAAGGTAGCTGGGATTCCACTAAAGTGCAGTTAAATTTAGCAGAGGCGTTGGTGGGCCACCTCCAGCCGCTTTTTTCGTGGAGGTTTTAATCGGCGATACGTGTACGCAATCCATCGATTCAAATTGAATTGAAGCCATCATTTATTAATCATCCCGGTTATAGAGTAATGCTTATCTTTTGCACTTAATGATTATCATTATTTGTGTTCTATTACATAACCCTTTGCAATAATCGTCCTACTGTGTGGTTGACATTTGTCACCGATTTCATCGAGCGCAACTTTCATCTAAAAAAAGCGAATGCCCTTTTTCCAGCGCCACTCACAAATTGAAATAAATCCAATAAAATGTAATTGATTGAGGATACCGCTTATGATTTATGATGTGTCCCTTTCATCCTCTAAATGAGTGATTGTCAACTTTTTTTTGCTGAGTCACCTGACCGTGGACAAATTTGAATAGAGTGGCATAAAAACAAAGAAAAATGGAGGCTTGTTTATGTAACGCAACATTAAGACAGCATCTCTCTGGATGACCTAACTATCCCATCATGCATCTGGCCCACCCATCATTCCCTATGGCAACAAGACACATGTGACTACTCTCTCGAACTGTAGGCTTCTAATTTGTCCAAAGCACACACGGCCATTATACTATTTTTACCTTTTCGGTCTTCCTCACTGTGTCCCTGTGCTGTTTTGCAGGGCTGACGTCATTGTGTCTATTTTGCCCGAGCAGTGCATTATGAACAAGACAGGGAAAGAGCAAAGAAAAGGAAAGATGGATATTGTTTTCCCAAAATAACACTCTGCAGTAGCACTGCAGGGAAGAAGAATAAATTATGGAAGGAGAGAAACAAAGAATTAAAACTTTAACCTGTCTTTTGTCTTTTTAAAGATGGAAATTCCCTGCCAAAGCAATTGACGCCTTCAAACGATGACTAATTATAGTCTTGACTAATGACGGCTGAAACTAATTTAGAATAATAAAAATTCTCCGTTAGAGTTAGAAAAGTTCTTTCAATATTTTCTTCATTTATTGCCAAGCCCCGACAAGTACTCGATTAAGTCTATTCTAATAGTGTTAAAATCACGATTTACTCCAGTAGAGAATTTTAATTTTATGGACAAGCTTGATGTATTTTTTTTTTATTGTTGGATTTTCTCAGATCCATATCTCTGTTTGTGTCGAATTGCATCTAACCGTTAAGAGGCTAATATTATTGAGCGAAAAGTTAATTCCACCCGCCTCTTTGCCAGACTGTACGTTAGTGTGAGTTTGTGTGTGTGTTTACAGGACTATAAATGTCTTTAGTTTGACGTCAGAAGCTGGCTGCTGTGGAATGCTGCTCTCTTGCCAAGAGGGCCGTTGTACACACACTCACAGTCCACTCTCACATATACACATACACATCGGGACAGTGTGTGTGTTGTAGTGGAAAGGGAGACACGTGCGTCACCGTGAAACACCAGAATATTTGTTTAGGTAATTGAGAAGTGAGTGGCTGCACACATATTCACAGACACACATCGTGTTTATCTACCAGAATTCAGTTTTAGACGCTTTGACTCTTGCCAACATTTTTTTTTTTTTTTTCTTCTTCTTCATAGCAGCAGCAGCACCAACCGCAGTTGACTGAGCCAACTGAATGGTCACACACCACCAAATATAAAACTGCCTTGATTCTTTGGTTGTATGTCTTTGCATGTGTGGGGCATATTTTTAAAGAACTCTTTTTTTTTTTTTTAATAACTTATATTTGCACAAGCTCCATTTCCTCAAGTGTAAGTCTGATTGAGAGAAAAGACGGTCGGGATTTTTGAATGACGTTCTCCTCTCTCGAGCCAGGACAGAGCTAACAAGCTTAGCCTCATTGTGGATGTTGCTATTTTTTATTGTTAAAATGCCATAAAAGTAAACGAACCAAACTTATACGTGCAACGTGACACCCAAGCCGCGGATAATGTCAGTTCCAAAGGTCCAAAATCCTAATTCTTTTATGAGGAAGGTCTGATTTAATTTCCTGTCCAGCCAGCAGATAGGAAATGCCCTGCTGCTCTAATATACTTTTTAGCATCTTCAGGAAGTAGCCTAATCCATTATCAGGGATCAGATGAGCTCAAAGAGACAGTAGCCAACAGAATGTGGCAGATCAGGGTCACTGTTGGCTCGCTTCTCAAAAGTCCCACCCTACACACACACAAACACACACATCCAGTGATTAGTGTAGCTGACAGAAGCCGATAAGCTAATTAGGGGTGTCTATTCTGAAGTTACTGAGTCTTGGTTTGTCTAGTCTGACTGATATCCAACTAAATACACTATATACATACAAGGTAGAAATTTTGATATGTCGTAAAAATGTCATTTAAAACAGCAGTGATGAAATTGAGGTATGCAAGACCCCCGAATGAATAACGCCAACACCTTGAACTTTATTATTTATAAATAATGACGGCACGTGCGGTGTTATCATATTTGCAACTTACAAATAGTGTTCCAGTTTGAAAACGGTGGTGTCATTTTTAGTCGACAGCAAGTGGCAAAACGAACAATAAAACTTGATTTATACAGCACATTTTACTGAACAAAGCAGTCATATATTTGTTTCTTTGTTTTGACTGATTAGTGAGAAGATTGGCACATCGCATATTAGACTCGTGCAAATCTTGAGGCAATTTAACAGTCATCAGGATGTCTTCTTACATTCTCTCAATGCATCTCCTGGTTGTTGGCAGATCACGTTGTGCCTCCGACAACATTGTCCAGACTAATCAGTAATTGTCTTTCTCTCGCAGTCGTGGAGGTGAAAAGCAGCCTCCCGTCAGGCATGCAGAGCCCGGCAGGAACAGCAAGTGAACAGCGAGGAGAAGGTGGTGAGTGTCTCTTTGCTTCTTGGTTGTGCATGCCTGAGATGGAAATTTTTCTGTCTGTAAAAATATTTGTGTTGGTGGCTACCGTGAATGAATTTAATGCAACACTGTCACCATTTCAGATGAGCTTGAATTTTAAGTAATTGTATGATTGATTGACAGCTATGCTTATTGCTAATGGCATCCCCTAATTTGATCACAGAGATATTTTTTGGGTTTAAGCTGATTTGCGTTGCTATGAACCTTGGTGTGATAAATATTGGGCACGCATTGAGAGGCTAATGATCCTTTTTTGCTCGATTTCCTTTCCCTTTAACAAACTACAATTCTCTGATACATAAAAGTTCCTGAAATGCGTCATTGCTTACTAAAATACCCTCAAGCACAAAGTCTTGTGATGGAAACGCAAATGTCTGACGCACCAAACCAAGTGCACTTGTATGGAATAATACCTCGGGCGTGCGAATTCATGCTTTAGCAGGCTTCTTTGACCTTCATGAGAGATCATCAAGGGTGATATTTTGCATCCTTTCCTCACTTAGATAAGAGATTTTATTTGGGGGTTTTTAGTGTATGTGTGAATGAAGCAGTGTGTGGTTTTTTCCCCCCCTTCTTCATGATGCTTTTTTTTTTTTACTGGTGTGACTGAAAATGTAAATGGTTCCCAGGTTCGGAAGAAGGCTCAGGTGGTGGAGGAGGCCCCGTCGACCTGCGCACCGAGCCCAGGTTGGGATCTTTGCCAGTGGGAACTACAGGAGTGGACACCACTTTGAGAGAGCAGCAGCTCCAGCATGAACTAGTACTACTTAAACAGCAGCAAGAACTCCAGAAACAACTGCTATTTGCTGAATTCCAGAAAAAACATGAAGTGCTAACCAGACAACATGAAGTCCAGCTACAGGAACACCTGAAGGTATTTCATGTATATACTTTGAAAAAGACTCTTTTTTTGTCAGTCACATGACAGCATGATTTTAAATTTTTTTGTCATTCCGCTAATTATATCGTTTGTAAGCAACAACAGGAACTGCTGGCAGCAAAGCGACAGCAAGAGTTGGAGCAGAAGCGAAAACTGGAACAACAAAGACACGAAGAGCAGGAGAAACAACGGCTGGAGCAACAGCTGCTTCTACTTCGGAATAAGGAGAAAGGCAAAGAGAGTGAGTTGCTTGATCGCTTCTTTTCCCCAGAATGCAATTGCTTTTTTTTTTTCTTTTCCCACAATGCTTAAGACAAAAAAGGTCTTTGCATTACTGACATTTGTTCGTGTCTTATAAAAGGTGCCATCGCCAGTACCGAAGTCAAGTTGAAATTGCAGGAATTCCTTCTGAATAAGAAAGAACCTGGTATCGGCGGACTGAACCATTCCTTCTCCTCAAAGTGCTGGTAAGTATTTCTGCTAGCAATATTAATAGAGCAGGCACAAAGAAGCGTCGTGTCGTCGCCACCGCGTGCTTTTAGTGTTTTCCTCAGGCTAAGAAATTCCCTCGACTTATACGACCTTTGACTCGGTAACACTCACGAACCGCTCACGTGCGATTCATCTGCCGTAAATGTATAAATGTTCACTTTTGATTGATACTATCAGCGACCTGTTTTGACATTTCCCCAAACTCTGCTAAAAGGATTGGCTACCTTTTTGTGTGTCCGCAGGGGAGGCCAGAACATTTCCCTGGAACAAAATTCACCACCCCAGAGTAACACTCCAGGAACTCCTCCATCTTACAAACTTCCCACGTTACTGGGTAACTACGAGGGCAAGGATGACTTTCCGCTCCGCAAAACAGGTAGAGGATACAAATATGGTGATAACGAACAGGAAAGGAAATGCAGAATTGATGGAATTCTTTTCCTGATTTAGCGTAGTTATCATTTGGTTTTCGCTCAAAAGATGGCGTGGAGTGTTTTGGTTCAGGTGATTGCAAGGTCAACGCTCACCTTGCTTTAATGGGAGGCTGTTGACGTATCCTCAAGCAAGATAACAAACCTCCAGTTACTTGTGATGCTGCGTCATCAGCGTGCGAACACCATATGCCAACCCCGATTAATTAGACTCCCAATGACTCGGTGACATTGGAAAAGTGCTTTGACTACCAAGCAGGCAGAAGAAAAAAAGAAAGGCTGGTTACCATTTCACAAGGAAGAAAATTGCCAAAAGAATGGAGTAGAGAATATGAAAAGTAAATCTGATTGGGAGTCGTAGGGGTTCCATTGTGAGTCTTGGCAAAAACATTTTGTTTCTGAGGTGCACGTGAATTGCGTTCAAAAGTAACATTGTCATTTAACACAATGCAGATATGCAAAAAAAAATCTTCCTCTCAAGTCTACTTCATCGCTCATGTGAAACAGATTAGCTCTAAGATGTGACATTTTCTCTCTTCACGCTTCCTCCTTTTTCTGTCATTTAGTGTCGGAGCCTAACCTGAAGGTGCGTTCACGGTTGAAACAGAAAGTAGCAGAGAGGCGGAGCTCCCCGCTCCTCCGAAGGAAAGATGGAACTGTCATTAGCACCTTCAAGAAAAGAGCTATTGAGATTTCAGGTTACTAAATAACTAATATTGTGGCGAAATATGGTGCAAATTCCATAATGTGTTTTATTTTTTTTCCCAGTCTCTCCTCTCTGTAGTAGCGCTCCAGGTTCAGGGCCCAGCAGTCCCAATAGTTCCAATTCAGCCATTGCTAACGGCAACACTGGTTCTGTACCCAACATACAGACCGAGGTATGCAAACACACGTGCTCAGCCACTAGTCGCTTGTCGACTACTTTGTAACCATTCCGTGCGTCTGCAGCTTAGATCCCTTCATCAGACGCTAGGAGCCGATGGGACGCTGAGTCCGCTAAGTCTCTACACCTCACCTTCTCTGCCCAATATCTCCTTAGGACTCCCTGCTAACACACACATCACGGTAGGCAAAAGACACATTGCATTTTGGTTTGTAATGAATGAAAGTAACATGACAGTTTCTTTCACAGGCATCCCAGAAGTTGTCAAGCCAGCAGGAGGCCGAGCGTCAAGCCATTCAGTCACTAAGGGCAGGTGGAGCTCTAACTGGGAAGTTTCTCTCCACATCCTCTCTACCTGCAGGTACGCGTTATCGATCCTGTTCTTATACTTTTGTATAAATCATACACAATTGTATCCACGCTGAGGAAGGCCTTAAGAATGGGCAATGTAGCTAAAGATGAATAGATGTTCAAATAAAATGTTTCTTTTTATTTCGTGTTTATTTATATATGATTTCTTTCTTTTTCAGGGGTGGGACACGATGTCGAGACTCCGAGCTCGCACTCTGCTCATTCGTCATTATTACAGCACGTGCTACTACTGGAGCAGGCCAGACAGCAAACGGCAATGCTATCGGGTACACATATGACACATGAAAGCAAAATGAAATATATCCTTAATTTTTTTTTTAACAGTTGATCTTCCACCCAATCAGTCCCTATGTACAGCCAGTCGCCGCTGGTTACAGCAGAAAGAGGCGTGTCGAGCGGCATGCGATGCGTCAACAAGTTGCCCCGCCATCGATCTTTAACTCGTACCCAGAGTGCACCTTTGCCCCAGTCGCCCCAGGCTCTCCAGCAACTTGTAGTTCAGCAGCAACATCAGCACTTTCTGGAGAAACATTACAAGGTATATATATATATACGTGCACACAGATCATTGCAAATCAATGGCTGCACTTATACTTTTTTCTATCCTCCCCTTTATTTGTGTAGATGCTTTCCAAGGGTTCAGATTTACCCAGACCTCCTCCCACTCACCCAGAGGAGACAGAAGAGGAGCTCACAGAGACCAACGACATGCAGGAGGATGACGTAGGGAGCATTCACAGGTGAGCGACAATCAGATAGCTTATTTCCAATCGAAATTTATATCACAACAACATACTAAGTTTGAAACCTCTCGGTACATTTTGATCAGAGCTCAGACGGAGGTGTCGGATGAGCCCGCCGTCCCCTCTGAGCGACTTAGCGTGCATGCAAAGGAGGAAGAACGAGGAGTCGGACACGTGAAAGGGGAAAGCACGGAAAGCGAACTGGATGAAGAAGATGAGGAAGATGATGTCATCCAGCTGGGAGATAGCGAGGAAGACGGCAGGGCTAGCTACTCTCAGGTTAGAAAGTGTCAAGTCTTATTGTTCACCTGATAGGCTCACTCCTATTTTGGGTATTTGTTGACTATAAGCTTGGTCTAGTCACACTACCAACTCCTCTTTACTCTATCTGTGTTTGCACCATTATAGAAATAGTCAAGCTTTTTCAGCATGAACAATTAATTGTAATATTATTCATCGTAATTTACATTTGAGAGTCCAGCGCACAGGCGTATAAACAGAAGACTCTCAAACTTTTTCATAATTGTGCAGCAATCACAAAAAAATGTAAACCTGTGACTAGATGCATGTTCTTGTAATAACCGACGATGCCCAGTGATTATGTAAGATTATTATTATCTTTTTTTTTTGGGCAGTAAATCACAAGGTCGCCAGCATCATATGACCTCAACTAACGGAGTCATGACACTTTGCCATCAGCAGATGTCAATTTGCAATAATGAAATGATAACCATCCGTCGTCTCCTGATCTCATACACCTCCTTTAGCACATGACTGTCTGTAGCAGTAGACAGCCTATTAGCAATAGCATTCAAGCGTGAAAATGCCTACAGAAAAGGACAATATCACATCACAAGCTTTGCACAAGGTGCCAGCAACACTGCTCTCCTTGTTTCGCTCAAACAATACAACAATTAAGATGAGCTGTGAATTTGTCAGCATTAATTCACCGCTTGACGTAAAAATAAAAATGTGACATTGTGGAATTTGTGTATAAAATGTTGCACTTTTTTGACATGCTCACACAGCATTGTCATTGGAATGAACAACGAGACCAAATCTTTCGATTCGGCCCCGGTGCCACTTTGAAAACTTGCGCAGGCACTTTCGATGACGCCGCATTGACATCACCAGCTGGTGACTCAACCACTGGACTCACTGCCGTGTACGTGTGTGTGTTCCCAAATCTCTGTATCTTCGAGTGTGTTTTTTGCGTTCACCCACCCACACATGATGACTCACCCTGTTCACAGCAGGGAGCACAGTAATATTCCCTATATATAGTCTGTATAGAACTGCTTGCACAAACCTTGAAGGCCAGACACGCACATTAATTCACTGAACTATGCATACTAGACCATCTGTGTATACCTACAAAAAAAATATGAAGATACGTGTGCCATTGAGTTCCTTAATTTCCGAGACGAATGAATGAATGGTACTTTTTTTCTCCCATTCTCATCAGGGCTTGCAACAGATGGGTGTCTTCCACTCCTCGTTGCCTCACAGACCTCTGGGAAGAGCACAGTCTTCTCCTGCAGCCACTGTCAACCCTGTCAGACATCTCTTTACCACAGGTCAGTGTGTGAAACGAGCAGCATGCAAAAATATGTATTAAAAAAAAAATAGTATCGGCACTTGGTATCGGTATGGGTGGAAAAAAAGGGTTATTTAACAACCCTAATTAAGACAGTGATAGATAATTGTGAGCAAAGATCTTTCTGACGCACATGATGATTCACTCATGGCATTGTAGCACCAACTACTGGTATAGAAGACTTATTTCTTTTCTTTTTTTTGCCTTCAGTATCGTAATTAGGGCTCTAAATTTTCAATACATGTAAATTGTCCATATGTTCCTGGCTTGAGTTATTCACATCCCCTGCATTTACATTTGCTTTCCTCTTCCTGTTTTGCTTCCTGCAGGACTTGTTTATGACAGTTTGATGTTAAAGCACCAGTGCGTATGTGGAAATGCTCATATCCACCCAGAGCATGCTGGGAGAGTGCAGAGCATCTGGTCCAGGCTGCAGGAGACAGGCTTACTGGGCCGCTGCGAGGTAGGCAGACACACACACACACACTTGTAGCTCAAAATAAGTCAAGAATAAGTGTGCAAAAAGCTTTCTCGGTCTCTCGCCGTTTGTGTCTGAGCAGAGAATTCGTGGGCGGAAAGCTTCCCTGGATGAGATCCAGACTGTCCATTCCGAATTTCACACCCTGCTTTACGGAACCAGTCCTCTGAATCGACACAAACTGGACCATAAGAAGCTATTGGGTACAAAATGATCAGCTTTAGAATGTTGCCTTGAGATAAAAGTTGATTTTAGTGATACGCCTATCTTGAAAAATTCTCAAGGCGGAAGGAACACTTGTATCTAAAGCCATCACTTGACCTTTATGTCCTCTTCTCAAACCAATACATGTTTCAGGTCCAATCAGTCAGAAGATGTACGCTGTTCTTCCGTGTGGAGGAATCGGGGTGAGTTATTCCTCTAAGCATCTTTTTGAGTTATCGTAATGACATAGGTGGCACTTTTTCTAGAACTGCTTTACTGCCCCCTGCAGGTGGACAGCGACACCGTGTGGAATGAGATGCACTCGTCTGCTGCTGTCCGCATGGCGGTGGGCTCCGTTATTGAGCTGGCCTTCAGAGTGGCAGCAGGGGAACTGAAGGTAACACTCAGTTTTCTAAAAAAAGAGGGTTCGCTTTTTTTTTTTTCTCTCTCTCTTCCCCCCCAGACCCGTCTTTTACTGTCTTTTTCTTTCTGTGTACCAGAATGGCTTTGCAGTTGTGCGTCCACCAGGGCATCATGCAGAGGAATCCACTGCCATGTTCGTAAAAGCATCAGTTCACCATCACCATTTGCTCTTTTTATGCGGCGATTTTTTTTAATCCGTCTTCTTCTCCTTACTTTGTGTGTGAGAGCAGGGGTTTTTGTTTCTTCAATTCAGTAGCCATCACTGCCAAGCTACTCCAGCAGAAACTGGGAGTGGGCAAAATCCTCATCGTGGACTGGGTTAGTGATTTCACACACGTGTTTGTCTAGTAGCAACACAAAATTCATTTGTCTACAACAAGAAACAGTTTAACCATTGAAATAAATCCGAAACAACCAAATTCTTTGCATAAAAAGTTTCATAATAATGACGGTCTCCCTGGGATGTTACTGTAACCTGTCACCGCAGGACATTCACCATGGTAACGGCACGCAGCAGGCCTTCTACAGTGACCCCAACGTCCTCTACATTTCCCTCCATCGCTACGACGACGGCAATTTCTTTCCTGGTAGCGGAGCTCCTGAGGAGGTAAACGCCCGCTGCATTTGTTTACGTTGCAAGCGCGACTGGATTGACACTGCAGATGGAAGTTCGCAATATTTACAACTCCATCACTCTTTGCTTTCCTCAGGTGGGATCAGGCGAAGGTGTTGGTTTTAATGTCAACATAGCATGGACTGGAGGAGTAGAGCCCCCTATGGGTGACGTTGAGTACCTCACTGCCTTCAGGTAAACACACTCGACTTTGAGAAATATATATCTTTTTTGTCAGATCATCGTAAGTCATCATTTTCAAGATTGTTCGTCGTCAAGTTCAGCAGCAAGCCTGAGAATGATGTCATCCAATTGATGAGCTCTTTTTGGATGCCTCTGTGCAGGAGTGTGGTGATGCCCATTGCTCAGCAGTTCAGCCCAGACGTGATTCTGGTGTCTGCAGGCTTTGACGCAGTGGAGGGTCATCAGTCTCCTCTCGGCGGTTACATTGTCTCTGCCAAATGTGAGTTTCAAGCCGGTTACCTCGGTGACCAGTAGCAAAGAGTCCCAAAAGTATTTTGTGTGTTGTTGATGCATATATCAATATGTTTGACTACATTTTGGCAGGTTTTGGTCTGCTCACACAGCTCCTAATGGGTCTGGCTGGTGGGCGTGTTGTTATGGCGCTAGAGGGAGGTCATGACCTCACCGCCATCTGCGATGCATCAGAAGCCTGCGTTTCTGCTCTCCTCGGAGATCCGGTAGGAGGCTTTGCATATCTTAGACGGCTTCAAAATCGGGTTGATTTTAGTTATTTGGATACAGGTTATTGTAGCTGTTCTTGAGATTCACTTTTTTTCCCCCCCACACACTTGCTAATGATCTGCTTGGTTGACATTGCGTTGGTGTCCTTCACAGAATGACTCTGCATTTCAGTGGCCTCAAGAGAAGCCATGTCCTAAAGCCTGTGCCTCTCTAGAAAGAGTGATAGAAATCCAGAGTGAGTCAACACAGGCACAAACACTCAGCCCGCAGCAAAATGAATTGATTCATCGAAAACTAATCAATGATTAAATTCATGAATTAATTTGGTTAGTTAGTTGTTCTAAACAATACCAAATAAAGAACAAATTTGATGAACAGTAAATGGGGATTTTTTTGTTATAAACTTTCATGCAAAAATAATGAGATGATTAATTAATGGAATAATCAATAGAATAATCGGTACTGATAACGACAGCGCTACAGTCTTCCTCTCATTCAGAATGTGTTTCTTTGACTCTTTTAGGTAAACACTGGCCTTGCCTCCAGACTTTGTCTCAGACGAGCAGCCACTCGATATTGGACGGAGCGCAGATTCAATCGGAGAAGGACGAGGCAGACACGGTCAGCGCCATGGCGTCTTTGAGTGTCGATGTGGAGCAGTCAGGCTCGGCCGCCGACGTCACCGACGCCAGCAGGTCTTTGTTTTGAGAGTGGCACAATTTAAAGCCACAGGATTTGGAGTTCGTCGCTCACACTCATGGCGTCTTCCTCCGCAGGTCTACAGAAGAGCCGATGGAAGAGGAGCCTGTTTTGTAAGAGGGCCGCAACCTTGACCGCCACCATAACCTCTTCCTGGCACCTTACTCTACCTTCTTACGGACCGTGTATAGGTACACACATTCACACTGAGTGGAAATGTTGTGGATGACCTCGAACGGTGGAGGAAACGCTCACAAAGTCCAGTTCTCTCCACGGGAGGAGCAGACAAATTGTAAGCGTATCCACGGCAACCGGCGGAGGGGCACGTCAGCACGGACACGCCTCTCGTGCAGCGTTGACTTTCCCTCCTCTCCTTTCAACCTGCACACAGCACCACCTTCTTCGGACAGTGCGGCTCTCCGCCGACGGAGCAGCAAGATGAACGGAGGACGAGGAGGAACTAGGTGCCTTTTTGTCCACACACACACACACACACACACACACATATACGTGCGCACTGGCACGCAAACAATAAGAACGCGTCCAATCAGAAACAGTAAAGAGCAACCACCGCAGCACCTCAGTAAAACCAACCAGCCAATCAGGACTGAAGGAACACAGCAACGCACGCACACGTTCGGCTGTCGTTTCACGTGGTCACTTCATTTTCGTGTCGATTTCTTCTCATCTGGTTGCCTTAATTTGTCCGTTGTATGTATTTTAGAGAGGAGGAATTGTGACGCATTTGGAAACACTTTTTGAAAAGAGGGGGCTTTAAAGACATTTTATTTATTCTTTCAACTACCGTATATAACGTGTGTCGCTTGAAACTACCATATTCCCCCCCCCCCCCCTCATTCTTTCCTCTAGAAAAGCGACCGTGGGATTGTGGTGTGTGACCACCCCATCTCTCTCTTTTTTTAATTTGTAGTCATTTTTGGGGTTTTTTTAATCGTATTGATGTAATAACGTGTCATGTCCTGTTGCCCACAGTTGCATCACAGTGTCAGTCATTTTTCTAAATCTGTATATACTTCTATGTAAAAACAAAACACACACACCAGATTTTTTTTAATGTAAAAACGAAACACACACACACAAGATATTTTTTTTATAATAAATACAGGAAATATATTTATCATCCCTGACGCTGACATAGGGATCGGTCAAAATGTTGCGAATATATCTGTACTTAAAAGAAGAGCGCCACAAGCAGCGAAATTGGATTGATTCACAAAACTCGGAAGCTTGTAATCGTTAATCTGACGCGTTAAGCAAGGTTTATTTCGGTGTATCGAATCGATTGAACGTGTGACGACGGTTGACAAGGAATACATTCAGATAAATACAATGATCTTTTTTGATGCATTCTGCGCTTTATCTGTATCTCAGCTTTTGCCAGATGACAGGATGTGCTAGGGGAAGTTTTGGCAGCTTTGTGATGGTTTTCCCTTTCAATTCATTAGTCTCACACACACACACATATTGTGGTTTTATCCTGTCAGAATGATTATATGAATATATTCTACAATGATATGATATTTTCATCTTAAATGAAGTGCAACACTTGTTTAGTGTGGTGGCACTTTTTGATGATGTTGTCAATGGAGGTGGACAGCAGGCTCTGGCTCCTCTGGTAGGACCAAGCCTGGACTACTTATATGGAGATCTTTGATGAATGCAAAGTTAGTAAAATATCCAGCGGTGGCATACTTGCTGAAAAACTCACTAATTGCAACTAATGCCTATATATATATATATATATATATTTGTTTTGTCACTTTTGTTGTATGTTTATGCACATGAGCAAGACCATGCAACGTCTCTCCCTTTAAAACACAATGCAAACTAATTCTGATCGGAAATGCTAAGTGATCGTTTTAGACCTTTTTGGGGCTGCTTAGCTCTTCTATGTTATTATTTGTACAATGTTATGGTCCTCGTATTGAATAAGAGAGTGTTCTACCTACATTTATCCTTTGGCACATTGAAAGAACTTCTAAAATAGAATGACAGTAGGGACCAACCCTGTCTTGAAGAAATTGCGCAATTGACACCCGCTTATAAAGGTTTGTAATTGCCTATATATGCCACAAGATGGAGCCTAAGCAAATTTTTATATTGTAATACATGGCCTGAGCACAAAAACAACAAATAGGTTAATTTTTTTAAATATGTTCCCTAAAAACAGATCATTCTAATTCCAAAACAAATTTCCCAAATCGTCACCGACATAAAACCATTTTTATCAATATTAAATGTCTTTGAAGTGTAAAAAGAAGTTCATCACTGAAGAGTACAACAAAAAAAAGGAAGAAAAAAAACTGCTGACGATGTGAAAACCTCTAATGGAGAAGGAACAGATTTAAGTGGCATTTTATACATTTTGCTGAGAATCAAAAATACCTTTGTGTCGGAACAGGCACCAAAAAAAAACGTATGTACCGTTGAAGAAAACCTTCAACCTGATATATGCTTGGGAAACTTCATTTTTATATCCAGATAATCAATGGTACCCGGGCATACCAAAAAAGAGCACTACAAAGCCAAAGAAAAGCACTTCATCCCTTGAGATTATTCACATCACATTCAAAGAATATATTCTTAAATTGTTCGACACTCCAAAAAAAAAAAATGTTGAGATGACCTAATTGTTTTATGTCAAAGTGTTCCTCATGCTTGTATTTACAAAGGTTTATACAACTGTAACATAAAAAAGCACATTTCTCCCCTTTGTGCAAAATGTTGAGTCCATTTAAAAATATGATGGAGTCTGTTTCTCTTTATCCCATCATAATCGGTCACAGTGACATTTTGGAACATTTTGGAAAATAACAAAATGTAACTGTTTCTTAATATAGCCTACTGGAGTTCAGTTCTTCAAATTTGCTGTAACCTGGGCTAACACGGTAGTAATATCTTAATGAGGGCTCATTGGATAAGGATTTTTTTTTTCTCGATATTTTACCGAATCAGCTATATCATACACATTTTTTGAGAAAATTTGCATTATTTTGGGGAGGGAGGGAGGGGTTGTATGAATGTCATTATTTTTGTCTTATGTTTTAATGTGTTTAAAAATAAATGGTCAGCAAAAATTGGCAAAAAAAAAAAAGATTTCCCGATTTAAAACAGCTAATTAATTGCTTAAATGATCATCATAATCAAAATGGCACAAGAAAGTTAATTATCCTTCTTTAGAAATTTGGAGCTAAATAGAAATCTGGGCATCTTCCTCCCACGAGTTTGTTTTCGAGAGTGCCTTGTCGAACAGATTGTCCCCCCCGTAATCTGCCATTACCCCCCCCCCCAAGTAATAATAACCTTGGCCAAATGTTCCTAATTGTTTTTGTTGCCTGGCCATTTACTGTAAAAGCACAGTTTCGGAGTCAGGAAGCCAACCTCGGATGGTGTACGTTTAAATGTTGACATTTGCGAAGACCAAGCGTGTCCACGACTTTAACAAACACGTATGTTGATGACTTAATCCTCTCTTTTCTTATCTCTGTTTGGTACTGTGGCGTACATGTATGTCTTGCTAACACGTGGCGGGTTAGGAGTACGTATTTGGACATTTAGGAGAAAAAGTTGTATCAATGGGACCTCCCTGCTTTCTTTTTTCAGGGATCTTCCCTCTTTTTTTTCTTCTCTCACGTGGCTCATGACCGAAAACTTTTGAATCTCGTTGGAACTGATCACAAGCACATTCCTTTTGTCCTTCTTGTTGAATTGAAAATTGAAAACATTTTCCAGCGTCTACTCACATGTATATAAAGTGCGTATAAGTGTACACATGTGCAATACAAGCTATCCAAGCAATCTATTACTGTGACTATTATTGATAATGACTTTTTTTTTTGCCCCCCCTCCCGCCCCTCCCGCCACCCTTAGCGTCAAATTGATTTCCTTTTTGGTTGAAAGGGATGCTGACTCTTGTGGTGATTGGCACTCATTCAATTCAGGGCTTTGTGGACATTGCGTTGAAGCCTATTTTCAATATCCTTCACTGTAAAGTTGTGATGTTGATCCTAAATATCTGTTTCTTCGTTGTTTTTTTAAGTGGGCCTGTTGTTAAACTTGTCTGGAAAGTCAATAAACCAATTCACTGACCGCTGGTTGCGATTTCGTACGTCATATTGGTCGATTGTGAATGCACATTTCTCATGATGTATTTGCAACGGACCAACTTTGCTCCCTATTTTTATCTGCACATTTAAGATCTTTTTTTTTCCCAACTAAGGGTGCTTTTGGATGTCTTGTGAGTTATACTTTTAGCAATGGATGAAGTTAATTACATGAATTAGATTGCATCTGTGGAGTAAAAGGACAAAAACACAAGTTAAAAGATTTTAAGTACAATTTGATCAAGTCGATCCATGATAATTCACATTTGATACAAAGTTTGATTAGTTGGAAAAGTACAGTACACATTAGTGACGAACACTTCATTCAAAAATGATTGGTTGGACATCCAACTTATTTGACTTAATTATTTCTCAAGATACTTTTATGTCTATCACACAGTGATATCACACAATTTCCAAATCTCAAGCCTAGGGAGGAGAAGTCTATTAGAGCGTAAACTTTTTAAGTGTCTGGCGAGTAAATTTTAATGAGATGCTGCAGTTCAGTCGTGTAGCCGGTGAGAGGACAACGACGGTTGGCTTTCACATACGTGTAGATGCAGCGGTAACAAAAAACAAAACCCGACGTGGATAGCACCGTGGCGTTTACGCGAAGCCTCCTGCAGAGTGGACACCGCGACACGTCGGCCGCCGCCTCACGCAGACTGTCCTCCTTGAGGTCGGCCGTGTGTAGGTGGAGGGGGGGCGGGGGTGCAGGGAGGGACGTGAGGCTCTTCACTGTGGCCTGGTTGTCGGATGAGTACCACCACTCCAGGAACTGCAAGAAGAAGACCCCCAGAGAGAGGGAGGTGGACAGGGAGACGGCCACGCCCTTCGCCGCTTGTGAGGTCAACCACCACACTCTCTGCAACACACTGCAAACAGAACTTTAGTCATCATCCTATTATGAACTTTTTTTAATGTATTCATTATATTACTGTAAGATGGGAGACACCAGGATAAACATGTTTAGAATGAATGTTTTCACTGCCCCCTAGTGGTCAAATTACGGAAGTCTTCAGGTATACATGCCAGAGCTTATTGAGATCCAATACCATTGTGTTTAACGTAAAGCACTGATAGTATCACCCATACCTGTCTCCAGCTGGACTTCCTCCTTTGCTTGAGTTCATCTCCATCTCTCGGACATCTCCATCGGTGAGTCGAGCCAGTCGGACTTTCGCCAGCCACAGCAGAGGATTGTGAGTGCGCGCCGCTCCGAAGACAAAGAGCAGCTGCTGACAGAAGATCCAGGCCCGCCAAGCCGAGTTGACATACGGGTAGGCCGCCACGGCCGCCCGGTACAGCCTCTGACTCCTGCTCTGCGCCAGCCGTATGGAGAAGTCTTCTTCTTCTCTTTGGCGAGCAAAGGTGGCCTCCAGCTTGGCCCGCAAGTACGGCACGAGGCATAGGAGGAGAAGAGAGCGCCAGCGGGCTTTGGTGGGCAGGCCCAGGCCAACAGGAAGACCCTGCCCTGTTGAAACCCTTTTCAGACCGTAGAAGTTCTCCGAGAAGGAAGCGCTACAGTGGGAGAGGAAGTGCTTCTGCAGGAGGACATCCAGCAGGAGGTAGAACTCGTCAAAGCGGCGCCACAGGAAACCAAAGCGGGACGGGTTGGACTCTGCGAGAACCTGAGAAGTTTAGAAGGGAGGCAAAATAAGTGTTTTTTGCATATCATCTGAACTGTTTTATTTATTATGCACTAATTATTTATTGTTTTTCTGCAGTATCTGGCCATGGTGTACAGCGGGAGGGAAGTGGCTCACCTTGACAGCGTGTCTCAGCGCTGGTTTCACCGCCTCCATCAAAGACTCCTGAGCCAGAACCTCAAAGATGGACGGCTGGTCCCGAACAGTGCTGGAGGTCAGATGAGCACCGGCCTCAGCCATGACTACTGCACACCTACAACACATGATGAGGCAGCAACTGTCAATCACCATGAAGAGGAGGCAAACTGGATATAGGTCATTATAATCAATTACTATACAATTGCTGCATGTGTTTGAGTGATTTGAAGCTATTCTAATTGTGGTGCGCTCCCAGTCGTGATTTCAGATGCTCCCCACGATTAAGTGAAACTTTGTGCATGTACATTTTAGTAGAATATCGTTTTGTGTCAATCTAGGTAGTAAGACAAAGCATGAAAATAATCCTTACCCGGCCTCAGTTTAGCTCAGAATAGAATTATTTTTTAAATTTGATTGAGTTTCTTTACCATTCCACGCTGTCATTTAAAAATACTGTCCGATCTGTTTTGCGTCACTTGCTACTACTTCCGCATTGTACGCTTTTTTTTTAAATTCAAAACTTTATTTAAACGGTCTGAGTAGAAACCCTTTCACGTGTAGTTATTGGTTAAAATAAAAATATATCATATCATATAATAAAAATATAAATAAAATAATATAAATATATAAAAACATAAATATATAAAATAAATACATAAAAATAATATAATAAAATATAATAATAACAATAATAATAATACATTCTTGTATGCATGAGATCGAATTAGATTGTGAGGTATACCTAATGAAGTGGCCAGTTTGATTTTTGGGATTTTCCCAGAAGTGCACACCTACTTGCATATTTCCAGTCAAATTCCACTGAAACTGTCTTTATATAACCTGAAAATCGTGGAAACAGATGGCCGGAGGAGACAACAATTCCCCCTCTCCCCCCAGGCAGCATCAAGAGAAAATGGGAGGGATGGAGGTTGGATGAAGAGATGCCAGTTTAGTGGATGAGAGGAAACATTTGGTGATTGGAAGGGATTAAGAGATTACTGACACAGCTCACTGGCTGCACCAAAGTCTCTCGCATCATCAACATCGTCGTCAACATCATTTGGTCTCTTGCTGGAATGTTTTCTGCAACAGGATGGAGTCCTTCAGCCGGAAGGGTGAGTCCACCTTTGGAAAAGCAAATCAATATTTTTACCCTTGTTTAGAATTCAATGCCATTTACATGTTGACCTTTTAAATCATGACGTATAATAATCATAACAAATGTACGCAGGACAGGAGATTATATCTTCGTTGTTTACAACTGGAACAGGGTCCGAGCAAATAATAGAAATATGAAGAGTTCTGTCAGTGTACCCATCTGTTCCACTCTCTCTAAATGATGATGATGTAATAACACTCAGATCGTTCGAATGACAAAAGCTGTGCAAAAAAAAAAAAAAGTGTTATTTATGGGAGATTAGGTGGTTTTATGGTTTGAACCAAACTAGGGTACAGAGTGTGTAGTGGTACGGTATATTATGTTATTATGAATGATCATCAAACCTTTTCTTTTCTTAGGTGCCTCCTTGGTGACTTTAAGAGTTGGTGAAGTGAAGTGCAGAATGTAACCATTACTCTTCCACAAGTTCTTCTTTTCTCCACCGAAGCATGCGTCTCCTCGTTACCGGCCTTCTTCTACTTGGTTGGCCTTCCTTCTTTTTCCCTTGGGCGGCGTGCACACGGTTATGTCCCCGCCGCTGCCTTTGTTACGAGCACAGCGACTTGGTGGATTGCCGTGAGCGTGGGCTGGAACACGTTCCCAGCGGTCTCCCACACGGCACCTGGCTCCTGGAGTTGGGAGGAAACAATATGAGTGAAATTTGTAGCAGAGCCTTCACTGGGTTGTGGTCCTTACGGGTGCTGGTGCTGGCTGACAGTCAGATAGAAGCTCTTCAACCACAGGTCGTAATGGAGGACAGATAATACAAAGATTTGAGTGAGCGGACAATCATTTTTATTTAATTTTTTGCATATCCACAGGCATTTTTTTCACTGTCCTACCTGGAGAAGCTGGATCTCAGTGGGAACCAGCTTACAAGTCTGCCTGCTGACTTCTCAGTGAGCCTGTCTGGACTCAAGGAGCTGCGACTGGAGCGCAACGATTTACATCATCTGTCTCCATTCAGGTGCTACACACTTGACTAGATGCCCTCTTCATTTCAGGACTTTAGTTTTATAAAAAGGTTTTAGATCACCATCAGATCTGCTTCTTAGTGAGCAAGGTGGATCCTGTCTCCAGTTTATTTTTTGAGATGGATTGATGGATTTAAATAAAAAGCAACACAACAAAGCAAGTAGTAGCAAAAGATGAATGGTAATAAAAATTGCTCTATTTTTAAAAATTGAAGACAATTTGTAATTTTAGTAATGGCCCACAAAATTTGCCTTTGTGGGCCACATAAAATGATGTAGTGGGCCGTATCGAGCTCCCGGACCTTGGGTTTGACACCTATGAACTAGATACTGAAAAGATTTCTGTCCCATCATATCACTGAACATTTCCATCATCGTTATATTCCCTCATCTGTTTCCATCTTCTACATCAGCTTTGAGTATCTGGACAACGTTGAGAAACTGGACCTGAGTCGTAACCATCTCGTCTCACTGGGCCCGGGTGTGTTCAGGGGGCTCACAAGGCTCAGGCAGCTCTACATGCACAACAACAGACTGTCCGAGGTGCTCCAAGGGAGCCTCGATATGCTGCCCGGACTGGAGGTAAAAATAAAAACCCACAAGATGATTCTGTAGGGAAACCCTGTTACATAACTCGTCTGTGTAGGTGCTCCAGCTGAGTCACAACAACATTTCCCGGATCGACACGAAGGCTCTGTCTCCTCTCTATAACTTGGCAGTTCTCGCTCTGGAGGGAAACAACCTACGTCACTTGAAATTCAAAACCTTCCTCAGTCTTCACACAACAGCGACGCACATCCAGCTAGCAGGTACTCATTATTTGTCTTATTTGTTAAAAATTATGAAATAAAATTCAGATTTTTTGTTGTATGTTTATTCCCCATCCGCAGGGAACCCTTGGAGTTGCGATTGTGATCTTCACCGCGTCTTCAGCAAGATCCTTCACGTTCGCCATCTCCACGTCGACGACTACCGCAACGTGACCTGTCACCAGCCGCCGCAGCTGGCCGGGGCTTCTCTGGCTTGGGTAGACAGCCAATTGTGCATCGCTGAGACCGCCACCGTACTGGTCATCACCGTCACCGTGCTGGTCACGGTGGTGGCAGCCGTGGTCATGGCAGAACGCAACAGGAAGAGGAACCATGGCAAGAACTGGGACACTGAATCCCAAAACCACACACAAGGTCCTCCATCCTGAGAGCAAGGTCACGACTGAGCTGGAACTGGGATAGACCCTGGAATGGTCTCCAGTTAACATCATGCACATTTAGTCACCTTGATTTATTAGGGTTAGAACAACAAAAGTTATTAACTGTAGAAAAAAAAAAACGGATAATCAAACCACCAAAACACTAATTATTTCTCCTGTCACACGAAACACAATATTTCATTATATTATTTTGTTTTATTATTTATTTTATTTAATTTTATTATATTATGTTACATTATATTTAATACACAAAACTTAAACCATGAAAGACTTATCCATTGTTCAACTTCATCACTGGGATTTTACCATCTAAAAGACTTGATGAAAGATGAAAAATCTTAATAACTGTTGTATTTTTGTGCAACCATTTACTAAAATAAATAGAGAAAGAACGAGAGAGCGAGAGACTCTGTCTCCTGTTGGTTAATGATTATGGCTGTCTACCACCGTCTGGCCTGGTTCTTTCTATCTGCTATACCTCAGTGAGCACGACTGAACTGAGCTTCAGCAGAAATGTCAGGGCAGCGAGTGTGTGTGTCCGACTTCGAGGTGGAAGCCAGAAAGGTTCTTCCAAAAGCTGTCTATGACTACTACAGTTCTGGAGCTGAGGAGCAGATCACACTGGCTGACAATGTGGCGGCCTTCAAAAGGTACAACACGTTCTCCAATGAGTCTTTTTTTGATTTTAAGAAGTTGTGTTTAATCATTATTAACAAAATGCTTGTAGGTGGCGCCTGATCCCTCGGGTGTTGAGGGACGTTTCCAGTGTGGACCTGAGTGTGTCGGTGTTGGGCCACAAGCTCAACATGCCTCTGTGTGTTGGAGCCACCGCTATGCAGAGGATGGCTCATCCAGACGGCGAGACAGCGACTGCAAGAGGTACGCGACTAGCTAGAACTTCCTCAAATGCTATCTTCACATACGGCTACGTCCATTTGGACAGTGCCAAAAGTTCTTTAGACTGGACTTTGAAACAGACATGTGATCCAAGCTTGTCAACTCACTTTTCCCCTTAACAGTAAGATGCCACAAGATGGTGGCAAAGCACTGGTTTTGTCTAAATGAAATTCCTCAGCTCCTTTTTAAAAGCTTATTTTTTTTCAATGGCTCGTCTGTGACAATCGGAATTTCTTCCCAGCGTGCCAAGCAGTGGGGACGGGGATGATGCTGAGCTCATGGGCCACCTCCACCATCGAGGAAGTGATGTCAGCCATGACCACTTCGCCAGGCGTGGGTGGTGTGCTGTGGCTGCAGCTTTACATCTACAAGGACAGAGATCTCACTCTCTCGCTGGTCCGCCGAGCAGAGGAGGCGGGTTACAAGGCCATCTTCGTCACCGTGGATACGCCGTACCTGGGGAGGAGGCTGGAGGACATGAGGAACTGCTTTAAACTGCCCTCACATCTGAGGTAGAACTTTTTTTGTCCCACTGCTCAGAACAAAAAGCATGCCTATACACTTGGATTCTGTTTTTATTCCAGATTGGCAAACTTCTCAACAGACTCCTTGGCTTTCTCAGAAGGAGACTATGGCAGTGATAGCGGCTTGGCTGTTTATGTAGCAAAAGCCATCGATCCTTCCCTCTGCTGGGATGACATTACCTGGCTCAAGAAAAACACACACTTACCTGTGATTGTGAAAGGAGTGCTAACTGGTAATAGTTTTAACGGCGCTTTTTGTGACCAGTGAGAAGATACTGGTTGATGTGAAATAAGTGTGTGTGTTTTCAGGGGAGGATGCTGCCAGGGCTGTGAACTATGGTGTTGATGGTATATTGGTTTCCAATCATGGAGCTCGACAGCTGGATGGGGTTCCCGCCACGGTGTGTTTTTGTGTGCTTGGTGTGTATTGTAAATAATAATAATAGACACTAATTGGATTTTTTAAATTATTATTCTGTAAAGACAAATACGAGGGTCTACTGTTGTGAATGAAACATTTATAATTCTCCTTCCCCCATTTGATTTAATGAATATTATCATTATTTATCATTTGTTGTCATTTACAACCGTGCATTCTGTTCTATTTGCTTCAGGACCAGAAAGAGCAATGGATTAATGATATAACGGGACACGTTTGTGTGTGTTTGTTTAGCTTGACGTGTTGGAAGAGGTTGTGGAGGCAGTAAAAGGTAGATGCGATGTCTACCTGGATGGTGGAGTGAGACGAGGGACCGACGTCCTGAAGGCGCTCGCCTTGGGAGCGAAGGCTGTTTTCATTGGTCGGCCTGTGCTGTGGGGCCTCTCTTGTCAGGTGAGTCAAGCGACTTGTAGTTTGTCATCAAATTGTTGGGATGAATTTAATATGTTTAGAACTGTGCAATATATTTCGTGTTCAGGGGGAACAAGGTGTTATTGCCGTTCTGCAACTTCTTAAAGATGAGCTGAAACTAGCGATGGGCTTGGCAGGTAAAACACACACACACTTGCAAAACAAAACACATCTAATGATTTGTCTTTATGTGAGCAGGTTGTCGCTCCCTATCGGAGGTGAGCAGATCCCTGGTGAGAAGAGTAGAGGTCACTTCAAGAATTTAACACCATGGCTGCATAACCGCTCTTGATTTTGAAATATAGTCGAGTCATTGCTGAAGGTACAAGAAAAGTCTTCTGCGTATTGATCTTCTTCACATCGATACTATTCATGTCACCCCATTATGCAAAATTCATATCTATATTTGGAAAAATGTTGAAAAGTGTTTGACTGACACCATTTATTTCATGAGTAAATCAAATAAGCGAATAAATAACGACAAGATAACATTTAAAATCACATGTAGCAGCCACGGAGGATAGTTTTTGCTAATGCCTAAAGGTCAACCCTCTATTGGGACATTTGTCACAGAAAAGGTCTCGAAGGCCTCTGTGTTTTTTTTTTTTTTTTTTAACACAATTCCTCAAACTTCACACAATGGACCACATACTGGATGGATGCACAAATCTGATCTAGTCAAGTCACATAGCATGTATAGTACATTACATTTATGTTGTTGGAGAAGATTTAACAACGCTACAAGCCATCACTGCATTTTTCTAAGAAATAGGCAAAAGGAGGGAAAGGATAAACCCAAACGGCAATGTTTGGCTTCATTTCAGGTAGCAGGCGTTAGTAGGCTACTTTGGTTTACTACTTGTCATCTCTAGTCATGCCTCCAAGTGGGACACGTGAGTCAGGTAGGATGGGTGATGATGTGACCACGATGTTGGATCACCTAGCCTCTGGACTCCAGAGAACTGCAAAGTGAGAGAGAGACAGCACGATTAACAAAAATGGGAATATAAATTTGGCCTTATTTGTAAATCAACAATCGACTGCTCTCACGTATAGCTTGTATGTTGTTGTCGTCTTCGGGCAGTCCTCATTTTCTCAAAGCGAGCTTCCATTTCCTCAAGGACCTTTGGGGTGTAACGCACCACCAGTTTGACAGAGCCCTGGGCGGCCTTCAACAGCTCCACAGCCTTCTCATGGTGCTCCCCCTCCACAGTCTGCACAGCCACAAAATATTTTTACAGTAAATCTATCTACAACAAACTACTTAGCGGATTCCTACCACGCCATTGACAGATAGCAGCTGGTCTCCTCTCTTCAGGCCCCCCTGACGATCAGCCACCCCGGCGGGGATCACTCTGGAGATGTAGATGGGGGAGTTCTGCTCTTTGCCCCCCATGATATTGAAACCCAAACCCTCGTCTGTCTTGGGCAGCTCCACCACCCGTGGATGAGCGTGGCCCTCGCTGGCTGCAAACGCTGCCACGGTGGCCTAGTCAGAATAAAAATGATGTCCCCATATTGTTAAGAAATTCTCAAATAAAGCTTATGATTTTTATTTCGTTAGCTTTTAATACCTTGGCTGTCGCCTGCGCTCGCACCTCTGGTCCTCCGACAATGTCAAGAGTGTCATACAGCTGCTCGTACACCTGACAGAGAACAAAGACAGACACTTAAAAGAATTTTAATGCATTATACAATAAAAAAAGAACTTTGCATAGTTTCATACCTCTCTGATAGCAGCACAAAATTTGCTCTGCAGCACTCTTTGCAGGGCCTGTAATTTGGGAGGAGGCAATTCACCTCTGCGCTGGAGTCGGTCCAACAGCTCAATCACCCGACACACATCTAATGGATGCAAGGAAATAGTCATCATTAAAGCGATATAGATGACGTCATTAACACAGTTTATTAAATGCAAACCAGTTCTGTACACATGGGAACTCGAATCAGCACATCGTTTTACAATTACAAAATATTAATTAGTGATTATTTATGATCACAGTTTGCAAATAAATTGCTGAGACAGTAAGATTTTCATAGATTAAAACGATATTCAATATATGTAATTAATAGGATTGAAATCGACAAGATATTATTTTAGTATGGTGTAGTGCACGGTATTGTACCTCTTTCTAAGCAGAGCGGTTCGGCCATGGCCGCCATGTCTGTATCCTTGGCTGGATGGTAGTAAGAGGACATCATAGTGCGCTTGCTTGCCTGCTTGTTTGTCAAACCGTCTCTTCTTCACAGCATCGCCTGCTCCATTGTTAGGGAGACGTCGGACCGGGGGAGCGGGGAGCGAGTACGGGCAAGTGCAGCGCAAAGACAGGAGATGCGCTTGACGAGCGGATGAGTGGTGACGTATACGCGGGCGTGGGGGTGTGCGCGTACGTAATGACGTCAAGCCCATCCAACCACACGCTCACATGAACGCGCCTTAATTTACGACAGTTGTGACTACTATACGGCATTCCGCCATTTTAATTTAGCAGAAGTTCTGCAGACACAAGATACGCACTGGTTGTACTACTTGTCGCACTGCGTTTAGGTTATCTTATTTTTCTTACATACTAAACCCAAATAACCTAAACCTATTAGGCCTTTGTGCTTCTTCCATGTCAGTTTAAATTTGATGGTATAATTCGTCTTTCGACGTTGGATGAGTGAGAGGTAGGAATGTTCCATGCTTCTTGTTAACATAGCCATGTTAGCTTAGCTAAACACGAATTAGTCGAGTGTTGAGCGAGCGAAATTAAATACTCGCCATACCGTGAGGATTTATTTATAATGGTTTGTAGTCTTTTTAAATAAAGACGATTCGTAAAAATTAAATTAAAATAATTTTGTCGCGCCCGTTTTAAGGCGGACGCGAGGGGCTTGCTAGTTAGCACGTGAAGCTAACACACATAGCTTCCTTTGTGGTCACCGTAGGCCTGACGCATTGTTTATTATTATCATTATTATTGTCATTATTACTATCAAACGTGGGTTTAACATGTAATTTGGCTGTCCAGGTGAAAAATGACGCAGTTTCTACCCCCGAACCTTCTGGCGCTCTTCGCCCCGCGGGACCCAATCCCGTTTCTGCCTCAACTGGAGAAGTTGCCACACGAGAAACACCACAACCAACCTTATTGTGGCATCGCCCCGTTCATCAGGCACTTTGAGGTTGAAAGCCTATCACTTATGACAGCAATGTTACTTTACAATGTACCTTGGAAGAAAAAATGCATAAGTTTATTTTTTACATTGTGATTAGGATCCTAGAGATGCCCCTCCACCAACAAGGGCTGAGACTCGTGAAGAGAGGTTGGAGAGAAAGGTGAGGTTGGAACTTAAAAAATATTTGCAAGATGAATTTGAAGGTTTAAATATTGTATATAACACATTGTTTCTCAATATACCATTTGAAATGCTTTATAGACCTTTACTGTTGAAGTCATTTTACCCACAATGCATAGCTGCATATTCGCAAGCGCTCAAGCAAAAGGAGGTTGTCCAATTTGCCGATATAACTGTCAATGACCCATTTTATGCTAATTGTTTATTTGCAGAGGCGAGAGAAAATTGAAAGAAGACAAACAGTGGTGGAGACGGAACTGAAGCTTTGTAAGTGTCTTCATTGACAAATGACAATGTATCTGAGCTGGTAAGGCTTAAATACATTTTCTGATTTGTATTTTTTTTTAGGGGACCCGCATAATGACCCTAATGCGCAAGGGGATGCCTTCAAGACATTGTTTGTGGCAAGAGTGGTGAGTATGTTGAAATAATGGCCAAGTGTCATCAGTGTGGTGATTTCTGCAAGAATATTTCTGAGAAATATTTTCTTTGCCCTAGAACTACGATACTACAGAGTCCAAGCTTCGCCGTGAGTTCGAAGTCTACGGTCCCATTAAGCGTGTAAGTTAATTTGCCCGATATTGCATTAGTTAGTATAATCAAGCCTCATGACCAGCCAACTAATGATAATGTGCCTGTCACTTGCAGATCTACATCGTCTACAACAAGAGGACAGGGAAGCCTCGTGGATATGCCTTCATTGAGTACGAGCATGAGCGTGACATGCACTGTGAGTACAATTATAGCAGTGGGAGCTAAAAAATATTCATCACAATTTACATTCAGGTTGGGTCATCTATTGGCACCAACCTTTCTTTCAATTTTTGGGGGGAGGTTGGTCTTAATATGGACCAGTCCCATATAAATATCAAATTTGGATCAAACTTGGGAAACCATCAGTTCTTGCACATCATGTTCCACATTTTGCATGACCAAAACAGTCTCAGTGGTTGCGTGCTGTTTGTGTGTCTGTGTTTGTTGCGTGTCATCAGTTGACTGATGGTTTGGTTGAGGAGGGGACTGCTTCATTCAGAGGGGAAAAGTGGGTGGACCCAGAGGTAGTGTGCGTCATCTGTGAACCTGAACCTCTTTGCCTGTCAAAGGGCGTTGTCTTTTAACTGTTAGGTGATGTAGCTCTGTGGAAGAGCAACTCTGCTGGTTGGACTCAATTGGTAAGCACAAGGTTAGACTAGTCACTCATCGAATGGGGTACCTCTTGGAAATATCCATTGATTTTTGTGGAACCCCCAACTTAAGAGTGGGATTTTAAAAATAAAAAAATGTGGTCTTCAACCCTGGTCATGGTGAGATTTGAATCGAATCTAAATTTCACCGCATTGATGTATCCGAATTTGGTTTTGATGCCACAATGCCAAAACTGTCCGATTGGACAGGTGGGTGGTCATCTCGCACTGACATCATCTAGGATGCTGGTGGCATTAGCTCTGCAAGACCAGAGTTGCTGATCACAGCAATGTAGTCAAGGAAAGAATAACTTGAGTGGGGAGGCGGGGTTAAACAACCTATTAACTGTGTGTTATTCTCATTGCCACTGCAGCCGCCAATCTGTGATGGCTATTGGCCAGAGCTGGCTGGCAGATGATGATGCTTATGATACATCTACACCCTACTACCACTGCTCAGTGTATGGTTGGTATAATGGGTTTGTATGATGGGTAAGATTTCTTTCCACCCTCCATCTCCTATATAGGGAAGAGGAGCTACGTTCAATGGGAAAAGCCTTTTTTTACTGGCAAGGTGCTTTCCAAGAACTTAGTTACGTTTACAACTTTGACCATTGAACGCACCCCTGAACACTAGCGTATTTAATGGTACCCAGTGACTCTGCCCTTTTTGTTAAAGCCACCTTGGATTGCTGTTCAGATGGACTGTCATAGCCTTAGCAGAATAGAAAACGCATCAGTACTTTGAGTTAACGCAATGCTACATTTTGCTTGACAACCCTTTGTGCACCCGGGAGGGCCAAAAGGAGCCTCATAGTAGTTGCGTACTTAGTTAATTAGCGGCATGTAACTTCATTATATAGTATTTACCATGACTGCGGCATGATCCCAGTTTCATCAGCGCTGGCAAGGCCATAAGTGAGCACTCCAGCTACCACATTCTGGCAGTTGGTAGGTCACTCATATCCAAGACCTTGTCTGACTTGCACATCTATCTTCTCATCAAAGTGAGATGTGAATTCATTTTGATGGATGTACTGTTTACAGATAAACGCTAGTTTGATCGCTACTCGCCATTGTTAGTCTTTGGCTGCATCAACAAATGCATGCGAGATGAGCACGTGATGTCCTGAGCTCTCTGGACAGAAACCAAAGATCTTCTGTTTTTACTATTGCACAGTTCAAAATTTGTGGCAAAGTAGAAAACGTCTCTTGAATCACTTGTTTGCTTGAGGATAAAAGTCATACCCATTTTTAGCCATGTTAGTTGGTTGGTTGCTTGTTCATAAATGAGATTGTATTGATTCAGTAGTGTTGGTAAGATTTTTTTCTGGAATGATCTGTAAAATCCATAGCTAAGCATTGAAATATTTGAATTTGATTCCTAATTGCAAACTATCTTAACTTGATTGTAAACTGGTGGTTAAGGCAACTAATGTTGTTTATAATCCCATAGTTGAACTAAGATGGCTTTAATAGAAAAGGCAGATGTATTTTTGGTAATTCAGAGGGGCCATTGATCAATTTTTACCCTACATGAGTCATTAAATTTAGCTACACAGTAACAGTAATGAAGTAAAGCTCACCGGGTTGGGTTTTTTGTTTTCACTCCCCCCGTTGGAAAAAGGTTTGGACAGTGGGTGAATAATTTCAGATGGAGGCAAATTCTCGTGAAACTTTAGTGGTTAGTGTTAGCACGGCGTTAATGCCTTCCATAAATTGGATGGAGTTGCGTAAAGGCCAACTCCTGCCTTTTAGACCTTTTTTTTTTTTTCTTTTTACCCCCGTTAGATCAGTTTTTGGTGCACAAGTGGGGGTTTGGTAAGGCCCTGTCAGTGGATGGCATCCTTTGTGAAGAGAGGAAGTGGAGGGGTTCTGGTAAGGCCCCTGACTGCTGTGTTGTGACAAAGTGAATTCTGGCGTTGAGGGGTTGTGGTAAGGCCCTCTGAGCTTTTGAGACTCTTATAAGGTCGATGTGAGATTCTGTCTTGTCTAAATGGTGAAACTGAGGGGTTTTGGTAAGTCCTTGTTCTTCAACATCAAGACGGTAGCGCCGTCATTCCTCGCCACAGACCAGTGTAGCAGACAGGAAGAGGCATCCCAAAGTTCCAAGTTCTTCAATTGTGCAAGATGGATCGCCAAACATTTGTGTGATATCGTGGGGTGAGGTGTGAGACACTTTGCGAGTGCCTTATTGTCGGTTTGGTCATTGTCTCGCTCTTGCATAGGAGGATGGTAAGCAGGTAAAATGTTTACGACCGATAGAAACGACCACACAAGGTTCATGTCCGGTAAAAGATCAAATACTGCTGTTCGCAAAAACGTCACCATTCTGATAGAATTTAATGTCCGTGTGTGTGCGCGGGCGTGTGTGTGTGTATGTGTACTAATTTGATAGTTGATGAGCATTTACACACGTTTGCATCGGTAGCGTGAAGAGGGTGTCAAGATTCGGCGACTACAATGTAGTACGCAGACAGAGTGGCAACTACCCCAGCAAGCTTGTTAGCTTGTCAAGTGAACGCTACAACAAAATTATAGAATATTTACATTATTTCTGGATGCAAAACTTGTCACTGCGATGAGTGACGTAAAACTAGTTTGTTTGAAGTGACTTTATGCGGAGTTTAAGTTAGATGTAGTAACGCCACTGCTGGTCACAATGAAATAACTGGTAAAAAGTGCATGGTGAGTTACACGATAAAAGAACGTTCATCGGGTGGAAGGAAGTCTACTCCCATTATCCTTGGGCTTTAATCCAGGGAGCAGCCCTCTCGGCTTCACCTGCTCCTGGTCAGTATGCTAAAGCACTGTTTGTTTCCTTGGCTAACAGTGATGCATCATACTCTTATCACCTGTGCTTTTCTTCTCCCCGCTCCTCTTCTCCAGCTGCCTACAAGCATGCCGATGGCAAGAAGATCGACGGCAGGAGAGTGCTGGTGGACGTCGAACGAGGGCGCACTGTCAAAGGATGGCATCCTCGTAGGCTAGGTCAGTAGAGCTTGTTTTTCTTCTGACAGAAACTTGAGTGACACGGCAAATGTCGAGGAAGTTAACCCAACCCTATTTTCTTCAGGTGGAGGATTAGGAGGGACCAGAAGAGGTGGTGCAGATGTCAACATCAAGCACTCTGGCAGAGATGATGCATCTCGCTATGATGATCGACCCCTGGGAGCGTGAGTTCTCTTTATTTTTCTTGAGCACACCTTCAAAATGGAAGCGCAGCTGATTTTGCTTTTTTTATTGCGTTATAGCGACCGTGATCGTGGGGATCGTAGGGAGCGTAGCCGCGACAAGGAAAGAGAGCGTCGAAGGTCCCGATCCCGCGAACGCCGCCGCCGCACCCGTTCCCGCGAGCGCGAAAGGGAGCGAGAGAGGCCGCTGGCGCCACCGGCGGAGGAAGCCCCCGGTAGCGGTCGGCGTCGAGACAGAGAGCGCGAGCGAATGCCGCCGGCCGGAGGAGACAGCAGGAGTAGAGAGAGAAGTAGGGATCGGGACAGGAAGAGGAGGAGTAGAAGTCGCGATCGTAAGCGTGAGCGCGAGAGGGTCAAAGGGCCTGAAGGGGAGGAGGTTAGTCAGGGAGATGGCGGCCCAGAGGGTGGCGAGCGTGCGCCGGAAGAAGCAGGAGAAGCAGCTGAGGGTACAGAGGAGCGCAGGGACAGGGACAGAGACAGAGAAAAGGATAGGGACCGCAGACGCAGCCATAGGGACAGAGACAGGCGTCGGGGAGACCGGGACCGGGATAGGGATCACAAGAGAGAGCGGGGAGACCGAGATAGGGCCGAGCGCAGAGAAGAGCGTCACGGCTCCTTACGAGAAGATATGGGCCCTCAAGACGAAATGGCCGCCGAGGAGGGGGAAGAAGTGCCCAACTCGGAGGAGTACAGTCAAGATGGAATGATGGACCAGCAGTCTGTGCCTGATGAATATGCCCCTGGTGAGAATGGCTACAAGATGGAGGCAACAACTGGAGATGAGTACTAACTTAGATCCATCCGTTTCAAAATGTTTTGTAATTTACTGTATTACAATCCCTAAATTAATTGTATGGAAAAGATACCACATAGAGATGATATCTGGCCTTCCTCTCTGTTTACGCTTAATACTGTTTGTTCCAGTGTGAACCTGCCCAATTTATTTGTGCTCATCAATCTGGATTTCGGCAATTCAAGATCTTTTTGCTTCTAGTGTTAAGGAAGGTGCCCAGCAGCCCAAAACACAAGCTGTCACATTTTATTTCCAGCTTTCGTAAGCATTATGTCCAATTGGCTACAGATACTTTGTTTAGTGTGACATTTGAAGGTAATTGTGTGGAGATTCACAATTGTGTTGTTAAAAGTTCAATTAAATTTTTTTAATTAAATTTGGGTGTCATTTTGTCCCAGGGTTATAGTATTTGGATGGATGGATGTTTGATGTACTTCTAAGTTCTTATTGTTGTTCCTAGCCTTACGTCCACACCACTATCATATGAGGTACGTATATCTGCAGTCAGTCAAAACATCCTGCATAATCCTGATTAAAAAAAAATGAATTGAAATTCACACTTAAATTCTGCTTTTTACAATATTTCTCTCCTTTTTTTTTGCAGTAGAGTGGACTCCCGCTTTTAGATCAACGAAAGAAACATCACTGAAAATGATTTATCCCGTCTACAGCGACACCTGCTGTACAGTCACATTGTCCACAATTTCCGTTATTGCAAAATGCCATTTAAATTATTAAGGAGAACCACTACATAGAATAGTAACACTAATAGACGTCCTATATTTATGTATGCATTGCATTCACAATGTTGTGCGTCACATTGACTTTCGACTTCATGTGTGGGCAACAATATTGCAAATTAGGTGAATACAAAATATAGATAAATATGTATTTTACTTAAGCAAAGGCATTTTTTTCAAACAGTCTTTAAAATGCACATTACTTTTAAGGTATTAAATCAATTCCCATGCAATGGAACTGTGCGTTGTGTTCAAGCATAACAACCATAACATGCTTTACACAGTCATGCGCTAAAGGCTCTATTCGAGACAAGCATTCATCATGTAACATCGAATGCAAGCAAATTTAGGAGAACATTCTTTGCATTGGGAATGTATCAACACTCCTGATAAATCCATTTGCATCAAAATATTTTAAGATGATAAATAGATTTTTGTTTCACATTTGTTTGGGCTAAATCTTCATTGCAAAGATTAAAATATTAAAAATAGATATGTATGATAGTAAACAACTATATTGTACAAATCAGATTGATTTGAGATGAAAGGTAATGTCTCTGCAAACATTTCATAATAAATAAAAAGCTGTCAAATTTCATGGCAGTACAAAAAATAGAGCAACTGAAAACATGATTTGAAAAATATCAAACTTGCATCACTCAGCAGTAAAGCTCAAAATTTATAAACTATACTTTTCAATGACAATTAAAATCCTGCATGATGTACATTCTTTAAATACTCTCCCCTGATATCATGCTAATTCCTTTTTTTGGGGAGGGATTATGCAGCCATGAGCAGAAATGCGAAACAAAAAAAAAACTTTTACACTTTGGGTTATAAATTGAAGAACATATGCATTATTTTTTGAGTCTGTGTTCTTTATCTTTTTCAGTGGGGTCATCCTTGGTCATCTAGTATCCCACCCCAAGGAATTTCTTCATGTGCTCATACACCACATAGGAGATGCTAACAGCAGGAATGACTTTGAGAAAATTAGGTGTGATGCCACGATACAGACCAGACACACCTTCATTGGATATGATGTATTTAAACTGGCCCACCATGGTCAGTTTTGGTTTACCCTCCGTGCTGGCTGAAAGAAGTGCAACGATAGCCGTTACGGTCTCACATGTCAAGTGCTTACTTGATCAGACTCTGCAGAAGATCTCACCTTGCGCCTGCATTCGTGTCCGAATGAGAGCAAGCGGATATGACGCTAGCTGCCCACAGGTGCTGGAAACGGTACCGCAGCCCAGAAGGACCAAAACACCTGGACCTGCTGAGTCACGAGAGTACTTCTGAAGCCAGGTATTCTTAAGAGTCTGAAGAAAAGAAAAAAAGTTGAACATGAAAACACCACTTCTTGGACTTTCCAGGACCACAATGTGTAATTTGTTCAAAAGCACTTTTACAATAATTCCAACTTTCAAATGATATTTTAACATTTGTAACTGTCAAGGGGGATTTGACTTTTGAGGTTCGACCTTGTGATGACTCAGCCACTAACCTCATACACAGCCAAGTCGATGCCAGCATAGGGGATGATACCAATTGTATTTGGCAGGTAGCCCCTGTAGAAAGCCCGAAGTCCCTCCCTCCTCAGGATCTGTCTGGCGCAGTCAGCCACACCCGAATATTGCCCTGTTGTCCTTAATGTGAGACGAGTTTTAAGCACCTACCAGATAGAAACAAATGTAAACATCAACAGATTCAAAAAGTATTTACTATTAAAAGTTTCATAATTTTGACCTCCATGGGGTAGATGATGGTCTGGGCAGTAGCTCCTGCCAAAGAGCCAGCAAGAAATCTTTCTTGTACTCGTAAACTTCCCCCCTCCTTGCTGCCACGAATCAGCCACTTGATCTAAAGAAAAAGAAGACGTGCACAGATATAAGAAATGATGGGCAAAATATTAATTTGTGTAAAAATTCCCAACATGCTTTTGAACACTGACCTGTTCATAGGCCATAAACTTAATGGCGGATTCTGGGGCAATCTTGAGGACATTGATCCCGTTTCCCCTCCAGAGTGCAAAGACACCTCCTTCTTGGATCATCCCTCTTAGCCCCGACCACAGATTTTTCCCATGAGAGACGGAACCGTGTACCTTGATACACAAACCAGGCCAGCAGTCTTATTATACCCTGGGCTAAATTTGAGAATAGAGTCCCTCATGAATATTGATACTGCACTGATTATCCTATTTATTCTCTCGAGAACACAAACAAGACCCTAAGATACATATTTGTACTCATTTAGATCACTTTAGGTAGATGTTTCCAAAAGTTCAGTGCCAGCTTAGTTAAAAAGGAAGTTTGACGTCTATTATCATCAATGGCAGTGAATGAGTTCATATTTTTCTACGCGAGGCTCGCTACACTAGCCAAAAGCCTGAAAACCAAAACACATGGTAGGACTCACCTGCAGGAAAACTTTCAGGCGATCCAAAGGAGCAGTTCCTGTCCTGGACACGGCACCTGCCATTGCTCCCGCAACCAATTGCCTCCATACCAGACCGGATCGCCGTTCCTTCTCTGAGAACTCATCTGGCACCGTCAAATGTTCCCCAATGTCAAACATCTTCCAATAGTTTTGAGATTAATGAATTTCATCATTAATTGTTGGTACAGTACACTGCTAAATAAAACTGCTACTACTATGCAAGCACAGATTACACAGAAGAAAAGATTTTGCCACACAACACAGTCAGATGATTTTTAATATGGAGATTTCAACACAATCGAAGGAATTGATTTACTCACATGGGAGTGTTTCCAGTAGTGGACAATGTCCTCCATGTTGTGGAAAGGATTGAACAGGAAGTAATCTCGCCATTCTTTCCAGTCAATGGTCATGGTGCCATCCCTGTCCATACTGGGAAATTGGCAAACTTGCTCATCATTACTACTATTAATATTTAATCCCAGTGATTCTTTTGCTTGCCACTTTACAAAAGATAGAATTGAACATGATTTTTTAAAAATCTTTTCTTCTACCTCTGCAGTATTCTGGAGGCTTGTTCTTTGGTGACCTCCACTCCAAGCTTCTGCAGTAAGTGCTGGATCTCTCCCACATCGATTTTACCTTTAAAAAAAAAAAAAACACAATCGCATGCTACTAAATAATCCGTGATTAGTTGTGACCTGAAAACTGTGATGTCATTTTTGTTCAAGTGTCAAAATGCATCTGTGTAATATACCAAGTGTGAAGCCCATTGAAGCTGAGCAACCAAGTCTGTTTACTAACAGCCAGTTAATTTTAGTAAGTGCTTTATTTAGACAGCTGGAGAAGGAAGACCTGCATGTGTGTGTGTGTATTTCATAGGTCAATACCATCATTGTTCCGATCCAGTTTGTGGAACATGAGCCATAGCCTCTTCTCATGAGCCTGGAGATACTCCGAGAACTCCTGAAAGTCCAGCAAGCCATCACGATTGATGTCACTCACCAGGACGATCTGCGGGTGAAGATTGGAAGCTGTCAGGAATTAAGGTTGGAAAGATGAGAATATAAAGTTTCCAGCACGGAACGCCCCAGTGTAATGTGTACACAAGGTATGGTGGGCATACAGAGAAGTGAGTGGTCACATGGTAAAGAGTGCAACACGTATCGGTTTACACACAAGTGTAGTGAGGAGGACAGAGGAAGACACTGTCCTTTCATAAAAGTTCAACTTACCTGGTGGGAAATTTAATTTCTCCTCTCTTGAATGTAAAAATTGCAAGCAAAGCAAAACATAGAAAACAACCATGTGACATTGCCTCTATTACAAAAAAGTAGGAACACCTTAAGGAAAAGTTAGATTCTCCTTTCATGCTATAATACAATGTTGATAGGCCAGATAATTAAAACTAGTGTTCTGTTGGAGCTGATTATTTTGAGGTCAAATTAGAGACAATTGTGTTTTTTATTTTCAATTGCATGAGTTTCTTAGTTTTTCACTTTCACTGAGATTGTCATATTTGTTCTTGAATGTTAATTAATATTATTATTATTTATATATATGCCATAAACCTATACCTGGTTTGACACCCTGAAGTTAAGAAATAATGGCGCAGGAGGGGTTCATATTCAAATGAATGGGCTAATTTATGAATACGATTGCGCATTATTAACTGCTGAGTGTGCAATATGCACACAAGGGACTCGGGACTCACCTCTTCAGCTTCTCCTTGGTGTAAACCACGAGCAGCTAGTCCAATTCGCAGTTCACTGATGTCAACCTTACCATCTCTATTCAAGTCCAGTTCCTCGAACAGATCCGCATATCTCCTCTGACGTTCTGCCTCCACATACGTGACGTTTTCTGCCTTCACTTCGTTTGTTGCGCGTTGAGGTCGGTCGAACAGATTCTTGTCTTCTTCGCCCATGAAGCTGAGAAAGCTAACGGTTTCCCTTTCTGGTCCGAAATTAAAATATAGCCCAAATTAAACACTATACCGCGCTGTATCCACGGACACCGCAGCTTGAAATGGACGGAGGTGCGCGTTGCGTTCCGTGGGTGCGCGCTACTCTTGCGCAGTGGACTCATTAGTCATGGACCATTTTTTTTTGTAGCTCATGATAAATCACCGAACCACTCACATCCTTTTATGTGGTAATCTTCATTATGTGCGGTGCTCCCCAGCGTGACAAGTGAACCATTGACAGCTTATACTTGCTAAAGCTGTAGCAGATAGGATTGCACAGTGTGACGCAAGAGATAGTTTAAAGTGCACAGTCAGCATTCACACGCTATTACGGAGGGATTTAACAGTCTGCAGGGGATTTATTATTTCAAATATAGGGGGAAAAAAACACTAAAATGTACAGGGAGACAGCTAAGAGACCCCAGAGTAGATGTTGCGTGCTCCCAAACAGCAACCACCAGCACCGAGATGGAACTGGAGGTCCTGGAGAAGTTTTATTGAGGCAATTTATATGACAGGGCCACCCCCAGTTACATGTGCTGCAGATGATGATGCAAGAATGTACACGCTCGTTTGGAAGCAAACAACTTTAGTGGCCTCTAGTGGCACACAAAGTTAGTTGCTTATCAAGTGGGCTGCATTTTTTAAAAATAAATCAGCCAATACTAAACAGAAATGCAGAGTCCGGAGATTTAATTTCTACTTTTTAAATATTATTTAAATATAGCAATATAGGTAGTAATTTATTAGTGGTTCGTTTGAAAATCTATAATATGCAAAAGCTATTTGAAAATGAGAAAAATACAAATAAAACAGCCTTAGCCTTATAATCGTGTTCCAAATGGTGCAAACGCGGTCCGTATTATTTTGTTTTAAATTTGAGATTATTTTGACCCTGTCATATATTAGCGTGAAACTACGCCTTCTCGCGATCCGTAGTAAGGCTCATTCTACCGGCCGAATCTGAAGAGCAACACACCGATTAGCAGTAGCACCGCTGCGGGATTGAACTGCGCACTATAGTCATATTGTTAATCGCGTCTAAAAAGGCATACACGTCAAATATGCCTTTGCCTGTGCAGGTTTTTAACTTTCAGGTAAGTGTGTCGCTGTTTACATATATGCTATCGGTAAACTGTTGTTATCTACGAAAACCAACGCATTAGCTAGCTAGCTCTGTTAAAATAGAGAACTTGACCAACAAACTGTCATTCGCAAACACTTATTTACATTATTATAGCAATCATTTAGTTAAATTACACAACTCTATGTTTTTGTTTCAAAATCATTTCAATAGTGTCTGTAGTCCTTCTTAAGAAAGGCTACGAATAAGCGACCAAATAGTGGATTTTAAGTGCTCAGTTCGCTTGATTTAACCGAAGAAACTCACTCACTGACATACTACAACTACTTATAAATAGAATAAAAACAACCTTAAATTCGCATTTTAATTAAACAGCATTTTAATTACGTTTGAAACGGTTAGCTTAAACAAGGCCTCCGATGGCTAACAAACAAAATTGAAATAGGAGTAGCATTTTCGGATTAAAAAACACCATTAAATGGCAAAACTAGTGCAAGTGTCTGACTCTTACACAAGTAGTGAAATTTCAACTTAATGAGTGTTTAAACATTATGTTGCATTGATAGAGGAACAACTTGTTTACATGTGTGCATTGTAGCGTACCATAGCCACGTTTGTGGTTGCTGTTTCTCAAGACTCTTGCTTTGACAAGTGGCTTCTGCATAAGTCTTTTTTTTTTGTAATACTCATACTACAAAGTCATTGAAAACAATTAAGAAGGTCAATGCTTAATGCATTCCTTATAGGGGGCTGTGGAACCCATGCAGATTGATGCAGATCCCCAAGAGGACCAGCAGAATGCGCCAGACATTAACTACATTGTGGAGAACCCAACACTGGTACGTGGTTTTTAGTGAATGCCAAAGCATTTACTTAGCCTGTTAATGGAGGAACCCTGCCGTCATTTCAGCTCTCTTGCTTTTTTTTTTAGGATCTAGAACAGTATGCGACCAGTTATGGTGGACTAATGCGTATCGAGAGACTCCAGTTCATCGCGGAGCATTGCCCACAGCTCAGAGTGGAATCCTTGAAGATGGCTCTGACTTTTGTCCAAAGGACTTTCAACGTTGACACTTATGAAGAGGTCCACCGCAAGCTGTCTGATGCCTCACGGTACTATGGTGCTCTTGACATTATTTTAGTTTTGGAATGAATATCTCTATTGCTGTTATGATTTTGTATTGCGTAAATGAGCTTGTTAGTCTCTTTTCTATGGCAGCATAATCCACCATATTTGCCTTTAGGGAAGTCCCAGGTGTACCAGAAGTAGCTCCCGAAGGTGGGGTTGTCCCTCCTCCTTTGGATTCAGCATGGGCAGAGTCCACCAGGAAGAAGGCTCTGCTTAAATTGGAGAAACTGGACACTGATCTAAAGAATTACAAGGGGAACTCAATTAAAGAGAGCATTAGGTATGCAGTCTAAGGATTTGTATTTATGAATACGTTTGCAGTGTTATAGTTGGACATTTAAATTCTTTCAAAGGTTGATGAACTAATCCTTGTTTTGGTGGACATCTTTTCTAGGAGAGGACATGATGACTTGGGGGATCATTACCTGGACTGTGGTGACCTCAGTAACGCCCTTAAGTGCTACTCTCGAGCTAGGGACTACTGCACCAGTGCTAAACATGTCATTAACATGTGTCTGAATGTAATCAAGGTAAAGCAAATCAGTCCCCTCCACCATTGTTTTAAGTGTGTTCAACAATCTGCTATGAAAAGATGCCAGATAATGAGTTGCTATTTCCCCCCCCCCCACACAGGTTAGTGTTTATCTCCAAAACTGGTCTCATGTACTGAGCTATGTCAACAAGGCAGAATCCACACCCGAGATTGCAGAGGTGAGCCTCAATTTCCTAGAATAGAAGATCACTTGCTGATCATTCGCTGTTTGTACCTGCTTTATTGAGATTTTATTGAACTCTGCAATGCCCGATTCATCTAAGTAGCACTAGATACGGGCTATTAATAACAGGCAGGTAGAGTTCATGTTATGTTTGCTCTTCATGCAGCAACGAGGAGAGCGAGACAGCCAAAATCAAGCAGTTCTTACCAAATTAAAGTGTGCTGCAGGTAAGAAAACATTACAATAGTTTAGATTCTCATTCGAATGCCCTATCAAAGTCGGGGGGGTAATTATTTGTATCTACTATCTTTGTATTTGAGGCCTGGCGGAATTGGCGTCTCGAAAATACAAACCAGCTGCCAAGTGCTTCCTGCAGGCTTCCTTTGACCACTGCGACTGTCCAGAGGTGAGTCAGGGACCATATTATTCAGCTTGCATAAAAATGGACTGTATAATGTATGGATGTCTCTTCAGCTTTTGTCACCCAGTAATGTAGCGGTCTACGGAGGTTTATGCGCTCTGGCTACATTTGACAGACAGGAGCTCCAACGCAACGTCATCTCCAGCAGGTATTAGATTTGTCGTTGATTTAAATAGAAAATAGAACGCTTTAATGACAATCTCTTTTTGTCCCAAGCTCTTTTAAGTTATTTCTAGAATTAGAACCTCAAATTCGTGACATCATCTTCAAGTTCTATGAATCCAAATATGCGTCCTGTCTTAAGCTACTGGATGAAATGAAGGTATAAATACATAAATAAATAAAGAATGAATGCTGTACAGGAATGATTGTTTTGGGGATGAATGATTGTGGTTTGTACCTTCAGGATAATCTTCTGTTGGACATGTACTTGGCTCCACATGTCCGGACACTGTACAGCCAAATCAGAAACAGAGCTCTTATCCAGGTAAGGTCAAGCACCGTGCAGTATAGGATTGCATATTTGATTTCAAAATAATAAAATAAAAATTGGATATCGGCATTTGTTCTGGGCTTCAATTCCAGCCTAAAAATTGTTCTTGCAGTGAGCCTCGACTTTTTGCTATTTTGCTATTCACAAATTGACCTATTTGTATCCATTCTTTTTGGGATGTGCTTCTGTTTTCAGTATTTCAGCCCCTACGTTTCAGCAGACATGACAAAGATGGCTCAGGCCTTCAATACTACAGTGGCAGCCCTCGAAGACGAACTCACTCAACTTATCCTGGAGGGGCTCATTAATGCACGCATCGACTCCCATAGCAAGGTGCTAAAATCCATGTCTTTGTTTTTTCCTTTAAGCAAATGCCTACCACCTGATTATCTCAACATGTTCATCATAGATTCTGTATGCGAGGGATGTGGACCAGAGAAGCACAACTTTTGAGAAGTCACTCCATATGGGCAAAGAGTTCCAGAGACGAGCCAAAGCCATGATCCTCAGAGCAGCTGTGCTTCGCAATCAAATCCATGTCAAGGTATAAGAAAAACTCTATTTTATTTGTCGTGGCATTTCCACGAAGCAACTTCTCTCATCCTCAGTTGGCACAAAACTGGATCCTAGATTTGTGGCATGCTGTCTCCCTCTAGTGGTTTGCAGTGGTACTTATGTTCAAGTTCCCATTGATAACCAATACAGAATAATTTGTTTCTGTTACACACAACAAATCTGTTGTGCCCTTTCCCCCTTCAGTCTCCACCCAGAGAAGGAAGTCAGGGTGAACTGACACCAGCCAACAGTCAAACAAGAATGAGCACCAACATGTGAGTCAGAACCTGTAGAAAGGATCATCTAGTCGTTTTTGCAAAATCACTCACCTGAGTCACCTCGGTCCACCTCCCATTTTCTTTGCTAAAGAATATAACAACACACAGTTTAAAGACTTTAAAGTTCTAGATTGAGCTTTTGTATCACATCTCACAGAAAAAAAAAAAAAACTGAAATGATGTGGAAATGTGTTTAAGAAGAAAACGTGTGGAATTTCAGCATTTGAGCTGTTACTGGTTGGAGATGCACTTTGCTCCGCTAGCTCTTTATGGAGAAGACTTATGAACTGTAACAATGTTTTAAAATAAAATGCCTTCCAGAAAACTTGTTTTCATTTTGGTTGTGCATAATGACACTCAATTATTTCACTACACTAAAATTCAGTCGCTTAAATTTGCTGTTTAATGAGACCAACATAACTGTACACCACTAAACTCCATAGGAATTCTTTACTTTTGGAACATTTAAAACCAAGTAGGCAAGTATCAAGCCAGGCTAGATATCTCTTGGTGTCCTACTTATTTTTTGACGTCCATTATGCCTGATTCTTGCTCACCCATCATTTCTTTCATGTCTCTTGCACTCTCTCTCTGCCCTCATTCCTCTTGTGCTTTTGTCATTCACTTTTTGTCTCTTATGAGCACAAACACCCCCAGGCTAAGGCTTCTTTCCCGCACACGCACACACACACACACACACACACACACACTTCATTAAATGTTATTATCAACACTTAAAAATATACCAACCCACCATAAAATGGCTACATTTAAAAACAGGCGTGCATTCAATGATTTTCTTTTTTTTATGCAACTCATGTCGAAAAGACATATGCATACACACATACCCACACATGAACCCACACACTTCACTGAAGTACTTGCTGGGCTGATAATCATCACAGCTAATATAATCAGGCTGAGAGCAGCAGTGGCAGCCCATCATGATGAGATTGTCTCTCGAATATTCAGATAACTTAATTCTTATTCCACTTGGACTCACACACTCTCCCAGCACTTAGATATACACACACACTTAACGCACACACATGGTTAATAAATAATTTGATTTAATTTAAGCATAAATACAAAATCTACAACAATACTTGGTGAGTAAATAATAATAGGAACAGTGATCTATTTTTTGTATTTAAATTTGTATTCACCTGATTGATAAAATCATTAATTCTAACGTCCTAAAACTTTAATGCATATCATCATATTAAGTGACTCAACAATCTAAATTGAGTCGGCCGCCATCCAAGAGTTTAACTGCAACCAATTTTTTGTCACCACATGTTTCTGCTCATCAATTTGCGGAAATGATGGAAGTTTTGCCTCTGCTACGCCACGTGAACATCTAATTAATGTCAGATTGTCACTGGGACTCCGCACATGGATGTCAAGCCACCGTGCAATGATAACAACCAATGGTTTCTTTCCTCTTCTCTTCTCAGCAAGCGCTGACCACGGGGAGGATACAGCGCAGAGATTGTCTATATTTGTAAAGAAGGTTCACTTATGAGAAAAAAAATCTGCCTAAAATTACCAAGCATCAAATAAAAACCATTGCGCCGCCTAAATGTGATAAAAATAAATCAAATTAATAATCATAGCAATTCCTCCCAAACGTGCTCTGATCTATCAGCACGAGTTATAATGAAAACACTGAATTACAGTAAGAAGATATAATCAATAAATTACGAACTACTCATTTCAAAACATGGAATTGACATATTCCAATGAGGTACAGCTGTGCGATTCCTATCTGGGAAGTTAGGATTGGAGAAAAGAAAGGACTAGTCATAGTGAGCTCTCCTCTTTATTTTGCTATCTACTCCCGATGACGCGCTCGTAACTGAGGCTGCTGTCTAGCCCCTTCACTCCGCCCGGCTGGCCGCTCGCTCTCTGCACAGTGCGCACCGCACCGCCTCTGACACAAGAGACAAGCAGAGAGGGCAGGCACACTGAGCGCTGGCTGCAAACCTCTGGAACGGATCTGCACCTGCACCACGCACACTGTGGATTTAAGAAGAAAGGACATAAGTTTATAGCGGCACGAAGCTGCGACGACCTACCGCCCAGTTAAACAAGGTAACCAACCCAACCCATATGCATTTGAACGCTGCTTATTAATATTACGCACGCATGTATGGAAGAAGGTTAATGAACCATCCAGTCTGTGGTGGTCCTGCAGCATCAGCTCGATCGGTTGATATGTCATTTCGTATCTCGTGTGTGTGTGTGTGTTAATGAACGTTGATAAATGCCGCTCTTTTGGGGAATACATTTACAGCACATGGAGAAGCATGTGTTCCGGTCAAGTCTGAGAATTTTTCGGACACGCACCAAAGTAATTTAAATTGGATGATAAATCTGTCATTTAGGGCACTGCTTGTGTGATTTGGGGTGTATTTAAGTTGGATGTGGATCCAAATTTTTTTTCAATGTGGAGTTTATCTTCTGCATGCTTTGCTGGCATGATGATATAGCCCCCCCCCCCCCCCCCCCCTCCCTCACATACGCACAGATTTGTGGTTGTTTTACTTCAATGAGCCTTTCATGAAGCATCCCATCAATTTAATTCATTTGGGTGTTGCGGGTGAGCTGGACCCCCCAAGACTGGTCGCCATCCAAGGCAGTCCATCACGTGACGTTTTACTTTCATGCTTAAGGACAATTTAGAGCAGAGGTGTCAAACTCCAGTCCTGATAATGACCCTGATTAATTGAATTGAGGGAAACTTGGGAAACATGTAGCAATGCGGGCCCCAAGGACTGGCGTTTAACACCTCTGATTTAAAGTCTTCAATGAACCAACGTGCATATCTTTGACATGTGGGTGAGGGCTTTCAGTTTTACCAATAAAAAATCCAATAAAATAAAAAAAGTATTTTCCAATTTATTTATTTTTTACTCTGTGAAACCAAGGCCAGTTTGGATGAACACAGAGATAATATAATGGCAGTCATATTTAAAAATGAACAGTGTAGTTGCATTCACGGTGAAAATAAATCCAAATTAGTAGATTGCTTTTTTTTTTTTTGCGATCCACTCAAACTGGGGTCTCCATCTATTTTTTTTCCAAGGCCCAGTGCTTCTCCATCATTGACACTGGTACAGTACTTTGAGACAAGATGGTAGCAGCTGCAGATGGTAATGAACAAGACTGATTAGTCTGTCAGTCTCACCAATCACTGTCACACCCTAAAATCTTGTCTCAAAGCTCTGAAATGCCCCCTATTGGTGAATAATATCCATTACATGATTACGCTGCAACACACAAATGTTTTTTTAGATTTTTTTTTTTTTTTACCACGGCACACCTAACTATATATTTCGGTACACCGATCCAGATAATACTACTGTAAACTATTTTCCTTCCTTCTTTTAGTGTTCCGATGTTCATTATTCATATGCCTGTGCAGAAGCATCTGATTCTCAACAGATATTAAATCTGGGATTTATCTCTGTCAGGAGAGGAAGCGTTCATTAGGGCAAATGTATTTGTCACAAGTGGTATTTAATTTTCTCTCTCTCTCTCTCGCTCTCTCTCGCTCTCTCGCTCTCTCTCTCTCTCACAATATGTCCTCATGTCTGCTTATTTTGCCACAGTGTTTGGCTGTGAAAGGAGTGTGCATACCAGCCACAGAGCTATTTAACACTCTGGTAATTGGAAAATATTTAGAATTTGATAAGTACTTGTATGCAATTAGAGTTGTTAACTTCCGAAACACTTTTTTTTTAGCATTCACTATGACAGCTTCAATAAATCTACCAAACAAGTGTCGGTGTCAACGTATCTGCTCAATTCAAAATATGACAGGAAAATGAATGCAACACTTGATGGCAATCCTGAAAAATGACGTAGCCAAACCCAAATCAGTCCAACGGCTGTTGTTAATGCAAATCTGTGCTAACATAATAGCTCGGCTGACCTTTTGTCTTGTTAGTGCTTTCATGATGTCCAGTAGCCGGAACCCAGCCATAACTTTAAAACGTTGGATCTTGCCTCAGCCTGCCGGCCAAGTAATGGCCGAAGAAAATTGGCATGGGGGCTATATCAGGCTTTGTTGAATTCTGTTTTCATGCCACACTGGAAATTGGCATAAACTTCACCTAAAAAGAATTCTCTGATGAGTCAATTTTCTGCTTGATTGCTCATGCAGCTCTATATAAAAAAAAAAAAAAAAAAGAAAAGAATAGATAGGAACTCCTCTCCATGACTACATGTAAGAAATACCGTACTTCTATTATGTACTATGGAAATGACACAGACACTTTGATTTTAATAACTACAATTTAGAATTTTGGAATAATAGGCAGCCCAACTAGTGTTCTGCTTAATGTTTCATTTGTGAAATATGAAGTAAAATGGCAAAATCCACCTATTTTTATCCAGGTCTCAAGCCACAACCAATCATGGCTTCTCAGTTTTGTGAAGCTGGGCCGTGATTGGTTCTGGCAGTGTCAATTTGCTTGGGGTGCCACTCTGCTGCTCTGGCATCAGGTTTGGCACGAATTTTCTTGCTTGACATTCTCACCCACTGTTTGGCGTGTTGGCAGGATCCCTGGCATCAACCCCTTCTATTCCCATTCATTTGAATTTTATATTCTTTCTTTTTCAAACAGTGACTCACAACTAATTTGATTTATAAACTGAGGTTAGGGAATATACTAAACTAGCTAACAAAATTTGCTTTCTGTGCGTACAACACAGAAGGTGATCATCACTCCGGTTGGATAAAATAAGTCACACAAATATTCTTTAATAACCTGGCTGGCCTTGCTAGTACTTATTGGCCTGGCCTTTGTGTGTCAGCGTGAATACACAACAACACACTGCAAGCCAATGTGTATGTCTTGTCCACTTTAAGTGACTATCGTTTGTGTGTCTAAGTGCCTGAGTGATTCCAAAGCATCCCAGAACAGAGCCCTGTGGTGTATCGAGGTCAGATGAAACTGAGAGACATCAGGGGGATGTAAATTGCAGGCACACGCACACAAACAGTGCCCCTGTTTTATAAACAGTTGTCGTACTGCCAGCGATTTACAGCTGGACAGAGTGCAAGTAACGTGCTCTTAATACAAAGTAGAAACGATTTCTTCTATGATATAGCTTGATAGTCAATATTAGAAAGTTAGTGTTTGTGTGGTTCCCCCCATGAAGAAAAATGTCATATTTTTACAGTTCATGCAGTTATCAACTGAGATACTTGAGGAAATGTTCTAGTCGGTTAAAATAAAAACACTCATAGTCTCATTGTCCTTGTCAGATGCGTGCAATCGTAAGGACGCAAAGTCTCTGTGGCGTGGTTTGACTTGTCAGTATGTTATCTTATAGCCTTGCTGGCGGTGTATAAGTTGTTCCCAGAAGTGTTTTTTGTTGCCATTTCAAAAATAGAGACACCGTTATCCTGATCAGTCAGTGTACCTTGAATCTGAGCTACTTTTTTCTTGTTGAGGAATAAGATTTCAAGGTACTTTTACGCCAAAAACTTTTCTGGAGTGCTTAATAACATCTCGTTTCAGAAATTAAGTCTTTTGATACATATGCATTGCCATTTTACACAACAAATTTGCAAAATCTTTATTTCATTGAATGATAAATGGAAATCATGAAACATTGTAGGCAAGACCCACAACTTGGCTGAATCTGAATAAAAGAAGAATGGATGTAAAATTAATTTGAAATGACTGCAAGTAGCAGCTTATAGTCCAGAAATTACGGTAATAGTGATATGGCCGTCACATTTAATTCTCATTCTACATTTGATTCAACAAATCAGAAGTAGACCTCTGACTTGGAACACTTCGCTATGCGCTTCAGTATTAAAATGGAATGTCATTTTTTCCCCCAACACATTTCTATTAACCAACCAACCTAAAATAAATATTTTTCTAATCTTGCTCACTGTACATTGCCTGAGGTGCAGAATGTTCAATACTAGAGGCCATACATACTAACCTAGAACTTTGGCATACCACTGGGTTGCCAAATTACTCTGTAATTTCTCCACTGAGAAAATTGTGCTCCAAACAACAGAGCGAGGTACCTCTGTTGTTGCCATGGTGAACTCAGCAGGTTTCAGCCAGCAGGTGTGTGCCAGAAGTACATTTGTTTGCATCAGTGTGTGTGTGAGCATGCAAGAGACATGTATATACAATGTGACCAGGAGAATTAAATGAAAATGGGATGATTTCAAACTCGGTTGTCCTCTCATGACATGTACTTATGCTCCCTTTGACTGTTTCTGAGACATTGTGCATGCATGCATGAAGAGTATTTTTTTTCGAGGTTGTGTTTGTGTGTGTGAATGTTCAGCGAGAGAGTGAGTGACTGTGTGAGTGAATGAGACATCAAGGGCAGCCAAGCTATAAACCGGTCAGAAGTCTGCATGATAATGACTTTGCTACGGAGCGAACTATCATAACACGCACGGACGCACGCTTTGTCTTCCTTTCTCACCACATAGCTTAGAAGTTATAAGTTGCATCCTTTTTAATATCATTTCCGTCTCGGTGGTGTGTCCTTGTATCTTCTCTGTCACATCTTCAACCTCCTTTCTTCCAACTGTACTCCTTTACTACCACCACTGATTATTCACAGTTAGACAGTAGCATGGACACAGTAAGGTACAATATTGAACAGAAGGACTGGAGAAAAAAAAACTGGAGGAAAAGATACGGCTGTTGTAAATTAGGGGGAGTCAAGCCATGTCTCCATGTCTTTGTGTGTAGCCAAGGGGAATGGTGTGTTTACAAAGGTATGCATGCATTTGCATATTCTCCCCACCAGAGTAAAAGTAATGCTGTTGTTTGCAGTGCAATCTATAAATCTGTTTTCGAAGCCTGTGTGTGTGTGTCTGTGTGTGTTAGAATGTGAAGCCAAGCGTAGATTGTGACAAAGCCTGGAAATGTTGCTGATCAGCAGTGATTTGAGCCAACGCACGGCTCTAATGTGGACAAATGTGTGTTCCTGTATAAACAATCTTTGAACATATTAGAATTGGTTTCAACCAAAACTCAAATGAATTTGGGAGTCGGTTCAAACGTGCTTGTCGCTAGTATGTTCGAACATGTACCGTATTTTCCAGTCAAAAAGTTTTTACTCCATATTGGCAGGTCCAAGTTGACGTAAGAATGAGATATGGTATGTGGCAGGATTTTTTTCATTTAAGTCTGGCCAGATGGGAGTCGAACCAAAGACATGCTGCCCTTGTTGTTATTGCCCAAGGGTTTTTAACTTTCAGATGTATTTTTAGCGGCCCCGATGTAAAAATAGATGGAGCAAATATCAAAAAGACACGAATCAGGTTTCAGTTCCACACAAGTTGCAATATGTCTCAATTTCGTTAATAACCAATTTTATGTTCATTGTCTATTACCGACATCACTCACTGGAAACATGAATAAAAGTTAATGAAATATTCATTCTATTAGCAGTTTGGTACGCCTGTTTATCAGCTGTCTTTTTTTAATTTTTTTTTTTTTACAGACTATGCAGCAGTAGCTAATCAGTCACTGAGCTGCTGCTGCTGCTACATTAATATGCACAAATTAATCGAGTTACTGCCGGTCTCTGTAAAAAAAACTCGATTGTCAAGCAAAAGCGGCCATGTATAAGCGACCGTTGAGTGGTTCAAACAGGCTTCAGGCTGCACTTTTCAGAATGTTCAACAGCGTCAATGAGGTAGCACACAAAGCTCGTGAAGGAGCGCAGGAGATTGATAGAGAGGGACATGATTAGATGTTTGGAGGATAGATAGGGGACGGCGATGGAGAGGCAGTGATGTTGTATAATGTGAGTGCAGATCACAAAGAATGGGCTTCAGAAAAAATGTCCGTGTATTTGTGTGTGTGTGTGTGCATGTGGGGGGGGCAGCTTTGATGGGTATGTAGGAGGAATGAAAAGCCTGTCTCCTCCTCTTAACATCACACATGCTTCATCTTCCTCTTTCTGCCTCATTTCTCCTCAGCTTGTTCTTTTCCTCCTCCAGCTCACCTCTTTCTCCCTCGCCAAAAATTCCCTTCTTTTCTATGTGTGGGTTATTTTGACCTCTAATGTTGCTAATATTTTGTCATTCATTCATTTTTGTTTATATTGGTGTTGCAAGGCCAATTTTTTTTTTAAACTAATTCAGTTACTGGATCGGTTATTGTTTTCCTAAAATAAAATATCTTCTTTTGGTTAAACCCCAAAAGATAATCACGCTGGTTTTATGAAGGGCTACAGACATGAGAGAATCATTTCTGAGAGGATGAAATGAATAAACCAGATTACACAACGATTACTTGATTATTTTTTTTTTAACTAATTCTGTTACTGGATCGGTTATTGTTTTCCAAAAATAAAAGCAAATATCTTCTTTTGGTTAAACCCCAAAAGATAATCACTGGTTTTATGAAGGGCTACAGAAATGAGAGAATCATTTCTGAGAGGATGAAATGAATAAACCAGATTACACAACGATTACTCGATTAATTGCCGATTAATTTGATGATCAGTAATTTGTCAGTGGATTAATTCTGACACCTTTGGATGCAACTTTGTTATTCATGCTCCTCTGCTTGAAATGATTAGTAGGAAAAGCATGTGGAGTCCCTCTATTTATGTCTCAGTGGTTGTGCTTCAGGGATGTGGTCAACAATAGGAGTTGTTTTTTTTGCTTGCTCGGTGTGATTAGCGAAACCACCGTCCTGCATATCAATCAGGTGTTTACTTGCCTTTCTTCAAGGCCACTGTTGTGTTGTTGAAATTGCCATCATATTTAACTAACTTCTATCAAAGCCAAAACTAAATAAATAACTTTCTTACTCAAAGACCATTTCTGCTTTTGCCTTTGCTTAACCACCTTGATAGTTTCACCTTGGCAATCTTTATCACTTTTTATTGCTTTCTAAAGGATTTAAAAACAAACAAAAAAAACATCTCAGTGTTCTCTTCAGGTTGTTTTGTAATCTGTATTTAAAAAAAAAAAAAAGATTGGAGAAAAATCTGGTGGGAAATCTATATTACGAAACATTGCATTCACATTTTTACGTTATACACTCTGTAAACTGGAAGAATTAGAAATCTAAAAATGATCCAACATAACTCATCTCTCTCAATGCGGAAGAATAGGGTGGAGACAAATGAAGGTGGTGGAAGGGGAAAGAATTGAAAGAAAAGCACGGCGGATTAACACAGATGAAGAGAAGCGAGCAGAGGAAGAGGGGGAGGAAGGGGCTGAGAAGAAAATGGAGAAGAGATTTATGCCATTGTGTTCAGCTAAGCAAACCAAAACCTGACAACAGAAAGACTAGAACAAATGGCTGACTGGGTCGATTACTTCAAAAAGTTCATTATATAATGATATAAAAAAAACGACATAGTTAAAATGAATGTACCTTTGACAGCTAGGCAGCTAAAACTCTTTTTTGCTTATTTAATTTTTTTTTTTTTTTTTTTAGCTTATGGGATTCCTGCCAAATAATGTTGGACTCTCTTTGTGAAAATGCTATTTTTCTTCTGGGTGCTTCTATGGATTTATGGTCCGGTGGGTGGGGGGGAAATCCCTTTAGGCCACACCACTTGAGTGTCAAAAATCACTTTTCAACACACATTGATCATACAGTCCTGCTATGAAGTGACTTCGCATACATTTTCTCAATGTCAACAGTGATTAATTTTATGCTAATTTGCTGAGTAATGTGATTTCAGCATGTGTGTTATCTTCTGCTCCACTTTGCTTCATAATATCCATCAAACCACCTCCCAGCTCAGTCCACAGCATTTGGAGCTCTGAGTGATAAAGGCCTAATTTGCATTTGGAAAAACCCTTCGGCGTGTTTTTTTTTTTCTCAACCAAACAAGGCTATTATTATTATTCTCTCTGCTTTACCTCTGAAATTGATTATCTTACTGTATTTAATTTGATTCATAGAGAGCATATTTCAGGAGCTGGTTGGTTTAATAGCACATTATGGTTTTGGAAGAACTCCAACATATTTTTGATTTAATCCAGACATCCAGAGGGATTTAGTCTCCCAGAATAAGCATCATCGAATCAGACGAAAAAAAAGCCAAATTTTATTCTACCCCCTACCTGTGTATGTCCTTTCTTTGCCGTCTGTACTCTATTTGATGTCTTGGCAGTTATTTATTCCTCGTAGACCTTTTTTAAAATGAATGTCAAAGGCCTCAGGAATAAAGTTAAATATAGAAACTTGATTTCAACCTTACCCTGTATAACACTCCTGCATTTATGAGTGTTCAAACTTGAAATCTTCTGAGCAAGTCACAGGGGGTTCATGCAATATTTAAAAAGTAAAGAAAATCATATTTGAGCTCGTAGAACTAAGTCAGTTATGTTTTTTTGGAGCAGTAGTTCTCAGTTTGTTAAAGTAGGAGTGGCAATGGCCTTTACATTTTTGCCAACATGAATATTTGGCCTCATTACATTCCCCAGTTTATCATTCCAAACATTTTCGAGCCGTTTTCGTTCGGTTCGGTCAGAGGAACATGTTTTGATAAGAAAACAGTCATCCTCACATTTTGGGAAAGGAAAAGGCATGGGAGAGATAATACCCAGAGGGGATCAAGATTTGCAGGTGGAGGAAAGCTATCATGAAAAGAGGGATGAAGAGAATCCTAAAAGGAAATCAAAAGGGCGAGAAGAAAAATATACGCGGTAAAAACATTTCCCTTTACAGCTTACTGTCTGTTTCACTTCAATCCTCATGCCCAATCATGTAGATAATCTCTTTCATTTTGTTCTACTTTAATTCTTTTTATTTATTTTGCCCACTTTGATTTTGGTGTGTACTCACAAACACCCTGAATTGTTGGCTACTTTGCAAAATCAAAGAAAATACTTAATTTGGCGGAAACGTTTCAATTGGCGATATAAACATGTGCTCTGCTATTCGTAATTTGAACAAATACATAAATACACTGGGCCAGATGTGTTTTTATGTATTACAAATTGGAATGCAAACAGCATCTCCCAGTGTCATGAATGTTGCAATTATAAAAGTAATTTTGCTCACAGGCAGTGAAACGGAGATTAAACCGAGGGGGTGAAGACTTATTAGTGCAATGTAAAATAGAATGTTGTTTGTTTTGGGCCTTTGCTTTCCATCTACGTTTGTCTAATTTTTCTTATGCTGTTATTAAATGACTGCTTTAAACGGCCAATGGGGACCAATCCAACTAGATTTTGAAAACTGCTGTCAAAATCAAAGTTGCCTAGGATGACAAAGAATGATAACAGTCACTATTCTTTCCATTATTACTCTTGTTATGAACTGAATAGGCTGTCAAACACTGCCATTATGTTCATTTGTTTCACTTGTGTCAGAAACTGAAGATGTGCATTGATTTGAGACATTTCCTCCACACTCAACATGTCACATGAGTCATAGTCTGGCAGGAGCACATTTATCCAGTATATTGATTTTAGATCAATACTGGCGAGACACACACGCACATATCATCGTTCTCCGGTTTGATCCCCAGTTTTTTTTCAGTCCACAATTTCTCCCCAAAAATGACCTTTGACTATCTTCGAAGTAAAAAAAAAAAAATCCTGCTTCGCCAGCAATGTTCTATCTTGTCAGTACTGTGGAGGACTCCCAACTAATTTCGAAGCAGGGTATACTTAGGAAAGATCACCAGTCAATCACCGAGCTGACAGAAACAGATTGCACTTACTTTCGCAGCTATCGTTATTTAGACTGCACTCACGCTCAAGTTAGAAAGCAAGTGAAATGACTTTGAGAGTTTGCTCAAGTGTGAACGCTATAATCAGAATCCTGTTGTGCAGCCAGTAAAACATGAAAAGTCTGCCACTTTGGATTCCAAGAAGCCCCAAGAGGTTTTATTGCACATCATCATGTTGACTCGTCTAAACTTAGAAAGGCCGATGTGTGATTGAGCGATTTTGCTCGGCTGTTCTATTGGTTTGTTAGTTCTCTGCTGTGCTGTGCACTATTAGAGAGGGCGAGAATTGTAAATTGTTTTTCACTCGAACAGAAATGAGCAGCTTAGATGTTACGTTAAGACTTTGTTGTTTATTATTTGGGTATGTTGTTTATTTGTTGGAAATGTTGAGATTTTTTCCCCTCTATGAAGTCCAAATAAATGCTGCTGTGAATTTTGTGAGTCATCATCTTCTCTACTAGTTCTCTAGGCGGATGTTATTAACTTATTAATCACAGGTAAATAGTGACACTGGAGCAGTGAGTGACTTATTGGCACATCTTCTGTGGATAGCTTTGTCATTTCTAACCTGACCTACTTTAACCCTAAAATGTTTTGGATTAATCTTCTGATCGTCAACCAATGGGACTGGTGCTTTAACACCAGTGAGGGGAAATTGTGAGCGTAATTTCCATGACATTTAAAACCCCCCATCTGTTCATGTCTAATTAGGTTGGGGCTTGCTTGTACAGAGCTGCAAAGTAATTTGCACCACTCCAGACAATCTTCTCAAGAGGCCACCCAGTACAATGAAGGAGTTTGCTGTGTTGATGAGAAGCCGTTGAGGAACTGTGTGACCAAGTTGTTGAGTGACTTGAAATAGCATATCCATAGGGACCTTTAAGTGCTAAAGTGTGTTGAGTCGAGTCCTGGTCAAAAAGTTCACGGAAATATTCTGTTTGTCGATTTGTTAAGATTGAATTGATGTGTTTTCTTGCAGGTCAGAGGTCAGTGAAAGTAGAAGTGCAAGTGGACGGAGATGATGTCCATGCAAAGTAAGTGTCCTTCATGGTTTTCCCAGGCATGAACTTTCTGTAAATCATTTGATCAATTGCAATCCTAGCTTTGATTATGTAACACAAGGCTTTATTGGTTTTAGGCTAAATTAGCCGAAATTAAATTGAGTGGGCTTTCTAATTTTGTGGAAAAAATTAATTGCTTATCACAATCATCTTGAGCTATTTTTATACTACCAGGAATCTTTTTTTTAAATGCAAATACGCGCCATTATTTCTTCACGTGTGTAATTCATTTGGATATTTCAATCAATTCATAATGACATCTGTTGCCTGATTGCTTTTTCATACGATCAAACGTGTCGAATCAGCCGGCTGTTTTCTGTCATGTTTATATGTTGTTGTTTTTTTTCCTTTTTTAAATTACAGAAGTTTGATCTGGCCTTGACGGTGTTTCTGCCTCGCTCAATCTGTTCAGCACAGCCTGATTCCACCAGAGTGTCTAATCATGGCTGTCTGATACAAGCGGCCTCAGTAGAATTAAAGCTGCTCGCTAAATAGCTTCCTGCCAGACTGAGCCACTTGCAGTAATATGACAACATTAAAATTTTTACTTGTACACTCACACATTATGCTTGCAATCTGGAGCACAGAAGAGCAAAATGATGATATCATTGAAGTAACTAAAACGTGACTTTGGAGGGCTGTTTGGCAGAATACGAAATAAAGTGTAGTTAAGGGAGAAAAACATATTTGATATTTTTGCATATGCGTACAATTGCCCCCCTCAGCATTTGTGCTGCAGTTTGAGACATATTTCTGAAGAGTCATTTCTCATATATGAGAGGGAGGGAATATGATAAATGTCTTTTTATTAAGAAACCTTATTAATGGAACAGAAGCCTGGACGGCTAACTACGGTCACATACGTTGCCTTGAGGCTTTCAACATCAGATGGCTCCAACTCGATCTTGGCCTCACCTGCAAGGTCCGTCTGCCACGTGAAGATATCAAGCAGCGCACTGGTGCCATGAGCACTGAGGCAACCCTTGCAGAGAGGCAATTATAGCGGGTAGGACACACAATCCGGATGCCAGAAAATCGACTACCCTGCCAGGTGCTTTATGGCCAATTCCTATTAACCAGTCAAAAAAAATATATACAGAAGCTGAGATGCAAAGAGCATCTTAAAAGGAGCCTGAAAAGTTGCAAAATGAATTGAATGATTAACTAAATCCAATGCCAGACCCATAAAAGAGCAGCGCGAAATTCTCTAGTTCATATAAAATATCATTTATTATCTTTAGACTGTCAGCTTTGTCCTGACCTAAAGGCCAGCAGGAGAAGATTAAAGACGTTAAGTGTTTGTGAATGATTTTCTACCTTGAGGTTGATTGACATCAATAAGAGAGATTTCAGAGTGATAACGGCAAAAGATATTGAAAGAGGTGAACAATAAAAACATTTTTTTTCAGTGAATGAGGCAGACAGTGTGGTGAAAGTGGCTGAGTGGCAGCAGACCTACTATGCTTCAGACTCTGGCATCCAATCAGCAGCCACCACAGTGCGGGATGATGACAGCAGTACTGGGTGCAGTGGCAGTAAGAAGTACACAACTAGTACAACTAGTACTACTACTGCACCGGCAATAACCAGCACTGAAACAGGAGCAGCTGGTGAACAAGAAGGTGAGACCTATTTTCTTTCAATTTAGTGTCCATTAATCCGTCCATTTTTCATCCTGCTTGTGCTGTTAAGTGTGATTGGGGATTTGAGTGGAAATCAATCACATGCCAGCTTTGATCCGCAATGATGGCCATGTTTCCAATCACACCTTTTACTTATTGGAGCTTTTTATCGAACCAGCACTCTCTGAACTGTGAGGCGGACGTGCTAACCAGTGCATCATCGTGCCACCTATTATTAATATTATTATTTTTTTAAATTATTTTAGTATTATTATTATTATTATTATAAATTTGTGATCCCTTTGGCATTTGGTAAAGTAATAAACACAAATTCTCTCATTCATTAAATACATACCTGCCCCAGACTTGCTTAAAGCTATCAATATGAAACTTACCAAATTTGATGGCCCAAGTTGAGCTAAAGTGCAAATAGGAAAATTCAATTGTTGTCTTCTTGTTTTGTGCGTTGTCTGAAATGCCCTTTGTATCACTACTTTGGAATGATTGTAGTTTCACACCTGAACAAGCTTGCACTGAAAGCAATTGATCGTCATATCGTATGGGCGCGCTGTTCATTTTCAGGTCTGTTAGTCCGGCTTCACGCTGAAATTTCGATTTGTCATAAACTAAAGTGACTCCCCTGAGTTCCATATGATGTAGTTCACACACATACATCAAGCCCTTAAAATTAATATTAATTCTGATTAATATTTTTTTATAATCAAGCACTTTTTCCTTCATGTAACAACCAATCACAGCTCATGAGACATTCACAAGCTAACCTTGAATCTTTTTCTTGGTTATTTTAAAAGCGCCGCAGATGACTGTGTTAGAACAACAAGATCCAAAACATCTGTTAATTTAAATTAAGCCTCATTGCCTCAGTAATTGGTAAATAGTTTCTTTGGTCATTATTGTTCATGGTGTTTGCTCTCCATTCCAGTACTGGCAAAGGCTGTAAGTATTGATATTTCAGTATTGATCTGCCCGACACCATAACATACATGTAATTGGAGAGAGAAGCCTGTGCTTCTCTGCTTGAGCTGTTGCCCCTGGGACATGTCCACTGTTTGATGGAATTTTTTTTTAATCGACGTTAGGTTAGGTAATCTCACTCTTCCACTGAGTCAAATTGCACTCTACTGTCAAGTTCTTGATTTATTTATTTTTTGAAAAATACTGCATCTAAAATCCATTTTGTCATTTAACAAGTCCTACTTATTGGAAAACTGTTTCTCATTTGTTTATGTCATTCTCGTGTGTCATTGTTAGTCTAACAAAATGCAAAAGCCTTTTTCAATTTAGGCCGTTTCTCTCACTGATGGAAAATACAAGTTCATTCTGTCTCTGTTTCAATTTCCCTCCACAGATTTAGATGCTCAGTACTCATTAACCCGGGCCCAGCGTGTCAGGGCAGCCATGTTTCCAGAGACACTGGTGGAAGGAGAGGCAGCCATACCTGTCCAAGCAGATCCCAGCCAACAGAGTAATGTGCAAAGACTAGCCGAGCCTTCGCAGTTACTAAAGACAGCCATAGTTCACCTGATAAATTACCAGGATGACGCCGAGCTGGCCACAAGAGCAGTTCCGGAGCTCACTAAGCTCCTTGCAGATGATGATCCGGTACTTCATGTTGCATTGTCTTTGCAAATATTTATGACGATATATATCATGCATTAATTTACCCAATTGTATCACCTTATTTTTTTTGTAGAATTAGAATATGTTCTCTGTTAAGTCACCTTTGCATATCATTATGTTAGTGTCTTCATTAAGCTTTTGAACTGAACCTCTACTTTTCCTTATACACAATCTTGCGCTGTTTACTAGGTAGTGGTAAACAAGGCAGCCATGATTGTTAACCAGCTGACTCGTAAAGAGGCAAGTCGCCGGGTGCTGGTGCAATCGCCGACCATGGTAGGAGCCGTGGTTCGTGCCATGACAACGGCAGTTGACATGGAGACAGCTCGTTGCACTGCAAGCATCCTCCACAGCCTGTCACATCAGAGTGAGGGACTGCAGGCCATATTCAAGTCCGGAGGGATACCAGCACTTGTCCGGATGCTGAGGTACAATCTGGATTACTAAACATTCATGTTTGAGTCGAGCATACATACCACTGATCTTTTTTTTCCCCAAAAATTCATGCTACCTTAAGCCCAAGGGTTCCATGGTGTAATGGTTATCACCCTGGACTCTGAATCCAGTGATCCGAGTTCAAGTCTCGGTGGGACCTTTTAGCACTTTGAGATTCTTTTATGAAAAGCGCTTTACAAATAAAATGTATTATTATTATTACCTCAGAATTTTGTCGGTTATTTGTGAACTGGTCGCTTGTGTTCTGTGCCATGACACCATATGCCTGTCTCAGTAGATGGTCAACTATTTTGGCATTTACCTTTTCTTCTCAATACGCCTGTGAGCTGCTCCATTAAACCATATATGTACCTTCCATGCTGAACAAGTCAGGGTTCTATAGTGTAGAGGTTAGTGCTGTGGACTCTCTACCTGGGGACCTGAGTTCAAATCCCGTTGGCATCCAAATTATTTTATGCTGGAGAACCCGATTGTACCTCAGCATCCGGACAAGTGCTGATATCCCTCCGGACTTGAATATGGCCTGCAGTCCCTCACTCCGATGTGACAGGCCTAACACTAGTCCAAGCCCTAACCCTAGCCCTACCCCTCGTTGACTCTCCTTCACTGAAAAGATTCATTCTTTTGAATGAATCGTTCACTCAGGAGCAAACACTAGTTAGCACTCTGGACTTGAATCCATTGATCAGCGTTCACGTCTCATTGGGTCCTCAATTCTTTTGTCAATTATCTGGGAAAATTTGCAAAATAGATGATCTCAAACCACTTGACACTTAATCACTCCCACATCATAATGATGCTTTAAAAGCTATTGCAAAACTCACCGATAGCAGATGGAGACATTATTTCAAAGACAGTCATATAATCTGAAATAAAATCTTTATTAACATTTATATCGCCATCCTGTCATTTTTTTTACAGTTCACCTGTGGAGACAGTTTTATTTTACGCCATAACCACCCTTCACAACCTTCTGTTGCACCAAGAGGGAGCCAAGATGGCAGTGCGTCTTGCTGATGGTCTTCAACGGATGGTGCCCTTACTGAAAAAGAGCAACCCCAAGTTCCTTGCCATTACCACAGATTGTCTACAGCTCCTGTCTTACGGCAACCAAGAGAGCAAGGTGAATGCGGTTCGGTGTGGAACTTGAAGTAACGACTTACCTACTTACTTACGGCTTTTCACAGCTAATCATACTCGCCAATGGCGGCCCAGAAGGTCTGGTGTTCATCATGAGGAACTACAACTACGAGAAGCTGCTATGGACTACCAGTCGGGTACTCAAAGTACTGTCTGTGTGTCCCAGCAACAAGCCCGCCATAGTAGAAGCTGGTACAAATAAAGAATAAAGTGGAAGAACAACAGGTGATGAAGACAGTGTGGTGTCAATCTCGATTTACTTCTGCCTGCAGGAGGTATGCAAGCTTTGGGTCAGCATCTCACAGGGTCGAGTCAGCGTCTGATTCAGAACTGTCTATGGACGCTTCGCAACCTTTCCGATGCTGCAACCAAGCAAGTATGTATGGCTTAACCTCGATGCTTTCAACGCTACAGAAACAATATTGTGCACTCTCTCTCTCTCTTGCTCTCGTTCTGTCTCTCTAGGAAGGTTTAGATGGTCTGCTGCAGATATTAGTCACCCAGCTGGGTTGTGATGATGTCAACATGCTGACCTGCGCAACAGGGATCTTGTCTAACCTCACTTGTAACAACTCCCGCAACAAGGTAGCCATGGAAATGAAGAAAACGATGGATGCTGGTGAAATATTTAAAAAAAAAAGATATTTAAAGTGAAGACAATTTGCAATTCTAATAATGACACACGAATTTGATGCACAATTTGTCATAAAATGATGTGGTGGGCCATAGGTGGCCCCTGGGCCTCGAGTTTGACACCTGTGATTTAATATGTCATTTTGATGTGTTCATTTTTTTTCTACCAGTTTGAATTACATTTTTTAATTAGGCGCACAACAAGTTATACCAGGGTCAGAAAAATACCGCTTCATTAAAAAAAATAATAAATTCAACTTGCTTCATTTCAGACTCTAGTCACTCAATTTGGCGGGGTGGAGGCACTGATCCATGCTGTGCTGCGTGCTGGTGAAAAGGAAGATGTTGCCGAGCCCGCAGTTTGCGCCTTGCGTCACCTCACGTCGCGCCACCATGATGCTGAGCTGGCCCAGAATGCCGTGCGGCTCCACTACGGTGTCCCCGCTGTGGTTAAGCTGCTGGGACAGCCACACTACTGGCCTGTTATAAAGGTGAGAAAAAGAACATTGCATTATTCCACGCCTGCAGTAGGAAATGGAAATGGAGATAAGGTACCTGTAAAAGTGGAGTGATAGTCTGCAAGGTGACATTTGCACTAAGAAATATCTTGTGTAGTACTTTGGAAAGATATTTTGTTTTTCATGTTTTTATTTATATGATTGTTATATTTCTCTGTGGCAACTTATGATGTTAACTCCGTCTGACATGACTTGGCTAATTCATCCAGGCTACTGTTGGCCTCATCCGGAACCTTGCGCTGTGCCCTGTCAATCAAGCACCTTTGAGGGATGCAGGGACGATTCCACGATTGGTAAACCTGCTTTTAAAGGCTCACCAGGACACACAGAGGCATGCCTCCTCTTCTCAGCAGACATACCAGGTATGGAAATCCCCCCCCACACACACACACACACATAGGCACAAGCTATATAGCAAGCAATATTTTGATGGATTACCAAGTTCTTTTCTGTCTTTGATATACTGCATTCTCCTTTTCCGACTATTTGAATAGGATGGTGTTCGTATGGAGGAGATTGTGGAGGGTTGCACGGGAGCACTTCACATTCTTGCCAGAGATCCGATTAACAGAGGAGAGATTGCCAGCATGCAGACCATACCGCTATTTGTGCAGGTACACAATTCAGGACTAAGAACACACTGAAATTCATAAAATACAGATAGGAAGGAAGGAAGGAAGTCCATTATTTATTTCATAAACGGCCACATCTGCTGCTTGCAAGGGGGGGATAATGCTTTCTTCTTGATTCCTCGAATATCATCGGGATTAAGTTTAATATGATTACAAGCAGTGGACTTTCTTTAGATTGCAATGGATGTGAAATTTGAAAATGGAACAGACATGGTGGTGAATAAATATCAGCAAGGCAATGGAATAAGATTGGATTTACTCAAGTAGATGTCAAAAAGTTAAATCTAAGCCCTGTACTGGTTTCAAAACCAAACTATATTTATGAATGGAAATGGGAAAAAAGAACTAAATTGAAATTATTGTCACTGCACATAACTGGTTAAAATGGAGCAAACAGAGAGCAGAATGCGTCTTAATGCGCTGGTGCAATTTGCGTGTAATTTAATGAGATAATTGGCAGTGAAATTGCTCACCTCTATGCCATTAATAAACTAACACCAGTGCTAATAGCCACACACGGTTATGGGGGCAGAAACAACGCCTACGGAAAGCGGGTGTGAAATTAGCGCTACTCACTGGAAGCTTCTTAGTGAGGGGATGTGTGACTGGAGAAATGGAGGGAAGGCTCCGACATGGATGGATGGATGGATGGATGGATGGATGGATGGATGGATGGATGGATGGATGGAAGTAGTGTTGTAGAGCCACAGAAGCTCATTCAGCATGTTAATGGCTCCTGTAAATTCCATGACAGATTCCATAATTTGATTTTTGCAAAAAACAAACAACCAAAAAAACCCAGCAGGGGGTTGGGATGATTGTCAAGACTTAAGACAGCTCAAAATCAAGTTAGTTGGCTGAGAGTAGAGCAGTTGAGAGCTAAGCAGAAAGAAATATTAAAGGAAACATAACATGCAAAAAGCAATGCTCCTCTTGTTAGTTCAAAAAAGGAGAAGTCATTAGAATAATCATTCCAAAGTGCCAAATATGTGTGTGGTATATTCAGCTGCTGTACTCGTATGTGGAGAATGTGAAACGAGTAGCTGCGGGAGTTTTGTGTGAATTGGCGCTGGATAAACAGTCAGCGGAACTCATCGATGCAGAGGGCGCGTCAGCACCACTCATGGAATTACTGCACTCCAACAACGAGGGAATCGGTATGTCCTTTTTTTTTTTTTTTCCTACACACACGAAACTCAAATTCACAACTGGATACAGGCCAACTTTCCAGCAAGTCACACTTCATGGATGAACCAATGACAGCAAATAATATAGGGCCCTATTTTCAGCTTTTAAAAAACGAGCCTAACTTCATTTTCATGACACGGGTTTAAAATAAACGTTTCAAAGCAGTATTAGGGTTTCAAATTAGGTTTCCAAGTCAAGCTTAGTTTGAAAGAGCCCGTGATGTCAATGTACAAATATTTGACATGATTCAGGTATGTTAGTATGGCAACCAATTAGCCACCTCAATATATTGCCCATGCAGTTTCCAGTGACAAGTGTAGATTGAAAATTCACTGATTTAATCTGCAGCTCCCCAAACGATGTTTGTGTAAACAAAACATGGTTCGGTTAATTACTTTTGATAAGCAGGTTGGCACCTTGCAAAGCAGCGACCAGCATGTGGGAATTACAGAATGAGGCAATTACTGTGTCTAGATATGGTATAAAAACACCAACACCCACATTTTTTTTTTTTTTTTTTTCTGACAGTAGCTTGTTATTGCATTTCGGGAACCAATTAGTTTGAAATAAAACCTGGACTGAATTTAGTAGCAGTGCAGTATTTGATACAAATGTATTGCAGTTATTTGCCAACATTATTGATAATATCACAATATAGTAATAATGGTAAATAAAGATCAGACGAAAGAAAATCTAAAATGCCAACTTCAAATAATTCCAATTATTTCACGAGTTTAAATGCCTTATTTGTATTATTTTGTTATTATTATATGAACCAAGTGACAAAACTGTGATTATTCTTGCAATATTAAAGTTCTTAAAGAAACTTTCTTCTGCAAGGTTAACTCAAGTTTCCATTTGGGTTAATATAAATTTTGATATCTCTCCACAGCCACCTACGCTGCAGCAGTGCTCTTTCGAATTTCAGAGGATAAAAGCTCAGACTACAGGAAAAGAGTGTCAGTGGAGCTCACACACTCGCTCTTCAAACATGACCCGGCTGCCTGGGAAATGGTGAGAATTACAAAATTTTAGGATGATGAAAACTTGACATTATTTGAAAAGTAAAGTTCATGACGTGCCATTTGGAAATTTCCCAAGTCGGTGTCATCATCTAAAAATATTCATCTACAAATCATTTCTCGGGACAATCAGCAATATTTGGATCAACTCAAATGTGTAAATCAAATCATTTTGTTTCCCCTCAAGGCCCACACGGTTCCCTTGGAGCCCACATACTTGGCTGATGGTGAGTGACAATTTCAACCCTTTTTTTTTTCGTGCTTCTGCTGAAAATTTGACAGACATCATTGCTAGAACAATGCAGAAAGACAATCCTCTGTGCCTTCCGTCAAGTTGTGCCGAGATTCATGGGGAGCTCCACCTCTTTGTGCAAGACAAGCTGGATTTGAGAGAGAGCCATGTTATGTGTCTAGCAACGGCCCTTTGCTGTTTGCAGCAATGTGCCCTACTTGTGGGCTGTCAAAAAGTTATTTTTAGACAAATTTTTGACAAACATTTTGAACGGGTTAAAAACATCATCATTCATTTCGAGTCATATCTGCTGGAAAACATATGCCCGTCTCTCTCTCTCTCTCTGTTCCCCTTTTTAGAGTTAGATGGCCCCTACCCGCCCTACGGCTATACTGACCTGCCTCTGGACACTTTGCCGTTAGACCCTGACCTCCACGAGTCTTACATACCCGACATGAGATATGATGCAAGACAGGCCTACCCTGAACCACTCTAACAGGTAAATGACAGCCTTGACCTAATTATGGCTCTGTTTTATTGCCACTGCCAATGGGAAAATGACTGGTTAGTCATACGACTGAAAAATACAGATATGGCTAATAACTCACTGAGCTGTGCAATAAAAACAGCACTCTGGGCTTTTTGAGGAACATGTGTTAGAACATCCAGTACATTCTAATTTATACAGTGCCTCTATTTTGTTTTCATTAAATATAATTAAAGCGAGCCCTGAAGTGGAAATCTGGAAATAACTCATGCGCCTCCTAAAATGGGTTTGTGTATAAAAGCCACAAAGAAATCAGAGTGATCATGAAGGACCAAAACTGTCACAAATGGATACAAATTGCATTGCAGGATCGATTTATTTTAATTTGATTAGTTTGATGATATGTTTACACAGTTTGTTTTCTTTCTACTAAGATGTGGAAGTTCAATCATGTTCTAACAAAGAAAAATGCAACCTCACAGCCGGATTTTAGAAAACGAATCGATACAAATGGAGGATTTTTAAGAGTTTGCAATGGAACAAAAAAAATCCTTTGTGTATCAAACATCAGTTTACATCATTATTTCATGAAGGATGTTATTCTGGAGGCAAGTGGCTCAGAAAAGAGGGGGAGAGAAACGTCCTTTTAAATTTAACGGGGAGCGTTTGGAATTCACCGGCAGAAAAATAAACATGTTTACATTCAGGAGAAAGTCTACCAGGAGAACTCCTTGGTCTCAGTGCAACTGATGTTCAGCTCTATTTTTCTGCTGGCATAAAGCCAGTGCCTGGGGAAATTGGAGTCTTTATGCAATTTTGCTTACAAGCCCTGGTGAATACTTGGCTGTTTTCTTTTTTTTTTTAGCATCACACTACCACAATAGAGAAGAAAATGCTGTATTTTTCTTTTGAATTCTTTTCCCGCCAAATTTCCTCATTTTACAACGCTTTCTATAAATAGCAATGTACTGTACCTGTGGTGATATTTGACAAGATGTCATAAAATTTCTAAAATAATGTTCATTTTATTTCTTGCAGGATCTCAAAACAGAGTCTAACCGATATGGATGATTAACAAATCACAGAAAGAAATTCTGGAGGAGAAAAAAACAAGAAGAAAGCTTCTGAAAGTCTGAATGACAATGAGAAATCAAGCCTTTTCAAACTTTTCTAAAGTGGAAAATATCCCAGTTGGCAATCAAGAACTTTTGGAGATGGGTTTATTGAAAGTGTTAATTGCAGGTGTAAATAACACAGTGGTTATTTTGTTATGATGTCTTCAAGTGGGGTGAAAGTGTGCTGTTACACAGGTAACTATTAAAAGCAATCACATGGCACGTTACATGAACCGTTAGGGCATGTGGGACAAGCACAAAATGCAATTGGCCACAATACAAAAGCTCTTATCTGAAAAAGAAATAAGCAGCCTGAAAATGTGGAGTCATCCTTGTTCTCAGCATTTAATGGGAAACAATTCACAATAGGCGGCTTTGTTTTTTCTGGACCATCGATATAGCTATTTGATAAATCTTACTGACAGTCCGAACAAAATCCTTCCTTGCTTCCTTTAAAGACACACAGTAGCATTCAAACATTCGGAGACGGTATAATAATGTACGGAACTTTTTTGGGCGTGTTTGCTATTTTAAAATTGCTCATTTCTGGATGTCATCGAACAGGAAAAACTCTTTTTTTTTTTTTTTAACTTGGGATTAATGTTCGTCTAATTTTTTACCGAATGCTTCCTGTGTATCCCTGCTGTCATTTCGATGTCTCTGTGTATCTGAACTGTTCACATGTACCAGAGTGTCCCTATGTGGTTGTTGCATGGTATTATAATGTGACTACAATGGCAAAATTGTTCACCTTTGCATACTGAGAAGGAAACAGAGACAGGGGAAGTTAAAATGGATGAGGCACTATGTTGGCCAATTAGTTAAAAAAAAAAAAAAGAACACAAGGACTTTTGTTTCTAAAATGGATTTAAAAAAGAACTGATTTTAAATTCTTAAAAGTCTGTACCACATTAATTTAATCAACTTGTTCACATTTTCTTGGAAAGTTTACATTGAAATAACAGTAGTAAGATTGTTCTTAACATAAGGAAAGATTCAATTTAAAGTATAATAAAGATCCAGGCTGGAACTGGTCGGCCAAAGGACAACATTATGCTTCTTATCAAGGTCAACTGTGGTTATGACTTGGCTGTTTCTGTTTGCAAAATACCACCAGAAGAGACACTTCAATGTTTAAAAAAAAACAAAAAAAGCACAAATCACATAATTTGCTGAGCCTTCAACAGAGTTGTAGTGTACTGTACCTTAATCTGAATTGAATAAATCTCTTATTTGACTTTGATGTACATTTATTTCTTGGAGTTGCATGGCTACAAATGTCAACATGATGTTTTGTGTCTGTGGATTCAGTTATCATCACATAATATGGTAAATTGAGCAATCCTGCCCCCTGCTGGTTGTATACAAATCCTTCAACGTGAATGAAAACATTTCAATGTGCATTCATAACTACATATTTCATAGCCAAAGCTGTGCAAAAATCTGAAATCAGTGAGATATGTTATAATAGCACAGCCTCCATATTGAAATAACTTTATTAAAATAACCACAATAATTTGCCAGTATGTAAATTATATTTCCAGCCATTGCTTTGCAGCCTGAGTACAGCACATATGGATTTGCAAAATATATAATGCTATTAGTTTTTATTTATTTGGTTGTGTCAATTTCTGATTATCTCAATTTGGATACAGTTTGGCTGTCAGACCGATGAAATGCATCACTCTTGTGATGTAGCCGTATGACCACAAGATGGTGCATAAAACCAATGAATTAGAAAAATCCCTGCACAGACAGGTCTGCAACCCAAAACCCCTGCACAGACAGGTCTGCAACCCAACTGGAAATAAAATGAACAAAAAAAAAAAAAAACTTTCATCAAGAGGAAAAAGTCAATTATATATATATCTATAATAATCTATCTATATAATCTATAACAATCAGAGTAAAGAGCCGCCAAGTTTAAAAATGTCTGTCTCTCTGCCATGTGACCTGCCATGTCACGCCTTAACCCCAGCTGTTCCACTAAGTGTCGGTTGCCTTGATTTCTGTCTGTGTGCTCGCCCCTCCCTTCCTGTGTGCCCATGATGGGTTGGATTATTCCCACCTGAATCTTGTTACCTGTCGTGTATATAAGTCCTGTCTGCCCCTCACTCCTGTCGGGTCATTGTGTGTTCATGTCATGATGTGTTTTTGCTCATTGTTAACCCTAACCCTAACCCTATCTTTTTGTTTCAGGTCTTTTTTGGTCAGTCTCATTGTTAGGTTTTGTTAATTCATGTCAGTTGCCGAGTCTGTTAGTTTGCGTTCTTCACTAAACCCTGGTCCAAGGTACACTTGGTCATCCTGCTCCATTTCCACTCCGATTCCGTGACATGCCATGCATTATTGATGGCCTATTTCTTAGCTAGTCAGACATAATTAACTTGTCTAATGTGAACCCTTCATCAAATTTAAATATTTATATTGCTTATCTTTCAGCCTAATTACGAGGTAATTTTTTTTTCTAATTTCACCATTCAGATCGAGTGTAATTCATGTATTTAATTAAATTGAAAGCAAGGACAGGCACACTGACTCAAAGTGTGCTTTCACCTTGGTGCATTTAAGATAGTTGAATCATATATAATCTAAATGATAAAAAGACATAAATAATTCTGTGCGTTATTTTATCTAACTAAAAAAGATTTAAATCCTTCCAGGCTCATTAAATGAGGACATTATTTTACCCCTCTTGAGAAATAAAATACATCCCAGGGAAGCCCAACAGTTTTTCTATACAACTATATATTCTCTCTTTTAGCTAAACGAGTTAGCTAAAATACTTTTTCATACGTGCAACTCAAACCTTTGAGAAAAAAAAACTTTATTGATGGTTATTGACAAGTGGAAGAACCATAGTACATGCACATACAATGACAGTGCAGGAAGCCTCGTTTTGAACCACAACACCTACTGGAAGCAGCACTTTAGATAAAGTAGTTACAGAATCAGACATTCAGCATAGTGAAGACCTTCAAGTCATCCCGTCTCGTCATTCGCAACATTTCAAGCCAAAGTGCCCTGACGCTTTTTTAATTCGCTGCCTTTAATTCGGTGCATCTGAGGATTCTAATTTGTGATAGATACAAAAGGGAAGATATGTGTGTAACACCACCACTAATTGGGAACATTTGTAAACAGAATGTGGTGCAAGGATCGGCTTGCACCATCCAAAGTCTCTTTTCCCCAAATAGTGTCATTCAGAAGCACTACAGATTGATTCCATCAACTTCTATGTACATCGTTAATTAGCTTGATCACAAATGATTTACTTTTTTTTGTATATGTATATAATTGTATATAATATTCAAACAGTTATGTTTCCAAAGAGATTGATAGTCTATAAAAGTAAGCTATGTCACATTAAGAATAACATAAAGAGCAAAATCAACGGAATAAAAAAGGAGGAAAATTTACACCTACAGCACTGATATGTCTCAGATTTATGTGGAAATTACACCTTACATGTGCAAAATGGTACATTTGACAACGTAAACAAATGAGCGTATATATTGTAGAACTACAATGCCATTATTTGTAAAGACTTGCTAGAAATCGGAACGTGACTTGATAGAAAAGGAGCTAGCTTGCCCTAACAACCGATCTAATTGGCTAAATCTAAAACATTATACCATGATGTATTTCATATAAGATAATATCTTTACTGCACAGTTCAAATATCATACATTGTTTGATTATAACTTCTTATCCCTCATTTTTTTTATGTACTGGGAAAAAAAAAGCAAAACCAAATGAGCACTTAAAAAAGATAAAATACACTGCAATATATATATACTTGAATTTTCTCCAGCGATATAAAAAATGATCAGAAATACCAATCAATAGGAAGTTCCTATTAAAAAAAATAAAAATAAATCTACATTCTAATAACCATGGCTACTCAAGACAAAAATGGATTAGCTGCAGCAAATTGCTCAATTTATGATTATGTCGAAATTTATCAGGAGTAGTCTGACTTTACCTCTCAGTCACATCCAATTTAATGATCTTACCTTTTTTTTTTTAGCTTCCAGAATAATCATTGAATGAACAAATATGTACTTTGGAGGCCGTGGCAGATGAAACCACATTATTTAGTCAGTAAAGCTACAATCTGAAAACCTTCTGGCTCACATCTGAATCTTGCTGGCATTGCTTATAACTTAACATTCACATTCCAATCCAAATTTTGGATCATGACTAAGTCACTGCAAAACAACTTACAAATGATTCAAATAATTTAAGAGAATCAAATAAATAATACAAACAACAAGACATTTACTACAATGACCATAATAAAACTGCACAGTGAAATGTAAAGTTGAGGTCAGTGGAAAATCGTTTTTCCTCAAAACAAATGAGATAAGAAAGTCATGATCTTCAGATGATGGAGTTCAAATAATTAGCAAGCCGTTGCTTCTCGATGCAGCTTTTAATGACCCTATCCGACCCGCCAATGTTCACAAAAACTCAATTTATAAGACAATGTTTTCAAAACCTCTCGCCATGATTCCAAACTGCGTAAAAAATGCATCAGTGAAAATGAGTAAGTGCAAAAGGATGCAGAAAGAAGAAACAAAAATAGCTGTTGACAAGCATAGTCCCTTTAAACAGACCTTGAAAAGCATGAACAACTTGAATCTCCAAATTGTACTTTTTCTGTCATTTTTCAGGAATAAAATCATAAAATTGTGCGACTCATGCTTTTCATTGGCAAGTGTGGAAAAAAAAAATCATAACAGCTGTTATATACAATAATATCTATCAGATAAATATTTCATCTGTGTCCTAATCTTTAACTCTTATCAATGACTATTAGTACCATGGACACAATGTCTACAGCTGAAAACTATGTTTAAATCTTTCCAAATGAAAACCCCACAATATCAAAATACACAGCACAAAATATCTTGAGGTATAAGATGAAAAATATCAGCTGTCATTTTAGTCATATATTTTTCTCTCTCTTAGGAGATGCTGAAATGATGCTTAAGTTGCATGTATTGCAATACCCAGGCCTCAGCAATGTCTCTCTTAATATTCACACTCCTTAATTCACACACACATGCATACACACACGCACACACACACACTTTCTTCCTATCCAGTTGGAAGTTTCAGTTGGGAAGTCTTGCTAATAGGGAGCAAAGCGGCTGTAGCCTCCCCGGTATATACTAGCCTGGAGGGAGGACAGCACAAGCCCTACGTCGTCAACATGGCTCCGTGTTTTGGCATCTGTCAGAGGGGTGAATGCATTCTGAAAAACATGTTCACAAGCATCCACACATATAAAAACAAGACATTGTAAAAAACCATTGTAAGAACAAGCAAGTACAAAAAAAAAAAAAAAAAAAACATGCAGTCCAGCAGCAACGAGAACAACACATGCAACATTACCGTTTTTTTTCAGCGCAAACCCATGGGGGGATGAAAAGACCCATGAGCGCAGCAATCGTCATGCAGCAAGCACAGCGAGACACTTCATGCCAGGGGGACATGCCAACAGCTATGTGAAAGAAATCCAGTCAATATAACCGTTACAAATTGGAAGGAAGGATAAAAAAAAAGAAAAAAAAGGGGGTCATTTGACAGAAAATGTGAATTCTGACTAGGAGCATCGATTGAAGATGGATTATGCTGGATTATGCCCGGTAAAAGGTTATTGAGAAGGTTGAGATGTTTCCCAAGTAAAATACCATATTTGGTGTGTTATAAATGTCAAAAGAAAAATCATTTAATAAGCAAAAAAAGGGGAGGGTGGAACGAAATAATGGAAATATAACGAAACAATTCTTGATATATAATATTTGAAATATATAAACAGTTGGAGCATGGAATAAAATTGTTTGGACCCTGGGTAGAAGATTTCTGAATTGAAAAATCGCTTTTACATATTTATGATGTGTTTGAATCCATAAAACAAAAATCAAACGTACCTATTGCACAAACAAGAGCAATGTATTTCGAAAAAAGTTTGAATGCATGTTTATCACTAACAGTTATTTGCATTCCAGTGAAATATTATAACTTTACACAGTTTGATTCATATACATTAAATGACACGCTGTTATTTCTTCTTGGTTTGAGAGAGCAATTGTGAGGAATGATCAAATTTGAATACTCCTCTGACCATTTCTCTCTCACTTCTTTCTCCCTCACATCCTCCCTGTGGCTGCAGCGCCACAGGAGATTTAATTATCAAAATGACTAATTATTTCATTACCAAGGAGTGTGGAGTGAGGTGGTATACACCAAATTAGAAATATAATAACTAACATGGACTGGGCTGCCAAAGCATGAGGACATTCATCACGTTTTACAGGCGGGATTAATGTGGCATTTGGACTGCCGTTAGCAGCGCAGACAAATTCAATTAAGTTTAAGTGAGGATATGTCAGCGCTGCAGAAAAGCTCTGCACAATGCCCGAGAAGTTGGCCAAGGGAAGCCAGCTCAAAGCAGGCCCGTGAAGAGAACTATGCAAAATAGTAGAAAGTGCTATGCTTAAAAGTTTTAAAAATATTAATATCTCACAAAGATACCCCAAGAAAAAAATGATAATAAAGATTGTATTTATTAAACGGAATAAAGTAAGTCTTGACATGATTAGTTGAATCAAGAAATCCTCTTGTTTTTTTTGTTTGTCTCGGGTCATATAAAAATTATGTTTCTATCCACCAATAAAGAAATGTTATGAAGACAAAAGACAACAAATTTGAACTTTTAGTTAAGTCTGCCAAATGATGCAAAGTTGCATTATTTGCTATAAAACAGAATTAAAAAAAAAGATCCTGGTAACACACGTGTGCATGGAACATGGCCACAAGCTTTTAGCTGCTCCTGCTAAACACAACGGACTCATAAGCATGGGCGCAATTATGATGATTAGCTCATTGTAATATACAAATTGGGTCTAAAAGCGCAAATGGCCTAGAGAATTATCAGCATGATTTTGTCATTTCCCTCATCAGTGAAACAAAATGTGATAATTGGCCATTTAGCCTGCATTATTCCCACTCCACTCCTGCATGCACCTCTCACTTCAATGAAAACACAATTAAAGCAAGTGGCATGCACAGCAAAAAGATGAGCTGAAATCACTATTGTACATTCATAATGGTCAAATTAGGGCATGGCGGCCTTACCATGGCACCAACGCTGTATGTGGCTGCTGGAGTGAGTGTGTGGTTGTAGGGATCGGCAGCATATACTCGTCCATAACTACGAGAAAATAGATATAGATGGACAACTTTATTGATATATTGTATTTCCCAACAGTGACTTCAAATTTTGTATTGCAATTCCCCAGATGAAATAAATGAATCAAAGTCTCTTGATTAATAATCAAACATCATTTTGAGCAAAAGGGGAACATGTAAATGACAATATGCCTCCTTAAAATGTTATCATTCAATGACTTTGAAAGTCTTTGACACTCTTACATTATGTTCTTAGATTAATTAATGTATTGAGTGTAAGACAAAATAATGAGAAACTCTCTTTGAGGTACACCCTAGCTTATAAATCTTTCAAGTAGCTCATTAATGAGCTACTTATCCTGAGCAGTACATGGCATGCTATTAAAAGTCACTACAATAAAATGGAATCATTTAAAAAAAAAAAAAATACAGTTACTTTCTGGGAAACAATTTTTTGTCAAATATCTAAAACCATGAAGGTTTGCTTAATAGAAAAATTCACAATGGTTGTCTGTCAATAGATTCCAATTGATTAATACAACCCGATCACTTATTCTAAGTACAATATGGTCACTCGTGACACACACACAAAAAACAATGGGACAATATAATCCTGTCACGACTCGTCCCCGGTTGTTTGATATGTAGGTTGTCATGGTTTCTGTCCGTCTGTGTACTCGCCCCTCCCTTCCTGTGTCGACTCGCCCCTCCCTTCCTGTGTCGACTCACAATCAATGTACGAATCACAGTCACCTGCCTCTTGTTACCTGTCTCGGTCACCTGCCTCTTGTTACCTGTCTTGTATTTAAGTCCTGCCTGCATGTCACTCCGGTCGGGTCGTTGTTAGTGTCGTCAGGTCTTTTTGTGTCACGTCTTTGTCGGTCAGTGCTGTTGTTGGTTTTGTTAGTAGGTTATGTCAGTTTACCGAGTCTGTTTGTTTTCGTCGATAAACCCTGTTCTGTCTGTTCCTAACAAATCTTTGCCTTGCAAGATTACAAGTCGGCGATTTCAGACCCCTACAAAAGCACAATGGAAAACCAGAAATTGCTTTTGCTATCAGGAGTTAGCCTTTATTTTATTTGATCTTTTTTTATATTTCTTATTTAAAGAAAGCAAATGTCCAAAAGGGTTAGCCACGTAATCAATCATTGAGGGAATCCATTTGACATATCTTATATTTAAACAAAAATACAGAGCCGCTTTTGCTTACTCCCAGTCATGCTGTCTGACCAGATCTCCCCTCTTCCCATCCTCCTCGTGTTAATCCTCCACGATAAGAGCCAATCAGGGGCCAGGGTGTGTGCTCATAATTGAACAGATTTGCATAGCAGCCCAGTGGTTGAAGCGATTAGAAATTAATCCCGATTAGTTTTGGCCATTGCTATTCAACAGCAGCACCCACCCAACGCTCGCACTTATCCCAGTACTGCATTTGACCTATCTTATCTCGTGGTGCAGAGCCCTAACTCATCATCAATGTGGATGTGTGACAGTTATTGGAGAGTGTGTTGCTAAACCGCAACTGCTACACAAATTCCAATGCAATTTATGTCAAATGGAGTTTTTAAAAATGACCCCGAGGTGAAAAGATAAACAGCATCCGTAATATCATTTGCTGTAATATAAATATTCAATGATTTACAACAGTAAAAGTAATAATTGATTGTAAATGTACTTTTTGTTGGATAGCAGAGGGGAAGGTTCTAGCTATTATGTGTTGCACTCAATGACAATTATTTAACAGTCCTGATTTGCACGTGTGCGTGTTAATTCATGCATGTCTGCATGAGTCATTGCATTTGCATTCGTTTGTGCACAACATAAACTAAAGTCGGGTGAGGACTCACAAAAGCAGCTATTGTTACATCCCCTTTGTGATCCTTGTGGATTTAATATGACCCACATGGTGCTACTTTGGCCCTGTGCAGATGGTAACATTAAGCCACAGGTGTGCAAACAGCGGTCCGTCCGCACAAGGCTTGGTTAGCAATTATCACCTAGTTGTATTTCCCAGCTCATTTGGCATCGTAACAGGCCTACTATGGTCGCTTACCTGTCACTGTATGCAGCTGCTGTGGCAGCAGTAGGTTGGGCAAATCTGTAGGCAGCGTAACCACCCTGGAAACACACGTCATGTGACATTGTGAAGATAATTGAAGACTGTATTTTGATTCAATGACAACTCATTTCTGCATACTTTTTGTTATTACCGTATTTTCTGCACTATAAGGTGCACCGGATTATAAGGCGCACCTTCAATGAATGGCCCATTTTAAAACTTTGTCCAAATATAAGATATATACATTTGGCCCGCGGGCTGGACTTTGGACATGCCTGCTGTAGTGGCTCAATATTGGTCCATATATAGGATTGAGATAATCTGAGGTTTTTAGGTGCGCGTTATAGTGCGGAAAATACGATAAGTAGAATTAAGGCAGGACTCCAGACTAACTTTATTTCATTTTATTTTATTTCATTTAATCTTTTTTATAAGGAGTTGTAGCAAGCACAAGAACAAGGTTTTTTTATGAATCGGTCCAGCTGTCTCTGCTATATTCTCAATGACGAGTGTATGTCTGTCCTGACACCAGCGATGGATGTATTATTACGGCTATAAAATGTGAAGTCGAGTAAAGAATAGTTAGAATGTCTGATGATGGACTGTGGCGGAATGAACAGTCTGCCCCCTTTAAGCGAGCAGCCATTGTAAGCGTGTTTTGTCACTCGTAGCTGAGTGACTAATGGCGGCTTCGTGTGTGTGACAGTTAGTGTGGTCAAGGTTTGACCACACAGCATTCAATCTAACGTGGGAACGTTGCCATCCATCAAATTTACTGATGCGTTGACAGGTGGAGCAGGATACTACTTGTATGCACCATTTTAACTTGCAGCATATCTATGTTTACATTTTCTTATTTCCACAGTTGTGTATTTTTGAGTAAAAACCAAACAGTAGAAGCACCCGCCATGTTTCAAGAAGTCATTTGTATAATTAGAAAGGCTGAGTTAAAACACATGAGGTTTAGACACTTGTATTTTAAAGACTCACATGGGAAATTTAGCTTAATGCTTCCTGAGCACTTACTCCAACAGTTATATTATGGTTATGTCACTCTCGCAACACGGTTCTTTACCCAGCCCATATTCCTCTCTTAAAAAATCTGTCTGAAATACTATACGTGTATTATTAAGATGAAGTTAAATGTAATGGTTCCACATGATTCAAACACCTCACAGTGTAATGGAAGTGATTTTTAGAAAAAGTACTGTACTAGATCATCAGCCAAATAGCATCATTCCATTTTTTTAAATCATTCTCCTTCACAGAATTGAATGTAGCACTACCAAATTAATTTATGTCTAAACAAATAATTTAAATCTGTTTACATTTTGCAGTACATAGAGAACAGAAGCTCAAATGCCAGGTTAAAGGAAAAGATGATTAATTGTGGCATTTGTTTGTTCAAAGCAAATACCATCATGTGAGGTCAGAGATCCCTGTCACATGCAATGTCATACCAGTAAACAATACTTACATAAATATCTGCACCATAAAATCCATCCTGGTAAACAACACTGTAGAGGATGCAAACACAAACAAACAGACACACAATAAAACAAAATAAAACAAAACAAAAAACATCCATATTAGTGCATGTTGACATGCAGGCACTGGGCTGGCTACCAACCAAGACCCATGTCCACAATCCAACAGAAAATAAATAATAAATCCAGAGTCAAAGGGGGGAAATACAGCAAGCACCCCCACCCATGTTTAATGGCTGAATGAGGAAGCTGGGAGGGTTGCATGGAATTCATTTTTTTTGGAAGAATGAGGTGGATATTGGAACTCCAAATATAGTTACTGAGCGTTACTTCTGTACAGGCAAAGCGGATTCCCACCAAGGTTATTATAGTCAAATAAAACTAATGAAATAGCAAAAACTTTAAAAAAAAAATGTCAATAAAATAAAACTATCTGAAAATACATTTTGCGTCATCATCATTCGTTCAGCTTTGCTGGACCCTTTATTATGATCATCTTGAAATATTTCATTTCAACCTCCATCTTAAAAAAAAGAATCCCAGCCAGCTTCCTTGATGCCCATTGGCTTGCAGGTATAAAGAGGAGAAAAAAAATCAAAACACCAACAGAATGGTACAAAATTGCATCTGACTGCCCACAACACACAGCTCTCCAGAGCTTTGAGCAACAAAGGATCCACAAGAATTGCTGGGGCCAGCCGGGGAGATGTTTTATTTCATTTGGGTAAATGGCTGCGCTTCGAAAAGAATAGTGGATGACATCCCATTCTGACATTTTACTCAATCACACCACAGTCCAAGGCCAAGTTGACAGTAATTTTCCATGACTCCATAAAAAGCAAGTCTTGGAGCATGCCTATTGGTTAATTCAGCATGCTATGAAAGTGGGCCACTTGGTTATCACTGTGACGCAAAGCTTGCATGCATTGCTTTGCTGTCTCCGAGCATTGAGTTGCAGGGCTTGCCATTTGAGTGAAACAAGAAAAAAAAACATCCAACTAAAGGGAGTTAAATAACTGGATTAAAAAAAAAAAAAAATGCTCACCCTCCATAGGCAGGAATATGAGGAGGTGGTGCAGCCGCTCTGAATGTGTTGTAGACTGTCCTTCCTCGACCTCGTAGGTGGGTTCCTCTGTAGGCTGCGGCTGCTGCTGCTGCTGCACTGGCTGCTGGGTAGGGAAACCCTGGCACTGGAAAAAAAAAAAAAAAAGGGAAAAATGTCATAAAATTAACAATTAAGTGCACCGTTTGAACCTTCACATCAACTAACTGAATGTGGCGCAGTGATTTAAAGCAAAATCCGACTGGTAATTTTCTAAAACACTATATAACCTTAGTTTTTTTTTTTTTTTTGCTTTAAATAGATAAATAAATAAATTTATTTATTTTACGTAGTGCACACAAAAGAATAATAAAAAAGTTGAAACAAAAATAAAATGAATCAGGCTGAACATGACTGGAGTACATAGATAAGATAAGAGATGATGAATATAATTTTGTTTGAAGGAGGTGAAATGCAGGAAATGTCGGAAATGTCGTTGATCCGTCCGTCGTGTTAGAGGTGCACGCTTACTGTTATTAACTTTTCTTTAATCTAAATAGGGAAAAATGACACCAGGTGTAATTTGAGGGCAAGATGAGAGAAGGAAGATGGAGAAATGATTTCCTTGCCTAATTATGCAACTCTTCAAAAGGGAGATCTAATGAAATGGTAATAGAAACAGTGGAGCATTCATTGACCTAATGAAAAATGGAAGGTTTGGGCCAAAGGACAAGAGTTTCTCAAAGAGAGTGAAGGAAAAGACTAAGGCTGGTAATTGTACCTATTCATCTTTTGTCATCTTGATTTAAAGACCTCATGCCATGGCAAGCATGATACTTAGACACTAATATGTTTTATCACTATGACTTTGATGTTAGCTCAAATTTAGGGATCAAAAGTGATTGTATATTATTATCCAGAAATATACATTTTCATATAATTTGAGCAATAACATTAAAGATAATTTTCTTTTGAAAATTAATTCATTTGACTGATGTGAGTATTTGGCAGTTGTCATTCAAATTGTAATATTTAAGCATAAAAGGTTCTCAAGTTATCCATGTGGACTTACTGACAAACTCTCATTGATATTTTGGATGTTTCAAATGTGAGACAAAGAGAATCGATGCAAAGCCATTTTGTGATTATAAGAGCAGACGGTGATTTATCTAATGACTCCAACAGGGAAATAGAAAATATTGATTTAAAATATATATTTTATATACTTTATTCTAATGTCCTGGGGAGTAACAGGCAATCAGATTCTCCTTCATTTGTATTCAGATATCTGTATTCTTATTTTCTTATCTCGGAATCCAGTTATTTTTCACTTTAATGACCATCATTAATGAAGGAGTGGGAGTAGGATTCTGGAATGACAAAGAAGAGGGGTGGAGGGAGTAGCAAAGTGTGCGTTTGTTCTTCAGCAGAGATGACAGTCTGTTGTTATATTTGCGTAAATCAGCACAGTTCTCATTCTATAAAAAGAATTTGCCTGGTTGCATGTTGCTTTGGAGGAATGCAGAGGAGGAAGAGGTGAGCAAGGTTCACATGAGAGGGAAGAGAAGAGAAACAAAATCGATACTGGAAAAAAAGATGATGGAGGATTTGGGAGAAAAGAAGGGAGGTAAGAATAAAAGAGGAGGAGCCTAATGGAGAAAGACACGCCCCCTTACCTGCATAGAATTCAGGGCTGTAGACAGCACTGACCACTGGATTCAACTTCCAGCCTGACAAATAGAAGACGAACAATACAAATGAGCTCAGTGGCAACTTTTAATTTTCATAATAGTGAGATGAGGACTCAACTCGCTTTGGGTGATTTAAAAAATTTACTTTGAGCTCGGTTTAACTTATATTCCACATCCCTTGGCTTCATAAACACTTGGCAGCAAGTCCATCAAGTGTTTTATAAAAAAAAAGTTAAATTAAATGATAAAATTATTATTTTCACGGTATTTTTCTACATATTTTTTTCCCGATAACCATTTTATGCGATGGCGTATTTTGATCGCAGACAAGCGTGCAGAGTAACAACAACATCAACGATTGACACCTGCTTCGTTTCAAGCTTGTGGGAAGCGATTCGTCCGCATCCATCATTATAATTCAGAAGAATATGAAGATAGACAGATGGCTCAAAACACCTGGCGTGAACTATCCATCACATTACAACAAACATTGCTCAGTTTTTTTTTGCTTTTGCGTGGAACAAGTACCACTGTCAGAATGTGAATGGAAAAAAAAATCTGTTTCAAATATGCAAAGTGCTTTTTTTTTCATACTGCCCACCTACAGTAGAAGCATATTTAATAATTTAGTAACATGAGGTACTCTTACCATTTGCATATGGGTTGACAGTCTTCTTATTTGTCATTACTCGGGCAGTTGCATTGTTGACCTACAGCAGGTAGAGAGAAAACTTCATGAGATGAAAATCACATAACTGCTTTTAAAAGTCTGCCTCATGCATTGCTCCCTTGTGTTGTGAACAGAGAAACATTTCAAAAAATGAAAGCAGCACACTCCATCATGACAAACATTCATGTCATTTGTGTGTTTTCACAGTTGCAACCAGAACCACTGAAAAAACACATCCCAAAAAAAATCACCTTTCCTTCCCATTTGCATATTTTCCATTATTTTTAACATGCGCTCCGGTTAGAGTGACATTTCAGTAAATATAAAGACAAAAGTAACGGAAAAAAAAACCAAGGATGCATATTGGCAGTTTGGCTCATTTTGTTTTGTAAACACACATGCATGCAGAGGAAAAAAAATGAAAAGGGAAGAAAGAAAAAAAAAAAAAGAAATTCAATGTGGCGACAAGGAAGAAAATATGCCGGAAGCATTATGCAACATCCAGTCAATCTTGGAAAATGACATAACTGTGATGAAAGCACTAAAAAAGCATTCACACTTGGACAACAGCCTTTCTACTTGCATGAATTAAAACCCCAAAGAACATCCATACTAGAATCAAATCAATCAACCATTCAACTCATTCCAAAATTGAAATCAAAGTTAACAGGGGAAAAATTAAAATGCAGGTGCAATGTCATCCTCAAAGCAAAAAATTCACAAATTATTTTCCAACAATCTCCGATAGATGTGCAAATGGATCATGTCTCAGTCAGTATCGCTTGTACACGCAATTCCAGGAGAACGAACACTCAGTGAATGGACATGTACGTTGTCACTTAAGAAAAAATGTCATTATACAGCATCAACCCAACCACAATTCAAAAAGAAATGTCACGTGAGATTTAGTGTTGCAAACGTTCAAGAGAGGAAGAGAGAGAGAGGAAATGCTGGCAGAACGGCTCGCTCGCCCACACTTACCATTTCCCAAACCTTTTGGCCCCGCCCACTTGTTTGTGTACTGTTGTAACTTTGTTGGATGGGGCCCTAAACAAGCTACCATTGGAGGGATGGTGGGGGGGAAGGAGGGGATGAGAAAGGAATAAGCATCATCGTATTCAGGTGGCTAAGAAAACGTTGCAATCATGACTTTTTTTTTTTTCCAAGCATATTCCAGACCGGCCTTTCCTGTTTCCGTTCATTATCGGGATCGAAACACATCAGTCGTTTCTTAAAAGCTAGATGTTGTGCATGTTGTATTGGAAAAATGTGCTAATTCCAACCAGTAGCTTGCTAGTAATAATTTAAGAGTGTATTTATAGTTGGAAAGGCTCGGCGTAGGAAAAACTAAAGCGTCTGTTTCCTGGCTGCTATGAAAAAATGGCTACGATAAACCCGTTTGAAAATAGTGCGCATTCTACAATGTCAAGATAGATAACGGAGATATTCGTGACATCTCAGCTGATACAAAAAGAAATTTCACATCAAAACAATCCAACAATAAATATTTTCACAAGTTGACCTGTTTCTGTGACTGGGCAACAACAATGGCCTGATGTTAAAGATGAGCGTGGGAACATTAAATCAACCTGAAGCAAAAAATTTTATCAAATGTACCAACTATCATTTTAGTGTAAAATTGGCCCGGTGCCTCACCAACGCTCTTGCAATCACAAGTACAGTCGATGACCTAAAAACAATTAAGGCCTCTGGGACGAAGATCGGCTGGAGAAACCGAGCAGTTGTGGTTATAATTATTTCCTCTCAATCTCGGATTGGAATAATGTTAACATAGTTGGTAGAAATTGGATTCCTTATATCCCAAAATGTGTAGTTGTTCTGCATATGATTTCACGCGGCATTCCATCTGTTGAAATTCAAAAAGTCAAGGTGTCATTTCCCGTTTGACTTGACATGCTTCTTCTTCCCTGGGAGGATGAAGACAGACTCAGAAGAAGCATAGGAGAGACTCAACCATGGTACCCGTTCGGAATCAGAAATGACATAGCGACACCACTTACTTAGAAAAACGAATACAAGCTCAAACTATCTATTCGGTCTTCAGCAGCTACTTTGATTGATGACAAATAATGTTGGTTGTGTTTATTTTCCATATTTGCTGTATCGGCAAAAATGTCAACACTATGTCCAGCAACTCATTGCACTTATGTGACCTTTCCATAATGTGCAATAGAACTATCTCAAAAAACACATACTTCCATTTTACAAATATTCTGTCTGCAGAATTAAAACCAAAGATTCCCATTTACACAGCAGCAGCAGCAGCAGCAAAAAAAAAAAAAAGTGCACACCAACTGCTTGTCCTCCTACATAAAGTTGTATTTTAATGAATAATAAAAACAGTTGTGTTTTTAGGAGCAACAGAACAGTATCCATTTTCATTCTTGTTTTGACATGGTGTTTTTCCATTTTCATTAAAAATGATCTTGTGTAAACGTGGACTAAGTCAGCTGGGAAAAGCTCAATTTTCCATGTGATCCTGAACAGGAAATATGGTCGAGAGAGAAGATTGATTTTTCTCTTTTTCTTCGCAGTACTTGGGGCCAGCAAAAAAATTTAAAAAAAATCTTCATGTTCTCAAAATACAGTTCATAAATGTTTGGGCAGTTTATTAACTCATTCAGGGTATAGATGTCAAAGATATATGAACTGGCTTGGCAATGAATTAGTTAAGCATGAAGACAAGAAATAAAAGCAGCTACTTTACTGTAGATGTGTTTTTTGTTTTTAAACGATAAGCAGAGACAAAACTAAAAACCTTGGATGACTTTTGAATGCCATTTCGCAACAAAGATAAGATTGGGTGTTGTGGTCGAATGTCGGACGCTGACGCAAACACTCACTTACACATACATCAATAGGGGACAAAGAGGACAAAGAAAAGAGAGGTGGAAGGAAAGATTTGAACATAAGTACCTCTATTTTACGGCCTTCCACCACAGTGCCGTGTAATTTCTCCCTGGCCCTGTCGGCATCCATACTATGCTCGAATGTTACGAATCCAAAACCCTGCATGACAAAAAAGAGCGACAACCTCAAGAACAAAAGCAGGATTTGCACATTGGCTATTTTTTTTTCTAATTTTAGCATCAAAAGCTTAAAAAAGAATTTACCTGACAATTGATGTAATAATTATAATCATACAGATATATTTAGGATGTAGTTTTTTTTGTGTGTTACTACAAAAAACATAAATAGAAAATGGAATCATTAAATGTGTGATAAACTCATACGGCATTGTGCAAAACAAATGGCAGACAAGATTAGCCCAAGGACAATATCTCAATGTTGCCCTATTGATCTGCCATGACTTTTTAGTTTGATAATTTAATTGATGGGGGAGATATCTAATTATCTTTGAAAACCTAGCACATCCTATAGAGAATGAAAAATATCCTCATCAATACAAACATGCCGTTCCTCATTATTGCTGTTAGTTTATCATTGAGTAAATCTTTTTCTTCTGCACTCAAGCGGTTGACATTGAAAAAGTGGAAACTTCAAATAACAAAAGGCAGCTTACTTAAGAAAAAAAAAAATCACAGACCTTAGAACCTCGTTCGTTGAAGATGATTTCCACATCTAAGATTTTGCCAAATTGCTGTTATTAAAAAAGAAAACAGTCACTTGTGAAATAAGTAGCAGGAGTCTATATAAACAAACTGAAAACAAATCTGTCTTATTGTACTCACGCCAAACATTTGCCTGAGGTCTGGATCTCTGAACCTGAAGGGGATGTTGGAGACATGAAGTCTTTTGGGTTGGGCCTTGCTGTCTGTGCTCTCAGATACAGTCTGTGTTGGTGGATGACTGTCTGTCTGTGCTGGGTCGTCTGTCTGCTGGAGAACACAATCAATTACCAAACTGTAGGGATGAGAACATTTGGAATTAAGGTTGGCGAAAAAAATAAATCCATGGTGTCCATCTATTTCATCATGCTCGCCATTCTCTATTTTATTTCCATTATTTGTTTTTATTATATATGTATTATTTCTTTTGTAATTTGGTGGCCAATCCCAAACATAGGATGTCATTCGAAAGACAAGTTCAAGCAAAGAGAAGAACAATAATGAAAGTTACTTAATAACATCTGACTACCAGAACTGCAGAATCAGATACAGTATATTGGTGTTGATCCATTTAGGTTATTGATCAGACAGCACTGAGTTAATAGATGGCCGTGCACACACATTAAACGAGCATCAACAGCAACGTTCTTTGTCCTGTTGCTTAATGGTAGTAAGATCAATGAATGCCAGAAGAGATTCTAGCGTGTGTGTGAGTGTGTGCATGTGACAAAACATTTGAACACTTCATCTTTAGGCCCAGCAGTCTTCCACACAATTCCTAAGTATACATGGGAACACGAGAAGGAGTGCACGGGAACATAGGCAGCCACAACTGCCATCTGTGTGAGGCGGCAACATACGCCTACACTCGCTGCAAAGACGCAAAACAAACAAACACACACACGGAGCATCTTGTCCTGTTTGGCACCACAAACTGATATATGAAGTGAGGACAGGCTTGAGGCAGCTTGTTCTATGGCATGTTGCTCAAGTCAAGCTGAGACTACAGCAAACATTGTCGCCGGTGAGTTCTGATATTGTCTTCTTTGTGAAAACAAACTATTTTGACCTAATAAATATATTTTTATTGCCTTAAGCAACTCATGATGATGCCCACTTCTTCATTTAAACTCATTATTTATTCAATTCTATATCTGCAATGAAAATATCAATACACATATTTTTTTTTGTGTTGTCTGTAAAACTGAAAAAAAATCACAAATACTTTAACATGACTTATTTATGAAATATCGTAGGCCGAGGCAGCTTAAAGTGACATATTTCAGATACATAGTTTAGAAACTTAACTCAAGATTACGTATTGTATATGAGCTAATTTCCCGGAGCTATAAACCTGGAATAGAGCGAAGGTGTACCAAGGTCAGGTAGTATCCAACCTATCAGATTGAAAAATCCCTTCACTGCATTTGAAAGCCTGAGCAGCTTCCACATCGAGCTATTGTCACTCTATATTGTAACTCTTATTGCTACAATTCCAGCTACCGTCAGCAGAATGAATTGGACGTTCCTCCACACATGGAAACTTGGGACTAAAATGAGTTTCTGGATAGATGGAGCTCTGCAGAGATGTTAACAGCAATAATACATTACGGAACTCACACACAAAATACTTTCCTTACAATAAACCAGAAGTTAAATTATGGTTATCCATAAAAACTAGGAATCTTCTGCTTCGAAATATATTGACAGCTTTACGTGTAGTTTGTCTGGTATTATAACGGCATGTTCCTGTAGATCAATTTGAATAATGTTTTATCAAATATTTGTCCATCTTATGTAGTGTAGGTTTAGTCACTGCATTGGTCTTTTGCATCCTAAAAGAAGATACATAACTGACCCAGTTACAGTAGACACGGCGGACTTTGTGTATTAATATCACCAAGTAGCTGTTATTGCTACCTTCATGTTATTTTGGGAATCTTACTCATTGCAGGCAGAAACAGTGGAAGAAGTGCGGTGAGTGAAAGCTACACCCAGGAAAAATGAGAAAGCGATAGACAGAGGAAGAGGGTGAGAGAGAGAGACGTGGCTGCAGAGCTGAAGAAAGGAAAAGAAAAATAAAAGCAGTGAGCTGACGTGGGGGAAGGAGCAGAGCAGACAGCCAGACTGGAAGGGAAAACCAACGAGGCCTCCAGATGGTTCTTTTAGCTGGCAATTGTGTTTTTTTTTAAGTACATTCTACAGTCTCCTGTATTGTCATTAAAATTATTTTAGTTTGCGGTATAAGAATCCATACACGCTCTCCTATGACACATAATATTTAAAATATAACATCATCTTTTCATCTTGCATTGAAATGACCAGGTGGTTTTTTTTTTTACATGCAAAATGTTTCTTTCTTCAAGAACAAAGAAAATTGTGACATGCAGAGACAAGAGATTACAATATTTGTGATCAAAGCAAGAAACCTTTGTAACCTTGAACGGCATGGAAGCCTCTGTAGGGACGAGATTATCATAATTGGGCATATTTCATTAAGAAAAAGAACGAAAAATAGAATGGATTAATTTTCTTTACAGCAGGGGTTAAAAAAGTGGTGCATAGGGGCACCGAGTAGCCGCCAGGACCACCTAAGTAGCTTGTGGGCCAAATTAAAAAAACAAAAAAAGCTCTCTCACTTTAGTGAATTCAAAAGAGCCATTCATAATGTGCGAATAAATAAATAAATAAATAAATAAATATTGATGTAAATATTGATATGAAACTGTCTCCTGGCCAGAGTTCCAGCCAATGATTTCAAATGGTCACCAACAGAAAACAAACAAAAATAAAAGGTTGTGGATAAGAGCAAATTCAAAACTTAACCCAAAATTCATCCCATCATTTCTTACTGTGGCTGTGCCGGTGACTGTCTGACTTCCGATGTTGCTCCCATTCTGGTCGCTGTGGCTCTGTGTGGTCTGGTACATGTTGAGTGGATGGTCACTGATAGAGGCCTGAACCCCGGGGTAGTCTTGGGGTGCTGGATGCTGGTGTGAATGTGGATGGGAGTGCGGATGTGGGTGAGGGTGTGAAGCTGTGAACTCTGTGGTAATGCCATTCTGGGGAGGGGGGGCAAACTGGGCTGATGGGTAAGTCTGGGCCATGGATGGATCTGGGGGAGTTGGTGTCTCCTGGTTACCCTGTGTAGAGAAAGAAATGCGTAAATTCTGCACATAATGAATAATTGACAATCAATTAATAAAATATACATATTTTGATAACTATATGAATGAGAATTTTGTCGCATGCTGTATTCTGTTGCAGTGAGTGAGGGAAAAGAGAGAAAGAGTGATGCAGATGGTAGGTCTTGGCTAAATGCTCTGCTGTGTAATAAGAACCACATTTAGAGCGCTGAAATATGCTTAACGTGGCAGAGTAGTGCACACAAAACCCACCCACCAACCCACACATCCATACACGCGCAGGAACAGGCACACATAAGCGCACACATACGCGTGACTAGAATACAAGCCAATGAGAACTCGTCTGTCATACTCACATTTGAAATCACAGCTTTACATAAGTTTTAATTGTTATTTCTTAAAATCCATTTCCCCAAAATCCGTGGGAAACTTGAATAACGACTTTCTCGGTGAGAGCCACAAAGAGCTTGGATCGTTAATTTTGCCACTATGATTACAGAGTATATCATATCCCAGGAGATCCTGTTACTGCATTTATATATTTCGAGTTAGACGCAAATGTACTTGAGAAATGGCAATGTTTTTGAAGGCCCCGAGAATCAGACCATCAAAAATGGACAGAAAGACTTTTGAAACAAAGCATCAGAAACAGGATGTGACGCCCCAAGCAAAACACCTTTAAAGCATGCGGGCTAACCAGCAAAGCCATAAAGCGACGGACTCTGGCCGCCATGGCGTTGCCTGAGAGCTTGGAGTAAGATTAGACTTATCCGAGCGAGCGAGGGTAGCCGTGTGTCACGCTGCCAAGAACGCCCGTGGTGCACTTTGGATGGCCATGCATGCACCTATGGCTCACTGAACTGAGTGGGCAGCGAGGAAATGAGCCCCATCGCAGCAACCAGCTATTTGCCCAGGGCGAGACGACTGCCTGGCCGCTGACAACTGCCGCTGCGGCAGCTGTGAAAGCATGTGCATTGCTCGGAAGAAGTGAGACCACTCCGATTTAAAATCCAGTTGACGGTAAAAATGTTTCTGCCTTTTGGCTTCCCCATTTTTTTTTTGGGTTTCCACAAAAAAAAAAAAAAAAATCTCATTTTGGTCCATTCATACTTGTTTCATCTTTATACAATCCACCACTGCACTGGAATTGAAATAAAATAACAATTAATTTTGACACCTGTACTGACAACATCCTGGACATCTTAATAGTTGCTGACATAAGTCAAATGCACCTGAGAACTTCATCTAAAATGAGTCTCCCAAATCTGTTCTTGTGGACTTTCTCAATAATATGGCAACCAATTTCATTTTCATGCATTGACACAAACATCTCTTTCTACTCAAGAAACAAAATGACACTTTAAATTTCACACTCTACTTTCACTCCCTCTCATTACCACCTATTGACTCCTCGAAGCTTCTACACACATGAAAATGTAAGAATGAGGCTCACTCACATGTGCGCACGCGTACACAGACACACACACACACACACACTCCTGCAAAAGCGGCATGTAGCATGATGCTTTCTGCAGTCACAGCACAATATGCTGCAAGAGTAGCCGAGACAATAAGGAGAGAGAGAGATGAGGAGAGAGAGGGTGAGCGAGCGAGGAGGGGGGGGGCAAAGAAAGAAAAAAAACATGTACAATATTCTCAGGGGTACCTGCTCTACCATGTCGTCTCTGCCTTCCAAGCACATCCAGCTGTGCTATAAAGTCCAGCCCTGCAGTGTTTGCCTACAGCTAGCATCTATTATGGATAGCTTTGTGTACGTGAGTGTGTGTGTGTGTGTGTGTGGGTGTGTGTGAGTGAGCAGCAGGAGGAGGTGCTACTGGGAATGACAGAAGCATTCCTTAAAACTGTCCTTTTTTTTTCTTCTTCTAACTTCTCCTTGCAGGTTTTCCGCCCAAGGTCTAACCTATAGTAGGTATTATGGAAACCATTTTCAGGCATGATGGACTGGATGCTGCCCCCCATTACTTTTCCATTTGGAGAACTCCGTAAACATTTCAAATGGATAAGCACAGCATAGGTGGTGTCTTTTTTCTTTTTTACACCAACCATTACATGACACTAAATAAGTTGCAAAGACCTCCGACTTAGAAGACGCCATATGCCAGTGAGGAGGAAGATGGAGAAAAACAGTCAATGCAGAAAACCCCCTGCTGGTACCTTCTGAGCAATCCATTAGCTGATGTAGATGTGCAGATGTGATTGATGAAACTCCAAAAGCTCTTCAGTGGATTGTTTTCCCATTAAATAGTCATTTTCAGATATCCCCGACTTGGTACGCCACCAACCTTAGCAAAGCTTTACTACCACAGACAACGAGTGGCAGAAGGAGAAAGAAATTTGATCGCTGCAAATTTGATCGCTGCCAATTTGTAATTATCTTATTCCGATTGCTTGACTGTATTACTTTTGGAAAACTTCTTTCTGCTCCATTTCATTCAAGATCGGAGAACATTTCATATGTTTTTTTTCTTTTATAATGACTGAAATAAATGATGGAAATGAAAAGGAAGTGACTTAAATATCGCTCATGGGAATCAATGGAAACAAACATATAGGCATTATAGTTTTGAAATCAGAGACTAGTAAAAACTGTTCATGGTGATAAGATTTGCTAGCAATATATCCTTTTAAAAGTGAAGACATTTTGTAATTTTGATATTTGTCTGGGCGGGCCACAGAAAATCATGTCACGAACCCTATCCGGCCCCCGGGCCTCGAGTTTGATAGCCACGACAGATAAAGTGTGTGATTTAATCCTCATCTTCTCACTTGTCTTTCTTATCTCCCCTAGCATTTTGTAACTCATCCTACAGACATACAGCATGTCTCAGCCTGGAAATGGTTATGCTCCACAAAAAAAAGGTCAGCAATAAATCAAAACCCAAATGGAGAACCAGTATACAGAGACTTGTGCATAGGTTTGCACATCTACACACTGACAGTGTATCATCCACAGATCAATGGCTCACTAAACTGGCATGGCCTTCTGACTGCCTGATGGCCCGGACACACAAAGATGAAGCGAGTTTGCTTGAGAAGGAAGTGGATGCACAGCTGAGGAAAGGATGGGATCAGTCTTGGCCTATGTGTGTGTGTGTGTCTGTGCTAGATGCAGGTTTATATTGGTCTTGTAGTTGACAGATGGTTTGGGATGAGATGAGGTAAGGTGTGCTACAGAAAAGAATGAAGATTGAACACGTGTACACACACACACACACACGGACTTGCACACACACTCAGCCTCTAAATGAGTCAAGCAGACTCCCACTATCATCCTCCTACCATCCTACACTGAAATTTAAAGAGAAATGTGATTTTTAATCTACCTAACTCATTATTTAATATTATATTTTATATATTTTATGGGCCTGAAGAAGGCCTATGAAATATATAAAATTACTTTTGAGGAAAAACTAAAAATAATAACTATAAATAAGAATGTTTTGGGGGGCATTTACGATATTTATGATCAGGGCAAAAGCAAAATGTCACTCTTTTTAGAAGAAACTTATCGGTGGCTCTTTAACGTTATAGTACGCCCAAAAGAGCAGTAATTATTTTGTGTAATATAATCGGGACACATATCCCAAAACACTCTTTTCGTATTTTATGTATTGTTTGACAAGGACCGCCAGGTTGTAGTCTGACCGTAAGATGAACCTAGAAAATAATGACTGGATAACTGGGATGCCTATTTTTTTTTTTACCACCAATTTTTTTTATTTACAAATGTCTGTCTGTCGGTCTATTCATCTGGGTGAATTAATGTTATTCACACACAAAAACACTCTACAGCCTGTTCCAGCAACAGTGTATTAGCAGAGTCAGACATCAGGGGGATTTCTGTTTTAGCAGCGAGCCAGCAGTGTTGGCTTTGTGCTGCAGCAGCCCTCAAATCACTCGGGAGTGGAAACGTTATGCAACGGAACTGAGATGTACCCTCTGCACGCTTAACACCCACGGAAAATAGCAGGGTTCCCAACCAGTACAGGCAGGCTATAAATAATGCATATCAGGACAAAATCCCACACACACACACGATTTTCTTTTGAAATGAGTTGTCTCGGAAATGAAACAATATTGTTTTGTGACTGCTTGTATTTTTCCAAACATTTGAGGGATGATCAAGCAAGTACAGGTAATATAAAAAAAAAAAATCTTACTTTATATAAGAAATTCATGGGTGTTACAATTTTAAGTTTCTTTATTTTTTGTGTGTGTCTGTGTTACTTTTAATGGTTTATTATCAGATGCAAACACAAAAATATAATTGCTATTTTGCCCACAAGCTCCCAGTAGCATCATATATGATGAAATTGTGCTTCAACCATGCAAACCATCCAAAATTGTTCCTTTCTTTTTACGTCTACTGCGATACGCTAGTCGAGCATTAGCATCTTGAAATGGGAGAAGCCCATCTGCACCGTGAAGTAAGCTCAGAATCAACATGCAACAGTATTTTCTTAATTGTTTCTATCTCCATCTTCATTTCATCATCAAAACGTCAACTAATTAACACTATTTGGACACAATTAGGGAGTCTAATTACAGCAACATTTTCAATAACACAGATGCAAATTAGCACAACTTTACAAATGATCTTCATGATTTTTGCCGGGCTGTTGTTTTCTGAAGAGGCACATTTACAATGCAAATGTCATTATCACCTTCCATCATCAATGAAAGCAAGTAGCGACCGTCACATTTGGCCAAAAGTGAAAAGGACTCTCGGGCTGCTGCAATTAACGTCATTAATTTTAACATTTGATGCGATCAGCCACATACTGACACATGCACGCACACACAATGACTGACCCAAATATGGAAATTGGAACTGGCTACTTGACATACCCAAATTTATGTGGCATAGAGCCAAACCCTAAATGTTTGTTTGAAATACCTGACTTTCACATCCCTCCCTCTGGCATTGCATGTGCGTGTAGATGGAAATTGAAGAAGAGAGTGTAAAATTGAATTTCTCCTTGAGGGATACTAAACGACTCTTCTTCAGCCACTGAGAGAAGGACCCTGACAATTGATATTTTCTTGACCGAGCAATTCCATTTATACAATTTTATGTAGCAGGCACAGAGCACGGAGGTGCAAAAAAACAAAACCAAGTTGTGTTTTGATATTAAAACAGAATATCCAAGTAGGAGAACTCTTGTGCCAAAAAAACAAAAGCGGTCTCACTCAAAACCTTTCATTTATATCATTTTTTTTATTTAAAATGTTCAGTTTGTAATAATGGGGCATTTTATTGATACCGTGGAGTTTTCCTTTTAACCGTTAATTAGAAAAAAAAACAATAGCTAACAGTAACCATTGCAGTAAAAAACAATTGTGCCACGTTTGATCAAACGAAAGTGACATGGCAGTCCTACATCGTTGACACGAGTTCAACATGCTGTAAATTAATGCGTGTTTGTGTGTATGTGGGTGCATGCCCATGCGTGTTACATGTGTGTGTGTGCACGCTAATATCAGCCTTGACTCTAGCTACTTTATCCTTTAGTGAATCTGTCACTTCCAATTTTCTCTGACACGGTGCTAAAATGGGCCCGTATACTTGGCAACCCATGCAGACACAAGATTTTATTTGCATTATTTACATAATTCCTTCCTATAGTTCATCCTTCTCCTGTCTTTCACAACTGAATCATCTGGAACACAGAACCTTCAGCATTACCATGTTTCTAATTTGAATACATTAAACCAGAACATACATTATCTGTATTATCTTTGCAGTCAGAACACATTTAGAACAAATCAAGGACACAGACACTTAAATCGGAACTATCCACTTTGGAGAATTATAGTTAGGGTTTAGAAATGATGATACAGTAACTGGAAGTTACGGAAACAATGATCAAGAGTACATTATTTATATAGCGCTTTTATTTTTCAATATATTGGTAGTTAGTAGAGGGAGGCCATAATTAGGCTTATGTGCTCCCTCTTACAAGCTCCAGCATTTTGGAATAGCTGCAGACGCTCAAGAGAGGACTGGCTGACTCCGAAAATAAAGTGCATTACAGTAGTCGAGCCGAGATGTAACGAAGACAGGGATCGCTGTTGAGAAAGGAAGGGCTTTAGCTGTCTAAGATGGAAGATGCTGGATTTAACAACAGCACTGGTCTGGCGCTCCAATTTAAAATCACTGTCCACTATAAAACCCAGGTTTGACACTGTTGGCTTAAGATAAGACTCCAGAGAGCCTAGATCAACAGGGTTGGATGCACATGGGCCACTTGGACTGAAAACTATCATTTCTGTTTTGTCTTTATTGAAATGTTGGAAAGATGACAAATGTGAGGATTGCTTGGAATGTAACTTATGCCACGTAAATAAGGAATGTGGAGTTTCTGGATTTCCTCTGGGTGTTCCAGCTTCCCAAATCATCTATGTTAGGTTAATTGAAGACTCTAAATTGCTTGTCGGCATGAATGCGAGTGTGAATGCTTGTCTGTCTCCGTGATGGACTGGAGAGCCGTTTGCCTTTCAACCTTTCGTCAGCTGGGATAGGCTCCAGCCCCTTCGTGACCCTACGCAGGAGGTGCGGAATACATGATGGATGGATGGGTTAATTGGACAATTCTCCAAAGTGAAGCTGTCGAAAATGTCCAATACCCAATGTTGATTGGCTTTAGGTACACATGTGACTTTTTTAAAAGCAGCTTTTGCAGTGCGAATTGAAAAAGAAATAATGATGATGAGGTCTTACCTTTTGATAAGGTCAAACAGTTCCATCATGTCCAGCAGGGAGAAAAACAAATAATACTTTAGTATTTTATTACATGATACAGCATGACACTAGAGAATAATTCTTTTTATAATACACACACACACAGCATGGTGGCTACTGTGTGTGTTGAAAAGCGACAGAGGTGAAAACAGATGGGGAGCAGATCCAGCCACTCCAACTCTTTCATCCCTCATCAAACTATTAATTCATCCTCACTCACTCTGGCACAAGACTCACACAAACACACACATAAACACACGCACATGAATATTAATCGTGGATCTGCACTCGCTTCTTCGCCACTACATGGCTGAGCTTGATTAAAGCCAATTGTTGACATAATTAACATATGGGTCGAGCCCCGTCTACAGTTAAGCAGTCGGAGAATTTTTTTTTTCCAAGTCAGGGGCTCCCCTAAAACAATATAATTGTTCTTCTGGATTTTGTTTGGAACGAACCAGGCCATGGATTAGAGGTTAAATACATTTACTGGCTCATTCATATTTTCAGAGGTCAGAGGTCAATTTCATCACTGATTAAACATCAACTGAAATACCTCACTGTGATGCTGTACGAACAATAGACATCGCTGCATCTAATGGAAGCTGAACTGGCTCAATAAAAAAATTTACATAACAGTCGAGAAATTGATCACACACGCTCTCTCAGGAAATAGATAAGATTCAATTGTTTTTCATTTGACTCCAGTATAATAATCACACATTATTATTTGAATTAAAAGCATCATGACCATCTCTCTTACATTTACATAAATTCCATTAGCACAGAGGGCCAAGGATATGAAAAAAAAAAAAACATGCAGAAGTGAAGATGGAATGCCGCCACACAGAATTGTCAACATGTTCTTTCATTCTTTATATGACTGTCAAAAAAGATATATTTCAAAAATAAGAGGCAGATGAGTGGGCTTCAATTTATGATGATGTCACACGTGGTGCAGTGTGCACTTGCGTTTGATCCCACCAGTATCTGTTCATCTTCCTAAGAATGTTAACGACTCTCAAGAATTATATTTTGCATTGCGCTGTGCTGTTGATAAAAAAAATTGATGCAAGCAACTGAGCAAAAGGGCGTAACTTTAAAAAAACAATAACGAGGCATGCCGAAGAACCTGTGATAACGTTACACACAATTTTCTACTCAAAATCCATAATTAGATAAAAAGCTTAGGAAAAAAAAAAACCACACACACAGAATGCACATGCGCACACTCTCACAAGACAGTCAGAAATTCCGCTTCAGGAAAATTATCTGTGTGTGTGTGTGTGCATGTGTGCTACTCCTTTGCAAAAGTGCTTGCATCGGCAGGTTCACCCTGAGAGCCTCTCAAATCAAATGACCAAGAATAATGTGCAGAAAACTGCTGAGGTTGGCAAGACTATACACACACACACACATACACACATTTTTGCAGCCGTTTCCCCCTTTTTGTTTTATTTCTTCTCGTCTTTCATTAATCCTAGATTATCTTTCATCCCCTTTCATCGTTTATTTCGGTCCTGGTTACATTAAAATCCACATTTTTGAAAGACATCTGACTCAATTGTGAAATGTTTTTGTCTAAATAAAAAAAAATAGACAATTGAGCAAATAATGCCTTAAGTATTTATAATTCAATAAAATATCTTATTCATTAAAACACAAGTAACGGAATATCATGTAAATATACACAAACAGTACACTGGGGGTACAAAATACTGTATATTTTTGCAACAATGACTCTGTTTGTGTGTGTGTGTGTGTGTGTGTGTGTGTGTGTGTGTGTGTGTGTGTGTGTGCACGCGCACTGGTCCTGGGCCACTGACTAGCACAGCGCAGCATTGTGGATGCTGTATAACAAATAGGACCTGTCAGCCTAGGCGGGGGAGAGCGAGAGACAGCACAGATGATTGATTACTACAGTGTGTGTGTGTGTGTGTGTCTCCTTTGCCCCCCCCCCCCACACACACAGACCTTGCACTAAACAGAGGCGCTGATGTCAACACTTTGTCCCTTAAAACGAAGAAGTGTTATATATTGCCCAAGAGTGTTGTTTTTTTATTGGTCCATATTGCATATAGGATGGCATTAAATTGAGAAGAGAAATTCAAATATGTTTTTAAAGCACAAACATGGAATGAAAGAAAGGTTCCACTCTCATTTGAGTCTATTTTTAATTGAATGAACTTTAAATTGCTCATTGCATTGTCACACGGCATCTGATTTACTTGCATTTTGCAGATATTAATAATGTTGATTGAAAAAGGAAATCTAGACACAATAATCTAGTGTAGCCGACATATTATATGAATATTCATCCATCTAGTTTCTATCTTAAAGAGCCAAAGTGTAAGTGGCAATTTTTTTACTTTCATCAACTCAATAGCATCACATCATTATGAATTTTCTTTTGGCACATTTGCTATTCACTCAAGTTGCTAGGTAGGAATAACCTGATTCTTTTTCAAACAAGGAAACTTCACACATTAGGTTGTCAGATCGTAAAAGTTCCTTTGTACTCTTTGATTATAATAACAGAAATTAATGCAATGTATTAATATCAAAGCTAATACAGCTGATAATGTTTCACTAATGACGTCATATGTACGTTTGCTCGGGAGCATAATTGTATGATCTGCGAGCGCCTAGTTTTGCACGCTGCAATTAATCAAACTGCAGATTTAATGAGCACACATAACACAACATTGACACGCAGTCACAGAAACACACATTCAGTAGTTGGGAAAAATCAATCAGTGACGGAGATAGTCCGAGTCCGTCGCTCTCTTGCTCTTTGTGTGTTTGTTTATCTCGCTCTGTCTCTCACTCTGTGTTCACTGTGATAAGTGGGTTAAGCTCCTTTGGGTTAATTAGACTGTTTCAAATGTGACTAATTTGCTCGACGTTGGCCCCGTAATATGCTAAATGACCTGCATGTGTGTGCACCAGCTTGCAGGTTGACCTTTTCTACACCATTTGTGTTTTTTTGATGAGTAAGCAGGTAATATTATGGCTCAAGTGACTTTTGGAAATGAGTTCGAATCAAAACACAATCTAGTTTACAGCAATGGAAGCTGATATGAGCGAAAAAAGGAATCTCGGTCCCATAACGGACATGAAGAGATCAAAAACTTCCGTCCCGCATTAGTTAAGATTGTGTTGAATCAGCTGAATCTATCTAATTCTTGTCAATAAATAATAAATTATAATATAAGCCATTTTCTAAATTAGCTGTGCACACTTCTAAATGTCAGTGGAAGAGACAGAAATCTATTTTCTTGGGGTGTGTATCTGTTCAATATTTCAGGCAAGTGACGTGTGTGTGTGCACAGAACAACCATACAGAAGTACACTTTAATAAACGTAATCTCATCACTACCGCCATGGTCCAAAACATAAAAGGGCAGCAGTAGGTTATTATTAAATTCCTAAAATAATGTAATAACGCAGAGTGTGAGGCAGCAAGAGGGAGAGAGAGAGAGATGGAGGGAGTGAATTAATATCCCTGAACTGCAGAGCCAACCCACAAAAGGCCACAGATGGAATGTTAAACAGTTTTCAGATCGATGTCAGTGAACACAACTTAACTAAACCATTTGTTCAGCCGTGAGAGATGTCAATACACCCGTGAGAGTCCTGTGATTTCCCTCAAGTTGCATGAAGCCACCTCAGCACTCACATACGTCCAACGCACATAAAAAGGGCTCTTCCCTACTTCTGAGAACACTTCCAATTATTCCTCCGAGCCATCTTCCATCACTGAATGTCAAGTATCGAGTGCCACGAGATCCAACAAACCCGAGCGCACCTCGGCGATAGCCTGAGTGCAAGAGGAATGTGTGGGTGGATTGACTAAAAAGAAAAAAATGGTGGATTCAATAGAACACATGAGTCAGAGATTTGGATTAATTTTGGTAGTTTCAAGAAATCGTTGTCTCTCTTGCTCTCGTTTTAGAGGTCTGTTTTAAAATAACTAAAAAGAATTATGAGCTTTATGTCAATAGTGTTACATATTGAATTTTTTTTTTAAAATGTGCAGGGGAACGGGTGGTTACTAGATGCTAATTTCCTGATTGTATTTGTTATATATTCAGCAAAATAATGATCATATTTTTCATTATTGTTGCGCACCATTATAAATATAAAATCCACTGGTCTTATGGAAGCACCCAATGCCTCGCCTGCTTCATTTACATTTTCAGCCAAAAAGCCAAGACTAAGACAAGAGAGGCAACTGCTGACTGCTATGTTTGTAGTGCTGACTCAACATTCTTCCGGCAATATGTAGATCTATTGCTCCATTACGGTAATCAGCCAGATGCATTAGTCACATGAACGTTGTCTCGGTAACAGGATACTTCCTTTATGTTGATGAAACAATAAATTACAAACTTGGCAGATCGTGTATGTAGTTGGAGAACTTCAAAAAATTGGAAGCTATTTAAAATAAAAAAAAGGTTTTGCAAAAATTGCAGTTTTAAGAAATACAAAAAAAAATAGCACAATTGAATTATTTTAAGGCGACTTGACTAGCGCAGGATGTTTACGCTGATGATACCCGCGTGATGCCAAGTGGACCAGAATGTTAGTTGTTGCCTGCGGTTGTGAATAAAAGCTTGCACTGAGAAATACTCCTTTGCCATCTGTTTGAACCTCTTAATGCACAATATGACACATGCTATCAATGTGAAAGGAGTGCAGCGAAAGGTCTATTATTATTTGCAAGCAACACAAATTCACATCATGGTTGAAATTCTGCTGTGGTGGGCTCTAGAATGAGGCCAAGTTTCTCTGTCTGGTCAATTTGTGCAAACATTACCTGGCAGTCCTGTAGCAAGCATACCAAGCAAGTGGATTATTTATTTTTTTTCCTTGGCTGGAAATATCACCACGCAACACAAGCCTGTACTGTACTGATAAAAATATCAGTAAGTTATGCTACTAATCGATCATGACTCAACTTCTCGACTAAAAAAAGGATCTGAAAGCTGAGATGTGAAATGATGCGATGAGTATCTCTGTCAATTTATACGCATTTAAAGGGAACTTGTCAAAACTGTAAATGTCACATTTCTGTCAAAGCTAATTGAGAATGATTCGATACATAACTCATTTTTTAAAGAATGATTTGATGCACTCAAATCCTTTGAATCAAAACCGATTTTCCGATTCAATTTGGGTTTTTTGTAACACATCTAGTTTTATTCCTAGCTATGTAGCGTCAAATGTTGCAATGGTGCATCGATGACAACCTGCTCTAACAATGACAAGCCGACAGTGGTTAAACATAGCTCAACTAGTGCCTGGCAGTCTTACGGAAAAGTCTAAATTGGGAGAAGACTGGATCAAGTTGATCTCCTTTTCCAAGTGAATTGTGCTCCCCAAGTTTTTGCATGAACCAACTAGTTTTCTACTGCCGCTAATGTGGCCTCAGACAAATGACAACAAGATATAACACAAGGTTATGCATGGAAAGGTTAAGATAAGGGGCAAAAAGAAGAGAATAATCCATATTGGTCAGGTATAGATTAAAGAAAAAAGTGCAGTCATGTAACTGCAAGGACATGAAAATCAAACAATGACAGTCCAAAAATAAAATAAAATCAATAGTCCAATCGATGACGGTGAAACCAACCATCCATCCACCCATCCATTTGAGGTCAGGGGGTCAGGGTTAGAGCCCACCATTTCTTAGTTGTATATCTGTGAATATATTATTATTTTTCCGTTAGAAGTCCTTTCTCTATCTGTTTTTTGTTGTTTTGTAAAGTGTCACAAATGCAGAACATATTAGAACTATTCTGCCTAACGAAAACCATCACTACAATAAAGCCTAATGGTGGCAGCATCATGCGTTGGAACTATTTCTGGCTCAAAGTGGAGGAAATTAAGAAAAGTTAAAAAAAACCAGCCAATGTTTCAGTAACATAATACGACTTCCGGTTTGTGGGTCAACGTGAAAGGAGATACGTTCTGACTAATCATCAGCATGACGTAAGAAGCAGACAACTACCAACGTAACACAAAACCAAAGCATCTCGTTCTGGGGGCAGAAAGGAAACCATTTCACTGGTCGTAACCGAGATTTGGAATAAATGACTAATACGGGCATCGGAGGACTCGTACATCCCCCGAACGCTTTGAGCAGCGCACGTAACCGAGCGAATGACTGAGCAAACCAGCAGGCTGGCACTTTTCTGTGGTGTGTTTCTTCAGCCTGTAAGGCACGCTGTGACCCAGATAGCATAAAGGATTTCACGCATTTGGGATCCCTCTAAATTAAAGACGCTCACTTCTCTTTCTTCTGTCTTTTTCTTCTCTCTCATGCTCTCTCTTCTCCATCCTGGCGAGAACAGAGAAGAGGATGCGTGAGCGGAGGATTGAAATGGTGCCGTGGATGGACGGAGAAGAGAACGCATCTTCTACCCCCCCTCCTCCCCTCCCTCCTCCTCCTCCTCCTCCTCCTCCATCCCCTCTTCTTACTAAATCATCAAAAGGAGTTAAAATGCCAACAGACATAATGAGGTTGTGGAGTCTACCACTCCCCCACCCCCATTTTTTCATTTCCATGCAGCTTCCCTCTTCTGTTATCTTTTTGTGACTCTTCTTCATGCATTTCCTCCGACAATGCGAGGTTCAAATATCAAACTACTAATCGGGTCTCAAACTAAACTTTATCCATAAAATGTATTTTAAATAATGTATGTGTAACCTGCTGTCACTTTTTACAATCGCTCCTGACGATGACGCAATTTCCGCAATATGGAGTGTGTGGTCACTTGAGTCATAGATGAATAGAGTCTTTGGACTTTGGAAATTTGAATTATTAATTCAGGTGATGCAAGAACGGACCATCTTTAGAATAAAATTGCACCTATCCTTATTCTGCTCATCATTAGGGTCACAAGTCTATCCCAGCTGATTTATTATGAGGGAGGGGCTGGCTACATCCTGGACTAGATGACAGCCAAGAATAAACTTATGTTGATAATTATATCAATGTTCATATTCAAACTGATTTTGGGTCTTTGTCCCATTCACAACATTTTGTGATTATCATGAATATGACTATGAAACCTCATGGTGTGATAGACATCATCCGTCCGTCCATCCATCCATCAACAACTCCATAATTCATTCAATCAGTTTTGTTTTAACAAATGAACACACGTTGTGTTATGCCAAATAATAATACGGCAACATGGTACCAGTGTACCTGGACTTTTAAGCAGTCAGTAGAAATGTATTTTCGAACAAAGAAGAGTGAAGTAAGTTGCCTTTGGCCTACTTCTGTATTTTCCCTCTTCTAATCCCCTTTCTTCATCCTTTCCCCATTGCTCGTCCTATTCCCCCTCTCCCCCTCTCTCTCTCTCTCTCTCTCTCTCTTTCCATCTTCCACTCCAGTCAAGCGTGCAGTGCTAGCGTGTCGTTACATGAACACACCAATCGTCTGTGTATGACTGTTGTGGAGTAGCGAGAGAGAAATGAGCAAGTGCAATGAAAGGTGAATGTGAGTATGTGTCAGTGAGGAATATATGATGTGATGTATGGAATTAGCTATCTAACTCCACTTGAAAGATAAGCATTTCAAATTAAATATTAAACCCTTATGTGTCATTTCAGATTATGGGGCGCAAGTTTCTTTCTCCTGCAAATGTGAAATATTTAGAATTAAATTCAACTCGAGGTCTTGAGCGTCACATGACCTGACTCCGTATATACTAATATAAAAAGAAAAAATCCTGCACCTCACCAGCACAAGCTGAGCTCTGAGGTCCACTAACCAGAATCTTTAAGTGACTTTTGGACATGTCTTAAGAGATTGCGCTTTCCAGTTGGGAGCACCTAATCTTTTCGAATAGTTTGTCTCAAGTATCTGGACTCTGCAGACCCCTAAATAGAAGCTAAGACCCAGGCAACATTTTTCAATGCTTCGTGTCTGTTTCTGCTCGAGTGGTTATAAATTAATCTTCATTTGAAAGAGCACATTTCGGAATGAAATTGTCTCACAAGGTGTTTTATTATTAAAACTTTTGGGGCCATTCATACATGTTCTGCTCTTGTAGCTTTGACATCCACAAAATAAAAGCAAATCAAGCATTAAGTCATATGATTGATTTGATTTATTTCAAGTTGATCATATCCCAAACCTTTTGTTTGACTCTCAGTCTTTTAAACGGTCGCTCTGATAATGAAATTTTACCAAACGTCGTAAACATTGGTCAGAAATCAGATTGTGCCAATTTCTGCAACACTTTTTTAACTCTACCTTTCTTTCGTTTTTAACCGACGAAGGGAAGGGGGGGTTGCTATACATAATATTATGGAGATGATCCTCTGAGCCTGCTCTATATGGAAATATTTGACTAGACACACACAATTGAAGATTTTAGGTTACCTGTATTCTCTGTAGCTGCACACATACTGATGATTGTAAACAAAAATCAATAAATCTGCTTTAAAATCTGCCCATGTTTCCTCATGTAAAAACCTATTTCATTTCAGGCAATTTCATTTTCCTGTGTGGGGAAGATAGACCCCCCCCTCCCCCTCTGCATATTGTCCCTTAAATTTAACGCTCCACTGCAATTCCGGTCTGGCGTCTTGTATGACAGAAGAGGCGTTGTATAGTGTCATCCTTTAATCTGGTGCCAGCCAATGTACATTTAAGTAAACATTTATTCAAAGAGGTTTTAAATGCTTGTTAAGAAACAAGCAGACGATATCAACTCATTAAAAATATAATAAATGTGAACTGCAAAATTAAATCCTCTGTATCAGCGAGTGGGATTTTTTTTATTGGGTAAAAGTTGCTGTGCGGTATTATATGGGCTTGAAAAAAATCATAATAAAATCCCTTCTGTGATTTTATAAATAGAAAATGTTTGTTATAAAAATAGACAAATGTGGCTGGCGGGTCTTATTAAATTCAGTTCAATTGATGCTTGCAGGTAAAAATAGCACTCAACAGAAAAACAATGTGGGGAAAAAAAAGTCAATTAAAACTACACAACACATTAACACAATTGAAACACCTAGATGATGCAATGTGTTAACAAATGCTCTTACTCATTTGCACACTCACAGCTTGCAACATGGATGAAAGTGCTGGATAAAAGAATGAGACAAATGGCATAAAGTTACTTAATGACAAATTGTGAGTTTGCAGAAGCCATTTTCTTCTTTTACCCGATTGCTTTTTTACATCCCAGGGTGCTGTTAAAATGCACCCCCCCACCCGTTTCCTGCTTTTCAAATGCACAGGCGAATTCCCCAAATGTCAGTGCAATGGGAAAGTGGGTCAGAAAATTCATCGCATGAACACCAAATCATTTTGGGAACACAATGACAACAAAAAGTTAGATTTGCTGAAAGGAGTAAACAAATTGTGTTAACAGCAGTATTGTAGCTGCCATAATCATGTTTGCATGTTGTGAAAAATCTTGCTGCATCCACAGTATTTACAGCTCTGCATGTTAAGCATTTTTAATTTTATACTCCACACTGAGTTTTCATGACTTGACAGCTAGTCTGGGAAGTTCCTGAATATTCAATCAGGCAATTTAGGTGCGGTCGATCGGTCTATCATGCATGTTTTTTTGGGGGGGAATGGAGGAGGATACCCACGCAGGCACAGGGAGAACATGCAAACACCCCACAGGAAGGCCAGAGCTGGAATCGAACCCATCACCTCACTGTGAGGTGGACATGCTAACCAGTGCACCACCGTGCAGTCCATGATAAATTAAATAAATTAAAAAAAAAAAAAATAAAAAAATAAAATTCCACCATCCAATGTTTGAAATAGTTCAACGGCAATCTTTGATGATACGCAACGACCAAACTCAGTTGACAATATTACTTTTAGCCGCTGCCTCGTGTGTTTTTCCAGTCTTCACTTGTTTTCAAAACAAAAGTGTATGTAAGGAAGTCTGAAGTGGAAGCATGTTTATATTAGTTGTTAAGCTCCATACTTAATGCCACACGTGGGAGAACATGTCTAATTCAATTATGTTAAAAGGTCAAAAGCAATAAGAAGTGGATTTACCACATCAACAGACAACAACATTATGAATACAAAGTGCAGCAAAAACCATTTTCTCAAATTTGAAACTTGTGAATTCATTTGCCGGACACTTATGAACCAAATGCCTACAGGTGACTGTATTTTTTGTCAATAAATAATTTTGAGTAATAGATTCTGCGATACCCTAACCTCCCTCAAGACTTCTAGCAGAGAGGGCCTGTCTGAATTTAATTCTGCCGAGAGGCAGAGTGAACTCATCATTACGACTATCTGTCCACAACATTCCCTCATAATGTGACAGCTTCTTTATACAACTATTCAGCATATAGACCGACCTCACAACAAGAAAATGAAATATTTTTTTCAATAATCCTTCTCGCAGACAAATAGAAACCAATACCAGTAAGGGGGGGGAGTATTCCAAGTTATACATATTTGTATGTGATGCGGTTCCCTCTCAGCATATAAAACCATAAAAATCAAGATGCCAAATGCTCTAAATGTATTATCAAAGTTGGCAGAAATGCTCGGTTCAAGTCAGCACAAATTTGCTACTGGAAGTGATTTATCGGCATAAAAAAAAGTGATGGATGCTAAACCGTATAGCGCCATCTACTGGGACTCATTACAGCATATGATTGATTTGTGGCCTTAGTCACGGTGAGGCCCTTCAGGAACACAGGCAGCCTACTTGATGTGGAAAAAAAAAAAAAAATCACATCCTCAGTTACGACCATGTTTACATTCCACGCCGTCTTCATTTAAATTCTGCATGTGAAATGTTTCATTTCACAAATTGTATTTACATATTTACTTGGATGAAAGACAATGAACACACACAAAAATAAATGCGTAAACAAAAGGCTCATGACGATATGATACAATTTGTAGTTGTTGTTTTTTTATTGTGGGAAAAACAAATGTTGGAACACTTTGTGGCTGATGAGATTTGAATAATGATGTACATTCAAACCATTAGCTAGGTTACATTAATATTGAAATGAAATCAAATTAATTTCAAACAATGTGATAAAAGACAAAAATAATTCATGAAAATCAAACCATAATAGACACAAATAAGAAAAGCAAATGAATAAACTCATAAAAACGAGTTTGTAGTTTAGAATTAAACATACGTACTAGTGCATTAACACACAGTGTGCATACAGTACAACCATAGAATGTATTTTACAGCCGTCAATAATCTCTGTCCAGCATAAATAATGTAAATTAACTTGAATCATATCAGCGGATTTTTGATTAAATTAATCTTAATACGTCAAGAGCTATCAAATCAAACAATCCTTTATGATCAAAATAATTTGAGCATTGGAGAAAATGAACTAAAAAAAAATCTCATTCTATCTGCAACCAGACCCTTTTATATAATTCCACCTTTCCTTTTATTTGTCCCATCCTACCATCCTGAATAATTGATTAATCCAGAAAACTAAAGCCCGCAAGTCAAAATTTAACATGTAATATGAATTTTTAAATTTTATTCATTTATTTATTTGTCTGTTGATTCATTACTGTCTCAACTCGCTAGTCAGTCAGTCTTGCCTTCTTTTGCTCAGAGAAACTCATTCAGTTATTTTTTTCAATTCCACTTTTTGATGTCCAATAGCAGCAGCGAGCAGCATGCATACAAGACACACACTCACCTGCTGTAAATACATAAAGGTGAGGGCGGCGCAGGACAATTGAGGACAGGCATCCACGTTGGGTAACGCCACACATGTTCCTCCGGGATGCTGCATGTTCCCCCCCTCAAGATGAACACAACACAACCCCCTCAACCCCAACAACACACAAATTCTGACCTCAACGGCAAAGGAGTGCCAAGAATGAGCTTAGAAACAAGAGAAAAAGAAAAGCTGTGACTTAGAGGGAGTGAGCTGAATGATGGAGCTTCAAGGGAAGCAGCAGCCAGTCCCATGCGGTGGACTACCAAGTGCTTTCTGCTCACGAGAAGGCGGGACCAGTGATGGCAAAGAGAGCGAGAGACAGAGAGAGAGAGAGCGAGAGAGAGAGAGTATGAGCGAGAGCGCACACTGTACCGCAGTGTATGTGATTGTGTGAGAAGCTTAATGTGAGTCTGACTCAGTATGTGTGTGTGTGTGCGTGTTTGCAAGCCAGCAGTCAATGTGACTGCGATTGCTGGAGCGTGAGGAAAGCAGAAAATGATGTGTGCGTGCCCGTGCGTGTGTATTATGAATGCACTGTATGTGTCAGAGAGTTCAGCTGTGTGTATTTGTTGCTAGGAAAAAAAATGCTGATTTTTTTTTTGCTCATTCTCTTGATGAATTGAAGTTCTGTGACATGTTACTGGAGGCGATCAAGGATGCTGACTGCAGTCCTGACACAAGCTCCACTCTCGCTCACTCTCTCTCCGAAAGACGCCTAGTGGTGCTCCTCCACTTACCCTTTTGCCCTGGATTAGAAAAGTGCCATTCAGCGAGAGCCCTTTATTATTATTATTCTTTCAGGAATATTTATAAAATAGAAATCACACTTGTGTCATCGGATCAAAAGTGTTTTGACATTTGTTTGAGCTTTTGTGCTGAAGTGCACACCCCGGCCGGCTTCATTTAGCGCTGACATGCAGTGCTGAGCGAGCGCAAGGCCAAAGCGCTGCAGCGACTTAGACAGGTAGAAGTGGTGCAAAATTAAATACAGCGCCGTCGTAAAGTTGAAAAGCTCAGCTGGCTTAATGAAAATAAGAAAATTCCAGCCAAATGACAATGCATGTTTTTCGAATGAACTCCACACAGGAAGACCAGAACCAGAATCGAACCCTCAGAAATGTGAGGTGTTCCACAACTAAAATTCAAATCATATTCATTACTTGGCATACTTTTACATGATCAGTTTTACACCCTATCCATCATTTCTCTTTATCCTATTCAGGGTCACAGGAAGCTGGAACCTGTCACACTTGACTTTGGGTGGAAGGCAGACAAGATTGTGCATCATGTTCTTCGAGTTTAAATTATTTGTATGTATGCGAATAAGGGATGTGAAGGTAATACAGCAGGGGTGGGCAATTCCGGTCCTCCATGTTTTCTATGTCACCCTGTTGCAACACACCTGATTGATAATTAGCAAGGTCTGCAGAATCAGGTGTGTTGCAGCAGGCACACCTACAAAAGAAGCAGGACAGCGGCTGGCTCTCGAGGATCGGAATTGCCTACCCCAGGTATACAGTATTATGAGATAAAGCAAAAGAAAAAGCTGCAAGTGCATAAATGCAAGTGAGTAGCTAATGTTGCGTCTAATTTCAAAAATATTTAACAAGCTTTGTATGCACCTTGATAATGGATGGAAGGCAGGCAGGTCGGGTTAGCATGCAAGGGGAGCAGGCCAAGTTAGGAGGCAAGATTCCAAGGAAATCAACAATCCAGCGAAGGCAACTCTGTATAGGTGAGTTTTCCCGAGTCCGGTATTGGTCTGAAATTTAAACTGTCAAGTAGGTTGCAAAACCACCGGGTACTTAAAACAACAAATATCAAATAAGAGTCCAATAAAGTCAAGTAAGGCTCAATCAAAGTTTCAAGTACTCCTGTAGCACAATGTGGGTATAAATAAAAAACAAAAAAATGGCTCTTACAGCTACATTTCATCTATTCGTTCAACTGGCGACACGCTTTTTTTTTTTTTTCCTCTGTGCTTCTCCTTTTCCACCTCCAGCCTTTTGGGCACATCTTTATTTTGCAGCCACACAGACACATAAAGCATTAACCAAAGCCTGTAAAGCCATTGGCAGCTTTCTTATCCACACAAACACATTCTCTTTTAGTCAATAACGTCCAATTACAATAAACTAAGAAATATTACCGTTAAAATAAAAAAGAAGTAAACATAACCTAAATATGTATTTCCTATATTAACTTGCGGCTACAAACATATTTCACATAAAACCTATGAAATAAATCAAGCCAAGCAGACTGCCTACCACAGCATGTTTAAATAATGCATTGCAAAAGCAGACTACAACATAAAACCTGTCAAAAACAAAAAAAACGTTTTATTGCAGAAACCGACTAGTGCTATAAGCAATTTAGTATAGCTAACATCACTCTTTGCGATTAAAAAAGATAAAAGACCCATTTTACAGATGTTTAAAAAAATCAAATTAGCCTCTTAATTTCCCAATCTATTGATTTACTCATCACTAATAAAACCATGATTGAAAATTTAAAATAAATACCTCAGCAGTGCTTTAAAAAATAACTGTCCTTTCTCTAGCAGTCCCAAGGTTCTTATTCAATGCACTTCCTCAGCACAGTTTTTGCCGTAAGCAACTTTTTATAGCAAAACATTTTCTATTAAAAATCGAGCCCGCCTTTTGTTATTATATTAGTCTGTCTTGATTGAAACATACTTTCAAGGGTCAGACACAGCCAGTGGTAAAGTCAAACCTTAGTTTTCAAAAGATCCTTTAGAAATGTATATTTCTGATTCATTGGCATCCACATACACATGCACAAGATAACCACCATGATTTTCCTCCATTCCCCCCAAAACTGTTGTTTTGCATATTCTTCTGATGGCATTTTTATTTTCAAGTCAAGCCCGTTGAGTTACACTGTTTCTAAACCCAAGCTGTGAGTAACAGAGGTTCCACCAAGACCTAAACCTAACCCTTAAGTATCAAGTACCGTATTTTCCAGACTATAAGTTGCACCTAAAAACCTAAAATGTTCTCATAAGCCACTTTATAGTCCGTTGCGCCTTATATATGGACCAAATTCCTAAATTTAAACTGGCCCGAAGCATTGTGTCATGAAATCAATCATAAGTGGCCTGCTGAAGACTATGACTCATGAATCAAAAAGACTATGGATCAATATTTTGTGATTATAAAGTAATTTGAAGTGTCTGAAGTTGAAATAAAAAAGATAAAATGGAGAATGATTTGATTTGGATTAAAAATCTGACAAGATGCATTAATGGTGCGCCTTATAGTCCGGTGCACCTTATATAAGGACAAAGTTTTAAAATGGGCCCTTCATTGAAGGTGCGCCTTATAGTCCAAGGTTCTTTATCGTCCGAAAAATACGGTAGTTTGAGATCAGGAAATCTTGTGAAACGATGGAACACTGATTAGCACGTTCGTCTCACAGTTGCTGGTCTAGAAGCTAGAAGTTTTAAAAATGTTTTTAATTGCTAATGTGTCAATTGCTGGGTTTCTGAAAACAGTTTTTCCACTGTCCAGACACAGCAAATATTTCAAGGCAGCTATTCCAATTTAGTCCCATAATTGGCTTTCTGTACAGCGCACAAGTGGCCATATCTCAGGGTTTCCCCTCTGTCGGCTTGACGGCTTGTAATTAAAGCGGGGAAACAGTCTGTTCCTTCAATTAAATAACAGTGGGACAAAACGATGGACTGCCTACTTTTTGTAAAGCAGGCTCAAGAGGAGTGCACTCTGACCCCCACCCCACCAAAAAAAATCAAGACACCGTGCAGCGTGCGATATTAAGGGAAAGATACAAACTGATTCATTACAACCATTATTTTTCTGAAAATAGCTCCCCGATTCTAAGCTGTCTATTTAGCTTCTGTGTTTGGAAAAACTTTACCAACATTATTTTATGAGAAAGAAATAATATAGCCCGCTCCATATTGCCCGTCGATGTGAGCGTGAATGGTTTTAAATAATAAACTGTATTTTATTTGCTATATGCTAAATATCTGTTTAAAGTTACACAACACAGTAAATGTTTGATGTAGAGGGAGAAATTTGTGTGCATGTGTGTGCGTCTGTGTTCATTTGGGTGTGCAATTCCTCTTCCTGGGGGAATGTGACATTTTGTTTTCTCCTAAACACAGCGAGCGAGCCAATGAAATTGTCAGAACTCCCTTGAATTATGAAAGGCACTTCTTTCCCCCACCTTAACAACTAGAATTGCTCTGACTATACCGCTATACTTCATTATTTACGCATATTCATTTTTTCATGTACTAATATTCTCAATACTGTTTTTCATTCATAAAAATACATTGAATAAATACATTTAATCCTCCCATTTTATTCTTCTTATCCTTTTATGTTTAGCGATTGCCAGTCAATGACGAGGCGTATAGAGTTTGCCATTTAGTTATATTCACACCTTTGGGCAATTTCAAGTATCCAAATAACTTAATATAAATGTTAATGGAGGGGGGAAACTGGGAAGCATGAATGCAAGCGCAGAGGGAACACAAACTCCACATTGAGGGGGTCGAAGCATCGAAACTGCAACATTTGATGATGGTAGATGTACATTGGCATTTAAATTCTATATATTAAAAGTACTGGCGGTGGTCGGCAATGTGGTTTCATAGTAATTGTGTAGTCCACGTACAAGTGGAGTGTTCATCTATTGGTGGCTTTTACCTTCCACGCATGGCAGAGCAAGGCAATTGAACACTGGCTGTGACAGTCATTCTGTGTCCTGGTGGAGCTCAAATGTCAGCAGAAAAGGCTGGAACCTAGAGCTATGAAAAAAATCCTGTTCAACTGACATTTGGCCAGCTCTCATTGAACAATATTGAAAACACTTTTTTTTTTATATGTGACATGTCAATAGAGAAATTCACAATGCACGATGCAATATGCATGTGGAAAGCGTATTTGACAGATCTGCTTATTGGATGTAGAGTTGCTTGAAAAAACTAATTTGTATTTATTTAGTCAGAAAGAGGTCTTGTATCTGCCACCTTCGAGTCTCTAGGGCAAATCCTTGAGTTGCATAAATCTAGTCTGAAGAAGATCTTGACAATGCAGCAGTCTAGTCTGCGAGCAAACTCGCCAAATATATATTTATTTGATCTGGTGCATTTATTTTTAATCTGGGAAAGCTTCAAGTGTGTTTGACGAAGAGCTTTTATATTTGTTTATTATTTTTTATTGTATTTTTTTATTTATCATTATTTTTATTAGAGCTTTTATTAATTTTATTAGAGAGAGAACGAGAGAGAGTGATCAACATTCCACATCCCTGCCTCACACACATGCACACACACAGTACCCCTCCCCTTGAGGTGAACGAGCTCCTATTGATTGAATCTGAGGAGGTGAGGAGGAGAGAACTGTTGAGAGCATAGGGGAATAGACCAGCCTCAACGCTCACCTAATAGAGGCTATACGTGTGTGTTTGCACATATGTGTGAAAGTACTGATTCGACTTGCGCCTGCTGGAATCCTGTCATTTGACAGGCTCCACTGATTCAAGCACAGCGTGGAAACACTTCAAGCGCCGTAATAGGTCCAGTTGTGCTGAATGAGACTTTTTGGTCCACACATGGTAAGATTTGGATGTGACTCAGACATATTGCACTTTTTTTGCTAATTGAATCAGTTTGCATGATGAGTGGGTCCTATCACAATTAAATATCGTTGTGCTGAAAATAACTGAAACCATATGTGAATCAAATAAATCTAAATCAGTGGTAGCAAAGTGGTAAACATGGCAGTGTTGGCTGAATATCCTCCTGGGCCTAGTACACACACCAAAAAAAAAAATCATTTCTGATTTTTATCTGTCTCCACATAAAGATAAAAAAAAAAAGACATTTTGGACCATATTGTATGTGTCCTAGTTCCTTTGATAAGATTCCGTAACACAAAAATAATACACAAAATATACATGATTGTTTTCCAACTGATATATTGCACAGCATTGCCTCATGTTATTTTATTACTCTTGTATTTCATTTCATATTTGCATATTAACATAGCCGTTCTTCCGGATAGTTTCCTATATCGTCTCAAATCAATAACAACAAATACGAGTCATACCGCCAGTGTATGTCACAACTAAATCTTTTTGACATTTTTATGAAGCAACGCCCCACATCACAAGCAGCTGCTCTCAAATTGAATATTGATTCTAATGATCTCTTCTTTGCCACTGCAACCGCTTGAATCTTAATAAAGCGGCGAGAAATGCAGCCCATTCTCGCTTTGCTCCACCAAAAAATATATATGCAGACCTCTTGGGAAATTCTCTGCTAATCTGATGGATTTGCTGACTTCTTCATTCATGAAACAAAATCTTATAGCATGAATAATTTCGCTTCATTTCACGTCAGCTGTAAATTTGATGATGGGGCTGTAATCGCTATGGGACATGACGAGATGAAGTACAAAAAGGAGTGCAGTTGAAAATGTCTCAATTTAGAGACACGATTGTCAAATAAAACAGCTTTTTTGTTTATGCACATTTAATAGTTGCTTTTGGTCCAACCCCTGGGGGGCCTTGGATCAAATTATGATATGCTGGCAAAATACACTTTCCATGTTCATTTAACAGTAAACGGGCAGCAAGTTGGGAAAGTGTCACAAATAAATTCTGTTAAAAGGGACTTTCTACGTAACCGTGTAAATCATTACTTGGCCCAGAAACATCCATGACTAAAATAGATGATGATGATTTCGTATGCAGAAGCTAGCTCTGCTTTTGGCAATGTTAAATAATTGCCTATTTTGAACTCTAAACACAATTTGCGGCGCAGGTTATTTTCTCGACTAAATTAAAACGCTAAAAGCTATGCAAGCGTTTAAAAAGCAAAGCACAAAGGCACAGAAAATAGGCTGAAACGGAAACTTGACATTATGTGTCTGGGCTTAGAGAGCTATTGACAAACGTAACATTCAATTTTAAGTGCTTCTTTTTTAAGAAAGGAAAAAAAATGCCCAAAGGCTACATAACTAATAAAAACAATTTAGTGTCCAGATCCAAACTGCAAGTGTAATCTATGCTCTTCTCATTTCCCCCATTATGCTGAAGGAAATACTCATTCATATCTTTATGGCTATAGACAATTACCAAAGAAATTAAATTGGCTGGTAGCTGTGTGTAGAGGGGATTGCAATAAGATGCCATGGCATGAATAATAACACACAAGCTGGAAGTTTATTTTTAGACTCAAAATGTAGCCACAATTTAATGAGAGCCGTGCTGCATGACATCAAAGCTAAAATGAGCCGCCCTCACTGCTGCTGTAGCTGCATTTTTTTGGGATTGAAAATCGATTAAAAATATATCTAAATAAACCACTTTTATATATTCAGCAATAATATAAAGTACTTCCCTTCAGGTCTCTGATACAAGAAGCCAGTAAAGAGAGGAGAGACCCGACTCATTAAGTGGATATGAGCAAGCTGAACGCAGTCCACACAAATTTATAATGAGGCCGCCGATTTACTGCTAGTCTCCGTTCTCTTGACACGTAATTAAACCAAAACATACTCATCATACACATGCCTCCACGTACAAGTTATATCAAAGCCTTAATTTTATAATAGCACCAAAATGTCCTTAACCTACAATTTACAATATGAGCCTCTTGTATTTGTCAAATTCCAGACGGTTTCTTACTTACTAATAATGTTTATTTATTGAAATAAACAGGTCATGTCAGTGGTTCTCTTCCTAATTTCTTCCTAACTGTTTGGACATAGACGTTTGACACACTTGACACCAAGCAGAGTGAACTTACCCTCAGCTGCTCTTGCGCACAGCTCATTAGTTGGCAAAATCCTACAAAAGAAGATAAAACCAGAAAAAATGAGTCCAACAGTTGTACGGAAAGAAATCAGAGTCCTTAAAAAAAGTCACGACAGCACATTCGTGCACTTGCATTATAATTAATGCATTGAAAGCTCATTACTGATCATTTGTTTTATTACGCAACAACGATAAATTGTCAATAGTTTTATTTTTTTCTTATTTTTCATATTACGCAAAAATGATAAATTGTCAATATTTTTTTGTTTTGGAGAGGGTAAACAAATGAAGCTGCATTATTTCTCGAGCAATTCATATCTTCAGGAATCTGGAATCCATGTAAAAAATATATTCCTGGCTTGTGAAAGCACCAACACTTTAATTACTTCTTTTCCCTCGTGGCTCGACAGTAATTTACCTGCCAGCAGCACTGATTTAGGAGAGAATAAAACTTTTTGAAACAATTATAGGAGAGCGCATGGGAGGAGATGGAGGGAACATTTAGTGCAGAAAATTGTTCTGATTGCAATCTGATGCTTTGCTTTGGATCATCCAGAGAGACGATTCTTTTCCAGCACATTAAGAAAGTGTTTAAATTGGCTTTAACTGGGGAGACTTTACTCTTATTTATGTTAGATTGTTCATCGTATGGTTCATTTGATACAAATAAAAATTTGCAGGTACTTTCATGAATCTAAAAATCAATAGTCAGGTCTGATTTTATTGGCTCTGCAAAAGAGAGCAGCGAGTGGCGCTTGCTGAATACAATTGTGCTTGCTTTAGCTGCTGATCCATCACTATGTGAAAAACAAACAAAACATTTTTGCTTGCAATTTGCTTGTCAATTACATCAGCCACTTTATCTGATTGGCCTGTAATTCATATGAGATTACAATTGTTTGGCAAGTTCACTCCAAGTAGTATTAAGGGCTCTTTTTTTTTTTTTTTTAAACCAAGGCGACGTAATAATTTGTAAATCAGAATGAAATAATTGATTTGGACTTCAAGTATCTATATAGAGTCACTAAAAAGTTCAGACAAAATATACTACTCCAGAAAAACATGTTGGTACTTTCTTCAGCAAATCAGATCAATTTCTGCTGTTTTTTAACGAAATAATTTTTTGAAACGATTTTTAATGACGATGCTGTGTTGCGCACAATACAAAACCCTCGCGGGGATGAAAGCTGAGAAGCAATGATGGAAAAAGGGAGGGCAAACAGGAATGAGTGAGAAGATGCTGAATGAGCAGGAATGCTAGCAGTCCCCAGTGGGAAACTATATCTCAACCACTACTCAGCTCATAATGGCCAGTGAGAGGGGCTGAAATGTGATGAGAGTAAAAGAAATTCAAACAACGTTAAAGCCGCGCTAATGCTTCCTAGAGACTTTATTTTATATCATATCATGGGACATGCAAAGGTAATCTTCTAATTCCTCCTCTAGATACGTTTGTGTTCATGCAAACACGTTGGTGGAAATTGTGGAATTATCCAGTAAGTGGCTGCAGGAAATGATGGGAAATGAATATTCATCCATCCAACCATTTTCTATCTGGCTGGTTAACGAAAGGACTAAAATTCCTGATGCAGCTGCAGGTGGCAAGAGACATTAGCATACGTGTGTGATGCTCATTCAGGTCTCCTGCAGCTGTGTTATGGCCCTTTTTAAAGTACTATGGACAGAGTAATATACAATATTTCCTCAACCTTAGGGAGCTTATTTACTCAAGGGCCAGGTGTTATCAGAGGTGAGCGTTTGACATGTCAATGTTGATGTATTGTGGGCTTCATTTGGGATCTACCAGAATGCAATGAGGGAAAAAATGGGTTTTTATTCTTTGTTGCAAGTCAACTTTAGAAAGCTTTAAAAAAAAAAAAAAAAAGAAAAGGTTTTGGAGTGGTCAAAGTCCTGACTTCAATCTGATTGAAATACTGTGGCATGACTTAAAAAGGCTGTTCATGCTTGAAAGCACTTCGGTGTTGCTGACTTGGAGCAATCCTGCGAGGGAGAATGTGTCAAAGTGTCTCCACAGAGACCCAATGCTAGTTACACAAAACACTTGTTTTCAGTTCTTGTTACCCAGGGTGGACCAAACAGTTTTAGTACTTTTTCACGCAGGGCCAGATTACTTTATATTGTTATATTTATATATATATATATATATATATATATATATATATATATATATATATATATATATATATATATATATATATATATATATATATATATATATATATATATATTTTATTTTTTATTATATTTTATGGTTATGAATTCAATAGTTAATTTCATATGCCAAACCCAGTTTGAGGGCTCACGTTTGTCAATGTTTGCAATTGGCTATTTATGCACCCAAAACTCATTAAGAGGATCAGGTCACTTTTAATAAGAATTTAAATGTCTATATTCTAATGCAATATGGGATACAAGTCAAGAAAGATTGTGTGCATTTCATGGAGTCTTTCCTTAATAGTATGACTCAAAGCCCAAATGTATCCTCATTTTCTCTAAATGCTGTCTCTGGAATCTTTGATCAGGCAAGAAAGTGGTACATACTTTACTGTGACAGGCAAAGCACCCAAATACCAATAGAGAATGAATCTCTGTGCGGCAATAATTGGATTATCTCACACTGATATCATTACTGCCAGTGATTCACTCTGATCATTGATTGCATTTTTCAATTTACTTCACTATTAATGTGAGTGGTCTGACTGAACAATCTTCTGAAGAGTCCATGACTTAGTCAATAGCTTTCACACCAGCAAAAATAAAAAATGAAAATTGGACTTATAAGCAAGACAAATACTTTCTTTTCTGGTGCTCAACTTGCATTAGTCATCCGAGAATATTTTGTGACAGCCAATGTTAATGACTATTTCCAATCTTAGTCTATCATAAATGTAATAGCAAATAAGAAAAATAATTATCAAAGCAAAGTCCTGAGAAAATAATCGAATACCAGGACTGCAAGGGAGTCGATAGAACGCTATCAAAAGTAGTGAGAGGGGTAAATGTTGATATAAATTGCTAAATGAGTTCAGTGAATCAAATAAGCAGTATGCGAGAGAGAGAGCCACAACGAATAGTACTTCCAGTAATTGTGGTGAGGTCAAAAGACTAATGGCGGCAAGCACTGTACTCTTATGAATGTAGCCTCCCCCAATCCACCAACCACTTCCAACCTTTTCAGTGTTATTGATCCACAGATAGCAGGATTTTCAAAACCAGATAACCATGCTTTCCGAGTGCTTGCTAAAGAGGTTAAGATCCAACCCACACATTATTTTATGAGGACGCATGAAAACAATGGACCTCGTATGTAAGCGTTGCACAAAATGACAAACACTTTGTCATTTTAGATTTTTTTATTGCCTGAAAATCTCTTGTATTTGCCGGATTGTTTTTTTTTGCTTTGGTGCTATTTGATGGAATATTTGAATTGATAGGTTAAATTATTTCATTGCGTTTTCAAAGCTAAGTTCCCTATATTGCCAGCCAAGTATTATAACTGACCTTTCAAAACTCACAAGAAATTATGACAAGAAAAAAAAGACTATTTCAGCAAGAAGAAAAGGGTAAATTTCTACCTTTTTATCGTTCAGACCTTGGGTTGCTTTCACCAATAACTGACCCCAAAAATGAACAAAAGGTTTTGGTATGAAAAACAAGAACGATGTTAAGCAGAATAGTGATAATAGAATAGTAATATTTTTTTGCCTTTGTGACACGACAAAGTACATAACAAAAACCAATCCCGAGAAAGGGCTTTTGATGGCAAAATAAATGTATTTATAGATATATATACACAACTAAGAAGTGCACCGGGAGCGCCACTGCCTTGAAGCATGGTCCAAGATAAATGTCAGTGGCATTTTTAAAAGGTGTTCCTTATTTGCAACAATCGTGACGCACAATTTCCACAGCCAACCGCACACATTCTGCTCAGTGGTGCCTTAATGTGTCCAATTTCCAGCATGTTGGCTTTTCTCTCCCACAAAAAGAATTCTGCTCTATTTTTGTGCTTAGTGCATGTCCGGCCTGAGGCGTGGTCTAAATTTGCTCACGGGCAGGCTAAATTAAGTTTTGCTATTTTCGCAGTGGGTACAGCATGAAGCATTTATAAAAATAAAAAAAAAAACTGTTTTGTTTATTCCTTCAAAGGATATCCTCTTGAGATTTCATTTTCGCCCCAATAATGATGCTTAAAAATTAAACAAATTATAAGGTATAAAATAATGAACATGAATGCAAAACATAAAATAACACAAACACTCTTACTTAACTGCTCACATTGTATTATTAAACCTATTTCCGTCCATATTTTTTACTCCTTCCTTTATCACTTTACCACTTTTCCAGGCTTTGTTCTCGCCTTCCTTTACTCTTACGCATGGCGGCCAGTTCTTTTCTTTAAAACATCAATACACTATTGTGCAGTGGCTGCCATCTTCTAACACAAATTTTCTTCTCAAATGGGGATGTGAGGCATTCTGCCTTGCTGTACAATCCTTTATTGATTGTCCAATCGCATGTAAGAAGGGGCGAATGGCTACAAAATAATGAACGACTGAAAGATAGAAGCAGAAGAGACGGGTCAAAAGGGTAGCTTTTTGTATTTTTAAAATCTCGAACATTAACAATTAAATAGCTTGCATACAATTTTTTTTTTACACCCAATTTAATCTTTACAGTCTGTCTGTCTCTGAAGAGTTTATTTTAATTGAAACTTCCCAACACAACAATTACAAATACATTTGATTCATGGTTAAATAGAATAATGTTGCTTTTTTTTTTTCACAATAGAACTTTCTAGCACACATACAAGCGCACACACCATTTTCATCATTGTGACTGACACTTTCCAACAAGCAATTAGTTGTGCATGAGTAGGAGAAAAATGAATATGTTGAGAAACGGTAACTTGCCAGAACATGGCAGGAAGAATGACAGAAATAATTATTGAAAACTCAAAAGTGTATGGGTTTTTCTATTGCCTTGCATCTGTAAGATAGGAATTTGAGTGAAGGCATTTAACTCAGGTGTGATATCTCATTCCGATGTGAAAACATAGAATGTGATTAAAATCTTTGCTTGCCAGACAAATGTCGCAACTGGTTATTCTCCTGTTTTAAATCTGTTATCTGTAACACAGCCGGAAAATGTTGAGGCGGGCGGGAATAAAATAAAATGGGAACCTTAAAAGAAAAAAATATACATTGATATATTGTTAAAATGCCGCAATAAATATGTTCCGTTTTTCATAGTATACTAAATTATTTTATTTGCTGAAAGACTCAATTGCTCATGACCTTTTTAAAGTGTCCACAATATGTAAAACTCCTCAATGGTAAAGTACCTAAAGAAATTAAAGACAGAAAGCTTTGTATTACAGGAAGGACAGAGAACGGCGAGTATATTAAGGCAGGCGGTAAAAAAAAAAAAAAAAAAAGCAGTTAGCATAGCAGGGTGGGGGTTGCATGCAGAGAATAAGAGCTTCCTTTTCTAATTCCACAGACCATTAAATTGTAATTTCAGAGCTTGATATATTTATGCATTAAAACATTATGGGAGCCTACCCAAGCAATTACTATGCAGGCACAGTTTCTCACCCTCTACCTCATCGGCAGAATGTGGCACAATCACATGCATGAAATATCGGCCCCGCAACACGCCACATATCAACCAAAGCTTTTTCCAAAGTGAAATTGACCCACAAAAACTCAGCGCTGTGCAATTGTTGGAGGAAACAATCATCCATTGAAATATGACGCCATGTTTGTCTCATGAATAAGTCATGATTTACATGATGTTTCAAGTGACTTTTTATTGGTCCAATTTGAATATGGTTCTCATGACACCCTGAAGATGATTGAACTTGAACACCCACAGATCACAACCATGGGTTTCTTCCAAATGCAGATTAGAACACGACATTAATCAAATGCAGGATTATAGTGGGAGTGGATAGATTTCATTTCAGCTCGAATTTAACAGGCTCTTTGACGTCATTGAAAATATAAACTGTAAATTGAAGTCTGGAGAGCTCATTCCAGCCAACTTTTACTAGATCGATCGATAAATAAATAAAAAGAATAATAAAAAATAATCATAAAAAATAAATAAATGAATAAATAAATTTAAAAAATTAATAAATAAATAAATAAATAGCAACGCAACAGCAAGCAGTAGCTTACAACTGAGACCAAATGATAGAAGTAGAAATAAAGAGGAGGGTTGGGGGGGTGGCTCAGTCATGAGTGCCTGCCCTCAACTGAGGCATTAAACAGTCTAATTACTATTGGGACAAAGGATCTCTTGAACTACTCAGTATTGAGATGAATTACTGTTGCTCTTCCCCACTAGGGTGAAGTGATGAAAGTGGTCGACATCGTCCATAGCTTGTCCTGCATCAGCCTCCCCAGCCACTCGGCTTCAAAAAGTGGTCAACTATGTTTGACTAAATATGCGCTACAATACTTTTGTTCACAATCACAAGTAAGAAGGTTCATTTTGAACACAACAAAGCAGGACTTTTTTTCCCCAGAACTTTGCACAAGTATAAATAAGCTCATGAGGTCTGTAATTTAAATTTCGTCCGGGAAGTTCTCAAGAGTAAAATCATCGGGCAGCAGTGCATATCCTCACAAAAACAAATCATGACCCGGTCATGAGGTCGTATTTTTTGACGGCTTCGCCGCAACAACCGTTTCCTCCGTGTTGTTAGAGCTGCTCCCGGCCGGCAGAAAGTGTCGGATGTCTTAAAACACCTTCACAGTAGAGGACACATCCGTTGAAGTCCTGAATGGTGATCTTCAGAGAAGTAGTTAGGAGTCCCATTAAAATCTCTAAAGTTTATGGCAACTGCTGTGAAAAGTTACAATGGCAGAGATAGGAGAAGATGACTTTGCGGCTATAAATACTTAAATTGCTGATATCAGACTTTCACCAACAGTTTTTTTTTCTAACAAACCACCTTGTGTTTCCAAAAATGGAAACCAGATTGTTTTCCTTGCCTGACAATAATTTTGAAGAAAACCTTGGTGAATATAAAAAAAAATACATTATATTATATTATATAGTCTTGCAGTTTGAGGAGTATTTTTTATTGTTTTTGTCATTTATTGTAATTTCTATTAATCAAGAAACAAACTTCTTGCGTTAAGTATATCTGTAAAATGAATTGGATGATTTAAATAAGCTTCAGAAAAATCTGCTGGTCTTTTTCAGTACTGATTATATGATTCTTCCAGATTTCATCAGATCCAAAAAGAGTCTATTTTAGTAATGCTTAGTGTAACTATAGGAGAAAGTATGCTTTCCTCATGTCACACAATCCATCACAGGCAACCCTCCTTGCGGGTGGATCAGTGCAGGTTACTGTTGCACTCCCTAAGCTAAGTTGTGTGAACTTGATGTATGTGCTGTCCACCGGCAGTTAATGAAAGAACAGACAGAGCAGCCTACTTGTTTCTTTTTTTTTTTCTTCACATCCTCACCAGGGTCACGGATGTGCTGGAGTCTATCTGAGCAATCTTTGGTAGGCGGGGCTACACCCTGAAACAATTGCCAGCCACGGGGAGAACATGCAAACTCCACCACCTCTGTATTTTGAGGCGCAAAATATATATTTGAAGGGTGGCTTTTGGATTTGAAGTGAGTTTTAATTGGTAAGGCAAGGCAAGCATCTTTGAAGCCACAACTCTTCCACTTTACTCTCCACTCGCTCTACCCCTGAGACCAAAAGACATATATAGACAGAGACAGAGTTCATGTATGTTTTAATTTAAGTGCGCTCATTTATGTCAATATGTACATTGGCATGCCAGTTCAAGCCAGAAACTCAATTAGATGAAGCCGTTTCAATCAGTTTGTTTTGCTTTTGTTTACTCTCTTCTCCTCTCACGATCTCAAACAACTCGAACGCTTTTTGCTCTAATGAGCCCTCACGTTCACTCACTTTTCTGTAGCTGTCAACATCTCGGTTGAAATCTCCCTCATGCAACAAATCACAAAGGTTTCTCAAGTCAACTACATAGTATAGAGTGGATTTAAATGACTAATTGAATCCCCACAATGCATCGAATGATAATAATAGACATTGAATACAGTCTGTCACTCCAGGTAAAAAAAAAAAATGACAATGATATGTATTAAATTTCGAAACATGCCACTCCAGCAGCAGATTGCAAGATTCCAGTGAGCAGAGAAGTTCGATATAGGCACAGTGTGTGGAAAACAAGCTGGGTAGCTGTAAGGCTAACATCCACTTGCCTGAGGCTGAGCTGATCTAATTGGCAGCTGTCTGACATCTCAGGCGAGCCGGTGCTGCCATTTTGTGTCCTGATCAAAGGTGAATACGAGCTGTTAGGTGCTGTGGGAATTGGGCTGGGGTTGGGGTCAAAACTATCAAATGCTGAGAACCTGAAAATATTTAATTTGACCTTAGCTTTCCAAATTTTACATTGTATTTTTAATATTTTTGTGGTTTCTGTCTCGTGAGACATTTAGGCGACTATCGAATTATAATTGCATTATTTAAAAAAAGACTAATTAGCGAGATGAAAGTAAAGTCAAGTAAATAAAGTACAACAAGTCAAATATATTTGTTAATGCGTTCCATGAGGTTGCTTGATCATTGTTCCTGTATTTATTTCTTATATAGGCACAAAGTAACTGTTACATTCAACAACTCATTCTAGCTGGACTTCCAACATTACAAAACTGCAATTTCCTACACGGCACCAGAAATAAACTGCACACTTCCATCATATTGCAAGATAAGCTATGCATACGATTCAATAGGTTGACCCACAACTATAGTATCGGGAGGGATAAGAAAAGAAAAATACTGCCCATTCTGTCATTTGTTATTTTTTTGGAGCTATTAAATCACAAATGATTGTCACGTGACCTTTTCTCCATTTGCTTGGAGCTCCATTGCATAAAAACAATTTTATTAATCCATGTCCTATAGTAGAAGTAATTCATTATCAGAATTTCTGTTTGTCAAATTATGCAATGCTAAATTACTCAACAAAAAGGAGAAAAGAAAAAATCTTTATTTCCTTGAGGCAAAACTCTTTAAATGAAATCGAATTCACAGTGGTAGATTATCTGCGCCCAAATAATATGTTAGAGTGACCTTTCCGAGCCATTTTTAACTTAAGAGCCTAAAGCTAGAGCAGTGAAGTGAGCCATAGACAGGAATGTTATAAAGTCTTTTAATATCCGTCTCCTAGAGTTAAGGTCTTTCCCCAGGCCCTGCTCATTGAATCCCTGTTTGGTTGGATTTCAAAAAAACATGATCCAAGCTATACTGAAAAAGAATGGCTTGGCCTTTTGGATGAGAAAAGTGATTTCATTTGAGGTTACAGACTGATCGAAAAATTCTTAAAAGAAAAAAGGCTTCTTAAAATAATTTAAAAATATATTAAAATAATTTGACATGCTATTTCAAATAAAAAAAAAAAATATTTTAACAATGAACAATGTGCTAAACATTTAATCACACTGCCGTCTGTTTACCAGTCAGAAATAAAGGTCATCATAAAACTTCACCTGCTTGATATGTGAACTCAGAGGGCTCCTCTGGTCCACCCCTGATAAAGATCAATACATGACTGGAGCAGAGGGCAAACCTTACCCCCGGCAAGTGCATAATCAATACCCATGTGAGTTCTTTCTAATTAAACTGCCACATTAATATCTCTCTCAGTGAAAGCTACAAGATGGCTGGATGACAAGATCAGAAGGGAACTAAGACAGGAAAAGACAGAAAGCAAACTTGAAAGTGCTGCTGAGGAGTAGCAATTTACTTGTTAGTCATGTGATCATTAATACTTATTAGAACAGGCAGGTAATCAATGAAAGGCTAAAAACATAAAAGTTAACTATAAAATGAAAGATCCATCCGTAGCTAATCTTTTCATTTTATTAATTTCATTTTGAGGGTGGATGGCGGTCCTGGATCCCATGAGAAAAGCTCCGCCCACACCTGGAAAATAATATGTGTAACATTTGTCTTCTGGCTGTGGTATTTTTTGTCGGCCTAGCAAAAAAATATAATTGCTTGCATGATAACTCTGTTGTTCCCTCGACGCTTAGTGTTGTTTGCTTTTAAATTGTCGTTGCATAGTAGTCTTTAATTACCGCTATAATATCCTCGCACAAATTAAACACACGCCTTCTCTTGACTTCATTACTGCCTTATTATTCTACATTTCACACCAGTGGCTTGACATCACGTCATCTATTTTTTATCTCTCGCCTTGTAAGAGTAGCGCCACCTTGTGTCACACTCACTAAGTCTTTTTTTTTTTTTGCAACATCTTATCCAAAACCAGCTCACATCTGTGGATTACTTATGAGGAGCACTGCCAGAATCATTTCATATTTTTACTTTAATGCAAATTGCAATGTGGGTTTTGCCATGAACAAAATAAGTGGTATGGCTGGATGATTAGGATATGATAATAAACTGCACAGCCATTCACATTACTCTTTGTACTTGGGGCTCAGGTTAATTTCTTCTACGCTGATGCCCTTAAGTGTTCATATAATACTAGCCCGGACAGGGAAGACTGAATATTACAGTCGGCAAATGAAAACAAATAAAGCGAGAGATTGGTCGGAAACAGGAAAAAAAAATCAACGAATAGGTGCAAGCAGGAAGGAGAGAAGAGGAAGATGCCAAAGAGGAATGTAGAGGGGCATGACTGGAAGAGAGGGGGCTTGGTGGATTAGTGTAAATCAGGTGAGGAGGTGGAGGAGGCATTAATATGTAATTTATTGATGAGGGGTAGAATATGCGTACAGCGCAGGCTCCAGAGTGGAGGCGAAGCAAGCAAATCCAAAGTGCCGTGGAAGTCCCTGACGTTAGCATTATGCGCCTTTCCATTTATGCACTTCATACATACTAATACCTTCACACGCACACACACACATTGACATTGCAGGTCTATTTAGCTATTTACATAAACAAGACACGGGGAAAAGGGATAAATGTAATTTGAGTACGTTTCATTTTTTTCCATTGGGCAGGAATGTTGTATTAGAGCTTTGATGTAACTTAAACAAAGCAAGACGCAAGACCCTTTCAAGTCACCAAAAGAATAATGTGCAATTTAACTTGTTTTGATGGGATTTGAATTCAACGTGGCTGTTTTCCAACATCAAATAGCTTTTTCTTAAGCGGGGCTACTTTTCATGATCACATAGTTGGCTAATGTCTGCATGAGCTGCATTCCCTCGGGCAGTTTCCAAATTTTAAATGCATCTCTCCCATATGTGGTCTTGTAACTATCCACCTTAGACAATGTCCAAAAATGCAGCAGAGCAGAATGGAAAGGATTTGAGGATAGAGATGACTGGTTGGTGGATTTTAGTCCAGAGGAATGGTGGGTGTGCTAAGAAGTTTGGTAGGAGATAAAATGAGGATGCCCGAGAAGATCGATAAATGGCTAACTTGATGGCAGAAGGATGCAGAAGATAGGCTTCGATGGAAACGGGTGTTGTAGCAAGCCAAAAAGGAAGCATGGGGGAATGCAGAGGTTGCTAATTGATTAGCTAAGGCGAGAAAGTCAGAAGCTTCATTTATCAAAGTGCTGCTGGGGGTGTAAACTCCAGCACCCCTTTCAACTGATACACTCTGTTAGACCTTATCACAGCCGCTGTGATCAAGTGTGCCCCGAGCCTTTTCCACACGGTTTAACGCTAACACAGAGAAGCCCTGATGTGTACAAATTTTCATCACAAACGCACTTAGCTAACGTGCAACCAATTCGATGTCCGCATGAATAAATGCATTTGTTGTACATTTGTATTGTCATGTGCAAGGAGAAGCAACATCATGCAAGAGGCCGTGCAGTTTGTGTGTGAGCGTTTGACTTCTTTTTCCATCAGGAGTTGTATTTTTATACTCGCCCACACGTATTGCTCACAATAGCAACGTTGATATTAAAACCTTATGCAATAAAGGTTTCAGCTGCGTTTGCTACTCGGACAAATGGAGGGGTGTATCGTTTGTGGTAGTGTTGTGTTTTTTTTTTTTTTTTGACTGACGTGTAACAAAATAAAAAGTCAATGCACATTGCACAACCGTGCTGAACTGTTGCTTCAAGAATTAAACTATTAGTAGATGAAACATGAATGTGAGCAATGTGATTTGAGTAAAAAAAAAACCATATATTTATTTTTATATATATTTATATTTTATTTTTAAAAAGTTTTTTAAAACACACCAAAAAGTGCAGTGTGAAATGACATATACATATGTAGACACATATAAATTAAAGATGAAAAATATTCAGAGGTGTTTCCTCCCGTGCAAACACAACTACGGGAATCTTTATCATAATTCTACAGCTCATTTTGTTAAGTTTTATATCACTAAACAATATTTGCTAAAAGCAAAGAGAGCCAGCATCTTTGTGCAGCCCACTAAAACCACAGCCAACAATCAATATTTGACTTCAGCAATTTACAAATGACAAAATCCATACACGTTACAATTTTGCCATCCTGCAAGACACCACCTGCGGCAAAGCACAAATACTCGGCTAACACCGATGTTTGTGCAAACACCGGGCTTGCTAAATTCAACTTTCAAAACACATTCTCTCGCTGTCATTTTGAATCTCGCATTTACATTTTAAATTTCATAACACCTCTCTTACCGTATCTAAATATAAAAGAATAAACTCATATTTAATTTGTTACACATGCACCAACCACACACTGATGTAGTGGCTTGGAAACCATTACAGCTGAGTGGTGAGGCAAGTGTCATAAACTACATTATACCACTAGAAGCTCCTTTTATAAAAGCTGACCTGGATAAAATACTCTATATCACCTCTTAATTCTCACCTCGGGTTACATTTCCCACACTAGTTCCTGGCTTGACAGTCAAGACAGGGGGAAAAAAAGAAAATAGTGGCCATGAACCTCAGCGTTCACCCTCCTAGCCTCATAAATATTATATGATGCCTTTCCTGCACAGGAAAACACATTCATAGCTGAAAATGTGGATTTAAACTTGGAGTTGTTAAAATCCTGTGTTGTGGAATGACTTTTACTCCCCGCGATAGGATCTCAGTTTTCCTTTCCTTTGCCTCATTTCATTTTTTTTCAATCATTTGTAATTTGTAGCACCTCAAGGCTCATTAGCATACGGAATTATACGCTATAAACTCTTGGTTGCCAAATCAGTTGGTCCAAAATGATGGTAAAACACAGAAGCCAGTTTTTTTGTTAGCCTCCATTGTTGTCATTCAAGCTCTAGCCAAATCCTCGGCTCTCTTTATGTCCTGCTGTTTTCAGCTCAAACCTCAGGCTCTCGTAGATATGTGAATTTGCACATGCAGCTTCCTCAGATATTATATAAAAAAAATAAATCAAGAAAGCTTTGAGAGCTTATTTAAGATGGCCACACCACTTGAGGAAATGACTAAAAGACTAAGTGTTGGTTTCACCACTGTGTGTGATAACTTGAGAGCTGGCTGATGGATTTCCATTCGATACATCAGGCTGGCCAATATCATCAAACTCTTTGCCATGGTATGATTGCAACAGTAAATTCCTGGCTTGTGTTTCAACCACAGGGTGTGTTGGTAGGATGATAACAGATGTAGCGACCATGTGGAGGCACAGCATTTCACACAGTCATCTCCAAGAGGCAGATGAAATAGAGCGCTTTGAATCTTCAATTTATCCGAATCCACCATTTTTGTTATTATGCAATTTTTATCACAAAGCAATTTTTACCATAGTCGTGTGCAATTTTAGACGCGTGATATGCTTCGAAAACATTTGATTGGATTCCAAATTTATTTACATTTTTTAAAGGTCAGAATTCATTTAATTGTTTTTCTAAAAAGGTCAGAATATCATACATTTCCCGCAGTTGTTATGGATATGATGAGTGCCATTTTTACCCACTTTATAATCTCCTTGTTTTTGACAAACAACTTTTAACTGGCTCATGTAAAATGAAGTAGTGACATATAAAGCCATGAAATGAGTGCCAAAACACAGATCAAAAACTCAGAGCCAGAAGAGGAGTAGTCTATTTAAAGGAAAAACATTTCCCTGAAGTATAATTTGCTGATACAGATACAGTGATGGAGAGAGAAAGCTACAAACACACACATGCACATGAACACACACTCACACACGCTTACATAAAGACGGAGAACTCCCCGATGGCTAGACTAAGAGTAAAAATAAGGAAGAAAAACTAATTAACTGATGAAGTCCATGGTGGGCTCTCTCTCTCTCTCCCTCTCCCTCTCTCTGCACTGAAAAATTCTCCAAATTAGGTGTGTTCTGCCCCCTGCTGTTCACTCACACATCCAGTTATTCACGCTCAGCAAGAATGTTGTGATCAAACAGGAATTATAATGAAGCAGTTGGCCGATAATCGGTATTGTCAAATAACATAATTACTATGATTTATGGCGTGTGTGTGTGTGTATTGCACAGACTGAATGCAGAGTCATGCTTGTGTGCATGTGTATATATACACACACACACAATTATTTAATTTCATTCCCTGCATGTAACGCTGTTGTGTATTCTTATTTTTATATAAGATCTCTCTATATGTAAAATGCAAGGAATACAAAAGCCTCTGCAAGGAAACTTAAGGATTTTTGCTCCCTCTTGTGGTAACTATTAGTTATGGCATGAGCTGAAATTGAAACTATACACTACTGTATGTTGTGTATGTCCAGTAAATAACTGGCAGTTTTAGTTGGTAATAAAAAAATCAAACCTTGCTTTAGTGGGGGAAAAACATGATTGAGAGGAAGCAAATGATTGACTAAACTTGGTGGGACAACTTTGATTGTCAAAATGTTCACGTTGTCCAACTGTACAGTACGAAAAAAAAAGTTTGAGTCCAGCATTGCTGTACTTACAGGGTCGCTCTATTTTCAATCTCTGCAACTTTGTCTCGTTGTTTAAACCTGAAAAAATACAAAGACAATACTACAATGAGATGACCTACATATTCAAAATACGTGCGATACTTGCCAATTTCATTTCATATTTTGATTCAAAATAAAACGTGCTGTTGATTTGAATTGTCATATTTGATGACAGAATATACAGTCAAAAATCAAACATGCTCAGTCATCAATATTCCAAAACCATTTTATTAAAGTCGCCAACCTATTTTGGGTCTGACAATAGTTCCTTCCCTAGTTACCATTTGACGACCCAAACGGTTCTTTTCCAGTCTTTCTGAGAGAAACCAAGACCTTGATTGGACCGGCCTCTGTAATCAACAACATTTATCAAACTCTGAGACCCTTAATTTAGTCATTTATCACACTGTTTGGGCTGCCTGATTAGAATTATAAACTCTCGTCCCTCTTGCCACTCAGCCGATCTCTGAATGAGGACTCTAATTGAATAAGTAGAAGTGCTACCTTGACTGATGACTGTTCTCTCTCGCATGAACTGCTCAAACAGCTTTCTTGGTTTGGGCTGATAGAAAAAGCAATAGCAATAGTTTTGATACATGTGCTTATTACCTCTGCTAGAAGATTTGTAGATATCGCAAATACTGTGCGGCCGAAGAGAATTTTGTCAGCGTGTATGAGTGCAAGGTTTCTTTGCTTTAAGCCAGGGCTCATTTTTGTCAAAAGTAGATAAGGATAATAATTATTACTAAATCACCTACAAATACATCATATTAAATACTGCTTTTTTTTTTTTTTTTTACGTAAGACATGCATCATCTGCTCTGAGAAATGCTCCTATCGTGCCTACTAAATTGCTTACGCACTTATCTTTGGATGACACTATCTCTCCCCATTTATCTATATTTCTTTTTCCGGTCGTCAGATTCTTTGTTTCGGGCGTGTCGTGCTTTCAATGCTTTCCCTATTTTTACTTGACCTGTCTTCCCCTCAATCATGCATTTCTGGCAAGCCATTCTTCTTTTATTCTTCCATCCTCCCAATCTCAGTCTCGCACGGCGATGTATGCATACTCTGATTAAGTTTGGATTAGCCAGGCCGCAGAATAGGCAAGTGAAGCTGGAGGAAGAATAATGATAAGACTGTCAAATGCTGTGGGAGTGGGAGGATAAGAGAATGGGTACAGAAAACTACAGGCATTGGAGAGCCATTTTATTACTACCCATCCATCCATTTTCAGCACTGCTTATCGTGTTGCAAACTCTAAAGTACATGTTAAGGAAAAGCACTGGATGTTTTGCTCCATGTATAATTTTAATTTATGTAACATAATGGCATCAGAATCATTGTAGCAATTTTGCCAAGCAAAACATTTGACTGCTATTGGTTTCAACTTTAAACCGTTTTCTAGACCCCTTTTCAGAATAATAAAATAATTTTGAAATAAATTTAAAAAAAATTGAAATACATTAAAATACATCAAAATAATAAAAATGAAAAATAAAGGTCATTTCTCCAAGACTGTTGACACTACAGTCTTAAATAATTTATCCCTGGGGCTAGTTGAGTACCGGGGTTCAGGACCATGGTCAGCGCCCGATTTGTAAAGTCAACTGAAGAAAACATTCCACACAAACAAAATTGAATCGAAATAATTTCAAATAATTTCAACATAAATAATAAAGATAAAATATAAAAAATAAATAATAAAAATAAAAAATAAAAGTAATTTCTCTACTACAGTCTTAAATAATTTATCCCTGGGGTCAGTTGAGGACCGGGGTTCAGTACCATGGCCAGCGCCCGATTTGGAAAGTCAACTGATGAAAACATCCCACACAAACCAAATTGAAATCGGTAATAGAATCAAATCCAGGCAGACGTGGATCCAATATGCCAAACAATCTAGCATTAGGACGAGCGGGTCACATGCTTACATCTAGTCAGTCATGCTGTGCTGGAGTAGCTCTCCACTGTTCAGACTGAACGCTACCTGGTCATTTCATCAGATGGGAAACAGCAGGCTGTGACTGCGCCATATATCAGGTCCAAATGAGATGTCAGGGGTCAACTGCAGCACAGCACATCGCCCTTTCTCCAAAGGCTGCCTATTTGTCACCACAAATGAGGAAAACAGCATCCTCTGGGGTCCTTGACACACGCACACACACGTACACACAAACAAACACACACGACCAGACACATTCACTAATTAGACAGCCCACACATGGCTGAATGTGTATTATAGAGAAGCACAGACACACATTTTGCTTTTTAGATGGAATTTGAGAAGGACAAATTTCTTAAATAATTAAAATTAATATTCTTATTTCAGATAGGCATCAATGTGTTGGTTTTACCATTTTAGCCAGCAATTATATTCTGCTGTTTCTCACACAATAGGAAACCTTTATAATTATTCAGAGAGATTCAAACTCTTCTGCAGCCTTGTGTATTTAACGTTCAATGGATTCTATGTATGTATATGTGTATAACAGACATAAAATCACTCTTCCATGGCCACGTGGCTGCCACCGACAGCTGTGATAGTTCCAGTTATTGAATCAACGGGTAATTGGTCTCGCTGGAGATAAATGATGGCATATGTGCGTGATTTCATTCTTGTGCATACGCGTATTGGACATGCTAATGTACTCAAATGGTATGCAAAAAAAAAAAAAAAAATCTGAATTCCCATCTTGATAATTACCCATGAGGAAAGATAGCGAGGTGGCCGCATTTACTAAAGTGTAACTCGACACCTAATGCTGTGTTGCAGCAACAAAATGATATCACTGGAGAGTACATCACAAAATTGCACGTTCATGGAGCTTCACTAAAAAACCTGAAATCAAAACACAATGTCATTGAGCAATCTATGAGAAAGTGTATGTAAATAATCCATCCTTGTGAAGCACACGTGGACATAATCTCCACTTAGATGAAAAGAAATAAGTGTCTGCTTGAAGATGGCTCTTGGGTGGATTTGAAGGTGTCAGCTTTAGTATCTTAAGAGAGATCGAGCATTTAAACACACACACACACACGCGTGTGCGAATAGCCCCGTATCAGCAGTGGCCTTTCCTGGCAGAGACACTGAGCTTCTGCGTGTATCATAGCAAAACCTTTGATGTGCAGAACCATTTTGCATGCTGCTGATCCCCTTCCACGCTCTGTCTTCTTCTCATACGCACACACACAAACACAGCGCCAGGACTGAGGTAGATGTCCAAGTTATCTAATGCTTTCAGTGCATGTTGTGCTGCCAGACTCAATCTGGTCTGAGCCAGTTCCTAACGAAGAACCAGCCAGGATGCAACATCAAACGACATGTAAAAAATAATCGACTAACCGGATGGCAGGGAGAAAAAGCTTATGCCCATTTTAAGAGAATAGAAGAGAATAATTTAGGATGAGATGTTTCTGATACCAAAGTGACTTTAGCTTAATTTTAATTTTATACATTTGGTCTCTACTGGAATAGTACACACTATACGTATTTTAGTATTTAATTGTGCAAGTATGTGGAGCCTGCAGACGTGGCACAGGTCGTGCAGCATCTCCAGGAACGCACATCCGTACACGTCAATCCATCAAGATTTGTGTTACCCGGCACAGTGTCAAGAATGGGGAGGAGATAGCAGGTGACAAGCTAGTACACACCTCCATTTGGATGAGGCTCTGGGAGAGCAATGACACATCAGCAGATGGTCAATGCACTCATTTTGAATCCTCTGTGCAAAATGAAAAGCAGAGCTTTATCTCAACCAACTCCAAATTTAAAATCCAATTTTTTCAACTGGAATATTTTATTAAGATTGTTTGTGTGCATAAACTGAAGAAAAACTCCCTTGAATAAAAATTCAAGTTATTAAATCTATTAAATCTTCAATGGTGCACAAAGATGGACGTTTCTCATAAACATACAGCAGTTTCAAGCGAGCTGTAATCTCTCCATCGCAAGATCTCCACGCACCAAAAATCTTGCATTAGATAAAGATGGTCTCACTGTCAAGTAAGATTAATGATAATTAGGAGAAATGTCAATCAATCACTGTATTTGACTTAAAAAGTCATTTGTTTTTTGATGGAGCATTTTATTCTTTGTGCTTTCCAAAATAACAGCAGCGACTTTTGCATTTGCCTCCGCCTTATTACAAAGAAGCCGGCGCCTTCTTCAAGATGAAAAGCTAAAAGCTGCCTCATAAATACCACTGAACAAAAATCAGGCAGGCAGCTTAGGTGACACTGTATTCATCTTTGAGGTGATGAAAGCATTAGATGCTACTTTTCCAGGCACCGTGAAGCCCATGAAGATTAGTCTCATGCTTGTTTATTAATGCAAAGCGTGTATATGCTCAAAAGCCCAGATCTGAGAGAAAATCCATCATCACATGAAAGGCTGCTAAACCTCTGCCAGTGTTACCAATACCAGCACATAGCTCTGGCACGATCACACAAACACACACAGACTTGTTAGCATTCTCCTCCGCATCCCACCTGCTGACACTGCTATTGATTACACTAGGGGACCTTCATGACCCTGCACAGTGAGAATCCACCATAAATGCATAGTTTCTTCTACAGTTGATAACCTGGCCCTGGCCTTGGTCCTGAAGAGTTTCACAGCCTATTCAACCAGGCAAATAACAACTTGGTTTAATGATTGGATATTTTGGTATTCAATTTTCTCCACACCGACTCAAAACGTCCCAAGTCGAGGTCAGAAGCATTATAGAGATGGTGATATGATCTCGCTTTTTGGAAATGGTATGGCCCGGAAGCAGGAGGGAAGTCTATGTGAACAGTGTGTGAATGCACACCTCTGTCTTGGGTTAATTATTATTAGTTTTTATATTTGTATTTTTAATATTTTTTTCATTTTATTTTTATAAATACACATAATCTCTGTTGGATTTTCTCTTCGTATTTGTTAGGACAAAACGATGTTCAAATTTCACTTGGTACACTGGGAAATTCATATATATCATATATTCCCTTTTTGAATTGAACTGTTGGCAAAAAAGATGATTTCCATGCTATTGTTACTTGTTTGCATGTAGCCTGACAATGTTGTTACAACAGATTTGTTCGGTTTGGTAAATACACTCATGTTAATTAAAATATTATGAGGAATGCTAATTATTCAAAAGAAAATCCGACGCCTACACTCCAAGTCATAATTACTGCCGACCCTGAGCAGTGATAATGTTTTTTTTTTTAATATGCCAGAAGACTGATGTGTAGTAAACAGGAAAGAGAAAATGACATCTTTGTTTGTAGTATACGTGTTTTGTCCAAGCCCATGAAACAAAAGTATGCATCTGCTGGGCTCAGCTGCTGCCGTCTCTGTCGGTGTCCCTCTGTGGTAGCGGCAGGAACATTTTAATCACTTGCTGGCAGATTAAAGAGGGGGTGGAATGAAAAAAGATGAGAAATATCTGCCGCTGCTTCCTAGAAGATGGAGGCGAGTAGGGAGGCCCCCGGAAGGCAGAGAACCGGGAGAGAGGTGGATATGCTTTTGTTGACGCAGCAACAACAAATATTAATAATGAGAGATGGATAGAGTGAGGACTGAGGGTGTGTGTGGGGGGCACTAGACATTTATCGCTTCTGCCAGAAATGATGGCGTACATGACAGCAAGGGCCACACCTGTGACTCAACAGTACAAATGCTTTCATAAATTACAACTAAAAGAATGTTCATACAGAAAAACAAGCTGTTCATGCACTGATTGTCACAAAGAACAACATTTCTTAATAGCCCTTTGCTGAGTCTTAACTTTAATCTGACTGGGCAGCATCTTTTTAGACAATACTCACTATGGTGAAAAAGTAATTGACATTTCTAGACATCTATTGTCGGAGGCTGAAGTGGATCATTCTGCTCTCTGAAACAAAAAAAAAAAAAATCATGTGTGATGGGAATGTAAATCTTTTCTGTGCTGGAGTGACTTTGCCAAGCCAAGCGGAGCAAAAGATTATATTGTCAATAAAAGACTCAGCAAGCCCCTACTCACTTTTGAGTAGAAGAAACTAGCTCTGAGTTTCCTTTTCTACATTCCTTATGCAAACATAACTGGCAAAGTAATGAAAAATAGACAAAAAGTCTTTTCTGAAAATCTAATAATGCTCGCCGAAATTCTTATTGCAATTCTGAGCCATGTTGATTAACACCGACTTTGTGTCACCATTAGTCTAATCATTTTCCACAAACTCCAATTAATGCGTATGTAAATGAACATGATTTTCCACATGGCTCCAATATTAACTCTCAAACACTGGCTGCTAAACGCTCTCCCCGGGCCTGGTTACTGCTGAATTGGTGCTGGCAGTCTGTCGGCATGCAAAAGGCTCTTTGGACTTTCATGAGGCAATCAATAGATGGTCCCTGCCTACATGACAGGCAGATTGTTGCCAGCCAAACAGCAGATGCTTCTCTCCCTTTTTTTGCATATTTACCACATGAAAGATGTCGACATGCAAGAGTGCTTTCTCCCTACATGCTTTAATTAGTCCATATTGATTTCGTCTCAGTATTTCCCCCATATGGTTAAAATGATCATTGCACTTAACTAATTAATGCTTGAATATGAAAAACCATCATCACATTTTAACACTATTTGATTGAAAAAATGCGACTGCAGAGTGCCTAAAGTGGTCACATATTAGAAATATTTTTCTTAAACAGCAGAGGTTTGAGTACTCAGAATTAAACTTATTCATTTTCTGTTGGAGGTTTCTATTATTGTCATTTTAGTTTTCATCTAGCCATTAACTGAACCGCTTTGGGGTCAGGGGTCACCAAGCCTGTTATAGTTGCAGCCCTACAACAACAAATTATCACAGCAAGCTCTGTGAAAGCCTGAAAACGATTCTGATGATTTAATGGAGGAATCAACACAACAAAAAAATGTTCAAAAAAATAGATTGCAAATAAAGTGGGAAAAAAATCTGACTATACAGAGTACTGAGAAATAATGGATTTTTAACAATGGCAGTACAGACCATCCCTGGAGTGAACGAGATTCTTTGCCGATTCTTTGCAATGACATCATGATTACATTACATTACCGTTTTTGCATGAAATATTAAATATCTGCCATTCTCATTCATCCGAGAGCATACGAGAGAACATGCAAAGTCCTCACCTGAGATTTGACCCCTGAAAGCAGATCAACTAACCACCAGTCCACCATTCTACTCAAGTGTGTCACATAAAAATAAAATAACCAGCTATAACTCATACATCACTTTCATACACATTTTTGACCCTCTTTGATTTGTGGGGCTATTATGTCAAGTGCAGATGTAGGCACAGTCCCAGCAGAGGTCCGAAAGGAGCAGCTGAACAGGAATCATCAAGCTTGGGGGGCTACTAACAGCAATTAAGTTAATTTTTTTCTTGATTGCATTCTATTCCTTAAAGCCACCAGAATGCATGCAAAACATTCAGACATCAACAACAAATAAATTGAAGAGCCACGGAAACCAATGTGCAGAAGCGCACCTATGACAGTGAAATATAATTCAAGACACCATGAAGAGATCTTTTTTTTGTGTGTCGGTTGCAGGTCCACTCACCAGGTTGCACACCTCTGGATACTCCGCGGTGAGGAAGACCGTCACTACTGGAGGAACCCACGCGCGCTTCGCGCTGCACTTCTGCTCTCCAGCTTGAGGCTGCTGTGACAGTAAAGCTAGCGAGATGCACTGAAGCCACTCTACCAGAAACTGTAAGTAGACCTTCAAAATAAAATATTATGTACGGAACCTTGTAAAAAATATGAACATGCTTTATTTTTTTATGCTGGGATAAACTGGGACAGTCTGAAAAGCTTGAAGTAATTGTTACTGTCGGAAACTGCTTTTAATATTCCTTAGAATGATAAAACAAAATTTCTGAAACAACTGAGGAAAATTTGTGAAATCAGAAAATTTGTGTGAAATCAGAACACTTCACCAGCAGTTGCTGTTCAACCTCCGAGTTTCCACTGAAATGAAAATGGAAGACATGTCTTCCAGGGTCAAAATTTTGCCAACATAACAACTGGTGGGTTGCACTGAGAGTGAATCTCTTTCGACTGCCTGAGGGCCATGTTCCCTTATCTGTTCACGAGGCCATCTTTTTCCATTAGTTCATCAGAGTGGCGTCATATGTCGTCCCTCAGGTCAAAGCGAATTTTTCCTCTTCGGTAGGAACTAAAACCTGGGCCTGCTCATTCAATGCGGATCAATATAGATCAATCAAGAGAAATCTGTGAATCAGGCCTTGCTGACTTTGATTGCACGGACGTGAAAAGCATTGTTGGTATGTGTGTACCTCTCTCAAAAAGTTCAGAAATGTGTTGATTGCTTTTCTAAAAGACTACAAAGTTGCAGGGCGTCATTGAAACTGCTGAGATATTGATTATGAATTTTATTTGAGTCCATGGAATTCCATCGAAAGTTTTATCTGACAGAAGCCAGCAGCTCTTCCATTTGGCCAGAGAACAATTTGTTAACTGGCTCACTTATTGGCTTCTCCCCTATCGAGGTGTCTCGAGGCTGTCAGCCTCATCTGCCCGAGAAGAAATGTCTGTGCCTGCAATCGGGAAGCACATCTGCGGAGGGTCATGCAGACCTCTGCAAGCCTGTAATACAAATGTGGAACTGGGCCAACCCTTCTACTTTATGCTCTTTTCAATTACGTTTTGCATTTTAAGCAGACAGTTAATCAACAACTTGAAATTGCCCCCCCCCCCCAAAAAAATCCCTCTTATTTACAGTATAAATAAATAGGAATAAAAGCCTCAATGCTAAATTTGGCTAATGATCAATATACTGTAGCTGCAATATAAAAGTTCATTAAGAGTGACCCAGGTAAAATGTGTGACCTGGTGACTAGGAAGCAATTTGTACTCTGCTACCATAAAACATGAATAAGTCAGGAAGAGAACAGGGTGACATTGCTGGAATGGATGATCCTGTGCCAGCTTTAATTTGTGCAAATGCACAGAAGTGTACATGCGTGCACGTTGTACAGAGAGAATAGAGGCCCATTATTTATATTGTGCCAGCAAAATATAAATCACAGCAGACAGGACCAAGAAGGTTTGTCACAGCTCTGTGACAACACCACCATACACGGTTTGGATGCCTATGGGTTCACTTTTAAAAAAAAATTAAAATTCAATTAAATAAAACCATTCCAAAATTCAATGAATTCATTTAAATTTGTTTTTAATTGTGTTAATCTAAATAGAAAAATATGTCCATCTAATAGTAACGAGTCTTAGTGAGAAATATTTTCATAGTCCTTATGAAGTGCAATATTGGCTCAGGTTCCATCATTATTTTTACTTTGCAGAGACTAAATGCTGTGATAATATTTGAAGCTTCAATCAGTATGCATGCAGAGGTGTAACTGATGAAAAAGACATCACGCAGTGATTTAATGTGGACATACTCATCAGCAGTCCAAGCAGCGCCATTTGCGGTCATTGGCGTCTGGCCTTGTGATAGAAATTTCAGCCTGTCCGGATTTAATGATAACGTTTAAACTCAATCGTAGCATGAGGTCTCTATCTAGTGAATTGGTTGGGCATAGGTCAGGTAGCCGCCCCAAAAAAAAATTGGTTTGGAAAACCTCTCTAATTGCATTGGGGATAAGTGTAACTAATGCTGAATTTTACTTGAGAAATGTCACAGGACTTCATGATTGACCTTACAGCCCTCGATTCAACTAAAACCACAAATGGGTTCCGCTTCCAAACTTGAAATAGTGGCAAAGTTCAGAAGCATTAAATAGTTGAATCAATGAGTGTGGCCTACCAATAGAGGGCGCCTGCGTACCACTTGTAGTAAAATCACTGAATTAGGATTTTTTTTTCCTCAAAATAATATCACTATTTAATCAGCATTTACGAAAATGGATGGACAGACTGTGTGATTAACAAAAGTGTAGTCGATCATATTTTGAGATGGTTCTCAGTCAACAAGCTAATACTCTCCATTGCATCACTGACAAATACATCCCAATGAATGTTGATGATGGTCAATTGGAGGTCATTGTTCCCATAGCAAACTATTACCGCCGAAAATGATTGCTGCATGTACAATCACGCTTCAGTCTTTTGACCAGAATAAGATCATAACACTGATTATCACGGCTGTCGGTTTTGATTGATGTGTTTGCATGCCAATACATGCACACAAACAGCTTAGTGTTTAGTGGGCCCATTATTTATGTCACGCAGAAGAAGTTGAGTTGTTTACACGAGTATTTGACCAACATGAAGTTTCTGAATCTAAAATAGATCAGTGTTGCTATCTGATAGACCTATTTTGGGCTTTACAACTCCATAACTATTCAATTTGTGGAATCCAAGTATTGTAAATGGACTTTTGGATCGGACCATGAGGATAATTTTTGCCACTCACTGGACCATTTGAACAAAGCTGTTGTCTTTGAACAATGCCAAAGCAGCTGTCAGTTTCTTAGCTTGAGTGGCCATCTGAGAATCTTTAAGAGTGCGATAAAATAAATACCTTTTATATGCTTAGTTTCCTTTAAAATAGGAGTCATAAAACTTGTCTTCATCCCAGGCCAGAATGTACCTATAATTGCCCTCAGGGGGGGCGGTTATATTGCCAAAACATCTCAACTAAACTTAACTTTATTAATAGAGCACTTTAAAAACAACCGCAGCTGTACATAAAGCGAAACTCCCACATTAAAAGTTGAAACAATAAATTAGTAACATAAAAACACAAAAATGCTGTCTCAGGAGTCAAAGGTCAAAGAATGCAAATGTATTTCAGACGAGATTTGAAGATCGATAGAGAGCGGCCTTGTTTAATGAAACATCATTCTTAGTGAAGGGAGACCAGAATTGGAGTTATGTGCTCCCTCCTACGAGCTCCAGTTAAGTTTAAAGACGCCACAATAAATTTAATCACCCTCAAATTTAATTAAGTTCAAGCATGCCTGGTAGTGTGGCCGAGCGGTCTAAGGCGCTGGATTTAGGCTCCAGTCTCTCATGAGGCGTGGGTTCAAATCCCACCACTGCCATTTATTTATGACCCATTTTGGTTAGCACATCTGCCCCACATTTAGTAGTTCATGGTTTGATTCCAGCCAGGCAGTTGCAACTCCGCAACTCTTGTGAGGACCACTCCTTCAAGTTTTCTCCTCTTTGACTAAAAAAATGAAGGCAATTAACCCCTCTGAATCCATTTCAAAAGTTTGCAAACATCAATTTTCAGAGTTACTGGCTTTCACTTAAACATCTAGTCCCAAGGGGGAGAAACCAGGCTGGAGGGAAGGTGAGAAAGAGAAATTTGGTTGAGGGATTTTTCCAGGTGTTGTGCGCGTCTCCGCCCACCACCCATCCGTCCATCCCCCCCCAATCTACACGTCCCCCTCGGGTCCAGTCGAGTCCGGGGGTCGGCATCTGGAGGGTTGGCTTACAAGGGGGGCGGGCCACAGTGACTGGGACCGAGTGTTGCTGGAGCCAAATCGGACACCAGTGAGTGGCCACAACGCAGACGGGACAGCAATAGAAGCATAGATTACTCCTGCCAATTGGTCAATAGCTCTCATTTGGTTTGAACATTCATTTTAGGAATCTTTTGGAGCGCAGAAAAAAAAAAACTTCATTCATCAGACTTGGAGTGGCATCACGGAGACTTCTTTTCTAGACAGGATGTCGGCACTCTCCGTGAATGACCACCTTGAAGGGATTTTATCAGATTTTGAAGGTATGTGAAGTTGTAATATTGAATTGCTTTACTGCCGCTCGTTTTGTTGCTGTAGTAAAACGCAAAGGTGTAATTGCACCCTTGAGCTGTTTGTTCATTCAGTGCAAAGAGGAGACTTCTTGTCTGCATTGGGGCTGGTTGCACAGGAGTGGCATGACCTTCTATATTGACGTTTAAAAAAAATAATTTACGAGGAGTTAAAAGAAAAAACACATCAATTAACTTAATATAAATTTTTTTGGGACACTTGATTGGAAAACTCATTTTGAAATGTGATGTCAAAGAAAATAGTTTGTTCAATGTATTTTGAAGAGGGTTTTTGAAAAAAAAAAGTGGTGACAATTTGTGGTAGACTAGAATAAAACAATAAAACAATATGGCTGGTGGTATTTTGCACCCAGGCCTTCAATTTGACATTAGTATGACACAAAACTAAAATAAATGCTTTGCTCCCAAAACATCCTCATTATTAATTCACAATCCTTAGAGTTAAATGTAAAACACTCCGAGCAGGTAAGCGACCAACAAACTAACAAAAACAAACCCCTCTGTGTGAGAGAGAACGTATGCATCCCATCAGGAGACAATAGCAGCTCTTCAGCTGCAGGAAATTTGGCTTTGTGAATGGACACCCTGTTTGACTCTGTTTCATCACATCCTGATGTTCATACCCACATACAGTCGGCTTGCTTGACTGACATTCACTTTTCCGTATCTCACCTCATCTTCTCTTATCTAATATCAGATATGTACTTTATATTTTCAATTTTAGATAGATAGATTTCTGCTTTCTTGCTCTTGGTTCAGTCTGTCCAATGATTGGAGATAAACAACCAAGACAACAATGAAAAATAAAATATTTTTATTTGCGGACATTTCCATCATGAGAAAAGCAGATGTTAAAAACGGCACACTCCCAGCTCCTCATCAGGGTGATCCATCTTGTCCTGAGGCCCCGCAGGGCCAGCGCAACAAAAGCTGCCCTCTCTCCTTTCATTCTTAACTCTCTTTCCACATTCCTTTACTAAGACAGGTGTTGATTTGTGCTTCTAAACAAATTAGTGTAGCCTTGAGCTATAGACTGCCACAGTAGCTTCTTTTTCACAATTGTACTGTATGGCTTATGGACACCGCAGATTTTTTTTGTCAGTCTTAAAAAGTCAAGTGGCCCAAAAAAAAAAAAAAATCAAAGGAAAGGAATGTCTGCAATGCATGTCAGTTCATACGCACCATGGTGTCCCATCTTGTAAAGTGCTTGGCCATCAACTGATGAAAGCATAATTTCACAACAAGGCAACAGACAAAGAACAGCTCACAAAACTCTTAATTAGCCTTTGCGTGGGTGACGTTTCTTGTTTGAGCCTATGGACCAAACAACAGTTGGCATTCCTTGAGGAATAGCGTTCCAAAGACTTATGCATGTGATTTTTTCTCTCTGCTCTCCAGAAGTTCTTACTTGCAGGTCTAGTGCCCATGAAGGTGAAACATCAGGTGGAAACCTTGAAATTCCAAAAAGGGGCTGTTGCATTTCTTTAAATAATAATAATGATAATATAAAATAATAATAATAATAATTCAAAATGTGTATTTTTATTTCTAAAATACAAAAAAAAATTGTGTTTTCAAACCATCTGCAATAGTAAATATCAAATATGAATACCAAAGTGTCAAGAGTCACTTGTGAACCTGCAAACAAAGTCAAGGCGCTTGATAGGCCATTGAGACAACAGAGCATTCAGCCCTTTGGCTGACCCGGGAGATTAGAAGAGGCCAGGGAGGCCAAAAGCTGCCTCACAGTCCCTGTCACATTCTGGTACTGCTAGAGATCAGAGAGGGTCTCATGACTTACTGACCCAGTCACCCTACACACACACACAAAATCACAAACACATAGCCCTCGTTGTCTTTGTTCACCACAAGCTGTCCTCACAAAAACATTCCAGCTTGTACTAACGTGGTGAGCACATCAACCAAGGATGTCAGTGGTTGGTAAAATGACAGCGAGAAAGATGTAATTGCATATAATATTAGTTGCTTCTAACACTGTGAATCTGTCAGTGTTTCCACCTAATTGGTTATTTATTTCTTTAAGGGGGGAGACATCTGTCTCAAGTGGGTCCCTAACCCGACACATGCTCAGGTAGCACCTGATGTGGCTGGTTGCCAGGCCATTCTTCTCTAATGGATCAGAAGTTGGCAAGACTTCAGTGTGTGCTGTCTTTTATCCTGGCATGTCTGAAGTTGCTTAAGACACCCTAAACATTTTAGCCATTGAAAGAGGGGAGACAAAACCATTAGTGTAGATTAAATAGTTTGTACTGATAAGGAAAAAAAATCAGATGATTGGATTTTTTTTCTAAAAAATGATTGTTTTCCCCTGAAAATTGAAGATACACATGAGAGTCTTAAAATTTTGATTTACAAAAAAAATGTCTGCAGATTAGGAGGCACAGAAGTGTCAATGCAACTCAACAATGGTGGTTTGAAAATGAAACAACATAAATTGAATGGTTTCCCCTCATTTACTTTGTCATAGTCCTCCCATCTTAGGTGTGTTACACTCAAACTATTTACGAGGCTGACACACCTACAAACACCAGGTCAGAAGGCCTTTAACATTTTCCACCTAGTGTCCAAATTGTAACTACCCTGTGGCTGACTAGGGACATTTGTCAAATCAAATTTTTGACAGACGGGTCATTTAATCCATTATTGTCTTATTTTTCAGGTGCTTGTGAGGTAAATAATTGATAGACATCTAAAATAACCATAAGCACCGGTCATGTATTTGCCTCGCCCTGTGTCATTTTCAGTGTTCAAACATTGCAAAGGGCTTCTTGGAATGTGTATTCCAGATGTGCTTTAGCTAAATTGGAGTTATTTTAATGCATGTGTCTGTATGACTGTTATCACAGATCCTCACTGGATGGGCTCGCAAAGTCTGTCTGTTCACATGTTGCCTTATCTGTCAGGGTTACCTGTATGGAATTTGCAAGAAATAGGGGGAGGATGGTCATAGACATGCCTGGACTGGGCCTCCTCTTATTGTGTGTCCAAAGAACAAACTGGGCCCCCCCCTCATACTTAGTGGTTCTCAAAATAATCCATCTCGCTGGTCATAGCTGGGTTTTCAAAATATGCAAATTAGTTAGTTTGAAATCGTCAATTAGTCTCGAGCATTGCGTGATGTCATTAATGATCTTGACCCTGAGAGCTAGCAAGCAGTTGTTCCATGTTTTCCTTCTCAGGGCCTTTTGCCAAAAGCTGCAACAACTGCAGCGCGTCATTCTTCAGTGTTTACTGACTTTACCGGAAGAAGACACATGAGCTCATTTCAAGCGTGACCCTTATGTAAACGGCAATTTTCCATTTGTCACTGTCAGTCTGCGGAAGACACAAATGTTTCCATTTTCATATTGTAATGCAGTTAAGCTACTAAACCTAAGGCCATACGTTAGTCTTTTTTCCCAGCTTAAGTTTGGTCAGTTAATGCAACGATGCAATCTGAGTCCCATTCACAATCTAATAATTGGCTATTGTATGAGTATATTGCGCAATGTCATCATGCTGCTTGACTTGTTTTCATAACAATACCACCCAGTACGTTTCAATAGTGTTAGAGCGTTCCGTAACGGAGATGCTAAGTTGGTAGTGCTATTTATTCAAAGATACGACCGTGCTGATGCCTTATCGCTGAACATTCTGTCACGCCTTTCCCAAGATGGCAGTGTAAAAGGAACTATTGTCCAGTGTTTTGACTTTCTTTATTTCAGCTGTCAAAACTAATGTCAAACTTTTACAAGGAGTACAAGAAAGCACTGTACAACCTGCAAGATGTTTGGGTTTGAAAATCACAGAACTAATGCGTTCCACTATCAATAAACATTTTAGAAGCAAGCAGGTATTTTATAATTAATATTCAAGTTTCCGTATCAGTATTAAAAAAAAAAAAAATTCCAATGGTACTGTGGGAGATAATCTAATTTTGAGAGATTAGGTTCTATACAACTGTGAGAAAAAAGGAAGTAGAGTTTAGAGTAAATAGACCATACGCAAACACGCACGCACAAAAACATGCAATGCAGAGAGCTGATGAGCAATTGCCACCGTAATTATTTCTCCAGTCTCCAGGAGGGTGCCAGCAATTACCTGATACCGGGACTCTTTATCTCTTGCACTTAGGGCAGGTTTGCACTCGTAGCCTCAGCCAAGTGAGTTCACACAGCCGTCAACAGACACACAGGCACACACCTCCCAGCCTGCCTGGAGCCTTCCGAGGCCATGAGTCCTCACAGGAAGGAACTAAAATTGGACTTTGTTATGTGTTTTTATGTATGCGTGAAGCCAGAACCCAACCGATCATTATTTATGTACTTTTTATTCATTTGAGTCCAATTCTTGAGCTATAAATATCAGAGAAAAGCACTGCTCACAGTTTTAAGGTGTCCGACTATGCATAGAGGTGAGCTAGACAAAATTTGGGTATTTTGCACATGCGGTTAAAAATGGGCATTTGCGCCGTTGTGGGTGTGAACACAGATGACTTCCAAGAAAAATATTTTTATTAAATCAAATATGACAAAGTGATTTGAATGGTGTCTCAAATAGCAACAGCTAGCAAATGAACATAAGGCCTGTTTTATTGCTGCCGTAGTTTTACTTCTGTCAGCCGTCAAAAAGATGATAAGGCCTCTGGAGCAACAGGAAGTCAGTCTCAGCGCAAAGCACTGATTGAAAACAATGGCAGCTTTAAAATAGACCACAGAAATATTTACCTCATGGAATCAAAAAGTGCCTCGTGTTAGATGGTTTTGTTTTCAAAATATGATGTTTTTGGAAATAGTCCTTTCTGTACACATTTTGCAATTTCACATAAAAAATGCATTCAGTTCAAATGGATGAAAAGCTCATTCATGAAATTCACCGAGTGTGTAACATGAACACACTGTCAATATGCCTTAAAGTCAATGAGTGTGTCTGTACGGCACTGAGAGGTCACTGGTCCTGTCGGGCAACATATAGAGACTCTTTGAGTTCAAATTATATGTGAAGGCTTGTGGAGTTACAGTTTAGCTTGCTAAGCTTAGTGCTATGAATTCACACAAATTCTTCCCTCCTTTAAAGTCTAAATGCCCTGCTTTGTCTTTTTTGGGTCAGGTTTGAAAGTTTTGAAAGATTATTCCCTCTGAACACTGATAGATACATTAGCAAGTAGCTAAAAATAATTAACTTGATATCATTTCTCTGGCAAAACAAACTTTGTAAATGCAATAAAATTAATACAAAATTTCATGTTTTTCCAAGGCTTTAGTAAAGTTGGTACTCCAAAGCATCTTTCAAAAATTATTATATTATAATTTAGACTAATATTTACGTCATCACTTTAACCATAAAATTTCACATTGCTTAAGCTAACCCGCGCAATCATGTCGTGTTGCAGTTGTTAGGTAACGCAAAACCGTGCAAAAACCCAAAACCCAACCTCAATCCCCTCTTTGTGTTTTTGCGGTATGAAAGTAGAGTGTTTGTGTTCAATAGAGGAAAAGGACACCCTTGCCGTACAAAGGCAAGTGTCAAAGATCATTCATGCTAAAAAACCTGAACAATAGTGAGAGAAAGCTGAGAAAATTAAATATAATAATGAGCTAGGACAGTGTATCCACCGTATCGATTTCATTTTAAAGTGTGTTTTGATGGAAAGTCAAAGTTTCAAAGCTTAGGTGTGGATTCATACCATCAGTTGAAATTTGAGTATTATGAATCACAATTTATGCCTTTAAGCAATTCCGACATCTTCATTCCGTCTATTTAGTAAAAGGAAGTCGACTAAAATCAACACCTTTTCCGAAGTCTTGATTAAGAATAACAAAGACTGATACGGGAAGCAGCAACAATGCAATCACACTTGTCAGATGGAATAGATGGATCACAAAGAACGATTAACGATTGGTGATGCAACCAATGTGAAAAATCTTACCTCTAAAACCAAAGACATAAATCCACTTTTCTTTTTATTTACAGCCTTGAAGAGATCATTTGACATCGAAGATGTGGACGATATACCATCCTTCTCCTCGGCATCCACTACCTCCTCACCCGTCTCTCCGTCGCCGTCCCATTTCTTCCACAGCAACAACAAAGCCGTTGAGGATCGGCGAGGAGGACAATCTCCTTCTTCATCTTTCAACAATATCAGCAACCTGGGCTCTGCAGGGTACCACCCCCATATCAGCCGAAGTTCTAATCCCAGCCCAGTCCTTAGATCACGCACAGTGGTCAGCAGTCTGTCCTTCAATCGAGGAACCATGAACAAACCGGCCATTAACACCTCTGTGACTCGAGCGGCGTCCTTTCAAAGCAGGGCAAATCCCAACAATGGCTTTTCCATGTTACGTGGACCAGGAAGTGACAATGACAGCCTTCATAGCTCCACTTCCAGCCTTGAGTTCTCTGGAGTTGGTGGAGGTTCACTTCATCCTAATAAGTTGACGTCATATCTGAGTCCACAACAGCAGCTACAGGCAGGCGCTCAATTGGGAAACAATCACAACTTGAAGACGTTCTCCTCTCATGGGACTGTTTTTCATTCAGCATTGGAGCAGGGAAAAGGAATGACGGGGGCACCAGATCCTCATGGGAGTAATCATGGCTCCATGCCCAGCCTAGATATTCAAATATGTGATGGTGGAGATGGTGCACAAAGAAGTGGAGACCTGCTTTCTCCTGGCTTGAGGTATACCAATGCCACCTGGAATGGCCAGCTTCAAAATGCCAATTCCCTTGAGGTTGAGAGTAGCTGTGGTCCCAACAGTCATCATTATCCAAGCCCCCAGACTACCCAGCTCAAGGGTAAAGAAACTCCACGTCTCAGTAAGTTCCCCTTGGACCTGGATAGCTTGGTGAGCACCACCTCTGTTACATCCCCTGCAAAAGTTATCAGACGACCCATCAACTCCAACCCTCCAAAGCCTCCTCCAAGAGGCACCGGGAGCCTTCAGCATCGTACCAACTCCCCATCCACTTTGGCAAGCCCCTCAGCTTCCCTCAGCAGCCTTGAAAGTTCTTCTGATACACCATCTCATCCCGTTTTCTCAAGCCATTCAACTACAGGTTCCTTTCCTGTTCCAGAAGTGAGATGCTCACCCATGCCCCTATCTCCAGTCCACTTGGGAACCCTTTCCAGGCCTCAGGTTTTTCAAGTGAATCCTGACCCACCCAAATCTTCCAGCCCCAGAGCTACTGGCTCTTTGGAACATGGCCCCAGTGATGTCGGAGATAGCGTAGGCTCAATTTTGCAGAGGATTGCCTCATTCTCCCGGCCTGTCATCGCTGATACAAGCCAAGGAACTGTCATCCAACCTTCTGCAATTCCAAAAATCGGAGCGCTGTCTTCTGAACTAAGCTGTCCTGCAGAGATGATTCTTATCCCAAAAGGGGGACATGACAAGAAGAAAAACATAGGTAAGAATTATATAATACAAATGTGCATATCATTTTCATGAAACAAATTGTAAACTTAATGGGAGCGATATAACCCGAGTTAGCATTTCTAGCAACATTTTGCACGTAGCTCCAAAAGTCAGGGTCATTCGTAACATGAGCTTCACGAAAGTTGTGAAATCCAAACAACTGCATAAAAACCTTTTCACTAAATCCACCCATATAGATACACGGCACAGTTGTGTTTGTTTTTGTGCGAGTGGGTGGCTGGGTGTGAGGAATAAGCTCTGTTTAACAAATGATGACAGGGGACTTCCCTCGTGTCAGCTAAGGAAAACAAGACAAGGTTAGCAGATGAGTTGCTTACCACACCCATTGTAATGGTTTCCTTCTCTACTCAGCTATAGTAGTGTATATAAACACACAAAACCAGTTAGACACTTAAAAGATTTGTGTTTCAGTGTTTGATGACTAAGTCAGCAGGCGGCTATTTTATGTTTTCAAATGATCATTTAAACCACACAAACATTTTTTTTGCAACTGTCGGATATTTTTAACAGCTAAAGCTATTCTGGTTCCCAACCTTCTTGCCTCGGGCTTCTGCTTCCCTCCGATAACAAAGTGAGCACAAGTCAACAATTCTGTTTAAAGTTCACCAGTCTTCAAGATGTTTGGCCGCGAGGTCTATTGAGCCATCAAATTCGTTCTATTTGGAGAAGATTGTAAATCATATTAAACATGACTTGATGAATTTATACACTACCTCAGCTGATTTGCCCTTTAGCGGAGATTGATTTATTGCTTCTTTTTTATTTCAAGAGAAGAGACATGTTTACGTGAGAGACTAGGAAAGATTCCAAACAGGATGCATGTGTTTAAAAGGCACCTGTCTGGAGTTTCCCATCAGGGAATGACATCAAACATCAATACAATCATTTTCAGAACCGCAATTGGTATCTTCTGCTTTTCACGTTGTTGGGAAGATAATTTGGGGATGTGCAGCTCATTTAGAGTTCAGAAATGTATGTTTTGGATGGCTTACTTTGTTTTGATTGGTCGTGTCCTGGCAAGAGAGTTCCAAGAGTAGAACTGTAATTTGCTTACTTATCTTGAGTCTAACAATGGGAGTCTCCTTTTTGGTTGGGAATATGTGTTGCTGTGATTTTGACACAACATTCCGGCATCGTGCGGCAACACTTTCATCTGCGTTCTTCAGACTGTAAATAACAGACAAACGCTTCGTAATTGTCCACAATGTGAATTATTGTGTTTTGCTTAGAAAAACATCCAAACAACAAAAGTGGCCCTTGGACTCTTTCCTCTTCTCTTTTTTTTTCTCTACTTGTAAAGCAAAACACAGAGGAAAAGAAAGGTCGGAGAGAAACAAAGTGAGCACAAAGAATGAAAACAAATCTTGAATCAATTGGGGAACGTCAGACTTTTGGTGCCGTGTGTTTTAAATTACACAATAGCACTGATGGGAACAAGTCACATATGTGCAAGTCTCAAGTTATTTTATTTTTTTCTTGGGGAAGTTATTTCACATGTGATCAGTCAAGTTACCTTATCAATGCCGTCTTAACTATCTCGTCTTCATATGCGAGGATGGAAAATGCTATAGCTACTTTTAAAATGTTCTGGGATTTTTTTATTTTTATTTTCTCCGTGTTGTAGTCTTACTAAGATTTCTCACAATATATCACAATATCCTTTACTGACCATGGCGAGACGCGGCTGTTGCGTCCCCGAGTCTCCAAAGTGCACTACAGATGTTCCCTCCCCGCACATCACATTCTGATGTGCTCCGTCATGTTTTTCATCTTCTTTCAAGGCCTTTTTTTCCATTGAGAATCAAATAAAGTTCCCCAGCTGGACTCAGCTCCAGAGTATCATGTCAGCCAGCCCCAAATGGAGTAGTACATACTGCCGCTCCTAATATGTTTCAAAATATTAGTTTGCAATTTAATAAGCTCCCTTTTGTCTACAAAATCATGAAAAGAAATCTCTCTCTCTCTCGCTCTCTCTCAAATGGAAAATAGTGGAAAGTATGACAAGATAAGCAGTGATTAGCTGTAAAGCCAAACATGTCCTTACAGAGTTCGGGGGTCAGTCGCTATGACCTCACTTTATAAAACTGCTCCCATAGGAGCCCACGCTGGGCTCTTCAAAGGTAACTTAACACTTCAAAAAGAGGGGGATAGACCAAGAAATGTCATGACGAATGATTCACTGTGGGTTGTAATTCAGAGGTATGAATACTTCACCTGTAAGGGGAGTGCAGCAGAAGAGATTTTTAAATTAGTTTCTACTCTGATTCAATACACAATATAAAGCCTGGCATTTTTTTTATTGTTTAGTGCAAGGAGTAAAATAAAGACGCAACCATTTTTATGCCAAGCGCATGTTTTCCCGTCTACAAAAAGTAGAACTCATGGTGGCCATTCATAAATTGCAAATGCAGTGATTTATTTACATATTGGAAACTTTTGACATGAGGCCCAAGCTGCAAATTTATAGCTTCACCTTCACCACTCTACATGAGAAGTGTGAAAAAGCAGCGACGTCAGATTTATGTGATGCATTGCAATCATACCAGTGCCTTTAATTTACACAAAGCTAGAAGGGAATGATTGAACAAAATAATTATCCATCAGTAGCGGTGACCCTCCAACAAAGACCTTTAGTCCAAATGACACCTTATTACATCGTTCATGTTCTCTGGCATGGTATGAAAGAAAATGAAATGGTACAAAGGAATCAAAGTTAATGGATACATCACACAATGTGAATTGTGACCGGCTGTCCTCGAGAGTCTTTTATCTACAATACAATACAAATATATTTTATGCTTCAGGAATCTGCTTGGAGATCTGAGGGAATTTTCTACCCTTGTGTCAAAAAGGGATTCCTCGTTTTACACATTTTTACTCCTCGCTGAACCGCAGGCTAGGCGCAGGTCTGTACATGCTCCAGTGGAAACACTTTTTTTTTTTTTTTTGGCTAAGAATGCTCAAAAGTAACTTCCCAACTTACTCACTGAAGCCACGTGTTAAAGGCGCATGCAAATTGGGATGCAATAGTTGCCTGCAGCTGAGCTCATCTTGGATTTGTTTCCAATCTGCTCAACTGTCTTGACAAGGGTGCCCTTTGACCTCTCAAATTGAAAGTGAGATCCTTCTATGTTCTTCACACCTATTGAGAGTGTATCTGTTTTGAGCAAAGGCTAGCATGGGGTTTAAGACAGTGCTCGAAAGTGAAAGATTACATTTGCATCTGAATTTTTGATTTTAAAAATTCCAAATTTAATTTAATTTGTTATTTGTTTATTGTTTATTTTATTATTGTTTATTTTAAATACACTATATTTTCTTATCATTGCTATCTACTTTTCATGCCCCAGGATTTTCCACAAACATCTCCATCTTTTTTTGTTTTGGATCTCCACCCTAACCTACATATCTGGCCTTATTACAAACAATTATCACTTATCCAATGAGCTTCAAGACAAGGTCATTCCCATGATGTGCATCAGCAATTTCTTGTAATGTGCTCTTTGGCCCAAGGGAACACCAGCGTTCATGTCTAATCCCTCTAATGCCAAACAAACAGAAGAGAGGGAGAAGGAGGAAGGTAGATGGAGAGCATTCAGATGACCAGGAAAGGAAGAGTTAGTGAAAGGATGGAAAACAATGATGAGATCATTTCCTTTACCCCAAGGGCAGTAAAGTTCACAGGTTGGCATCATTGCATCTCCATGGCAACGACCACAGGAAACTGCTCATTGCAACAAAACAAACAAAAGAAAGAAAATTAAAACAAGGTGCTGTGTTGACATGTGGCTCCTGCCAGATCTGAAAATGGGCGGAGCTTGAAAAGACTTTTCACAGCATTAGGATGGTCACATGATGCATCTGGTCACCTGGGAAGCTCCACAGAAGGAAAAGATTACACGATACAACGCTCAGGAGGAATTTGGTACAATTCCTCTTTGCTAAACTGTTTCAGTTCAGTCCTATTTTCTTTTGTGCATTGTTTTCTTAAGGCAATGACGTCAGGTCTCTGACTGTGACCCTCCGGAGGTTTTATTTACTTCTCTTGAAGTCATTCCGTTTTTGATGGACTTTTTTGTTTGGTGTCGTTCTCCTGTTACATCATCCATCTTGTCTTAATTGGCAGACAGATGGCTTTGTTTTAGCTACATTCACTTATCATTGGGCAAAGCGTCTTCAAAATATATCCATACAATAAATACATTGAATCCAGAAATCATAGTAATTCCCCAAAAAAGTACCTTATATGTTTTCTTCAACAACAGGAAACTTGGCAGTCCAAATGAAAAAAGAAATTAAATGCCATAAAGTATTTTTTTTGTTATTGTCCAGTTCTATAGTATTTCAATCTTGTAGATGTTGTCATTGTTGCATAAGAATAGACTTGGGAAATGATTAATCATCATAGAAATGTGCACACAAGAGAAAAACACAGAAAGGTTGTGACTTTCCTCAAACAGCACATGCAAGGAAACACTGGGTCAGCGACCACATGTGTTTCCTGAAAGCGATCACCTTCAAACACATGTTGTTTTCCTCTCACGTTTCCATCGGACTCCAGCAAATCTCTATCTGCATGAATGTATAAAAAAAAAAAAAAAAAAAAAGATAATGTTTGATGTGGCAACATGAGATGCAAGAAACGTAGTAGGTCCGGTGACCATCACTGCTTTTATGACTAAACTTTAAAAGGACATTCGACTCACTGGTGTGTTGCTGTCTAGCTGAAAAACTGTTTTGGGATGAGTACCAAGCTCTCCTTTTTAAGATTTGAACATTTGAACCATGTTAGTGCTGCCAAGAACAGATGGTTATAAAATCAACCTTGCCAATTTTTTAGTTGGTCCTGGCACTTGGGCTTACCATTTATGGTTCATGTTTCTTAGTAGCCTGGTGCTGTTAAATCCATGACCAGAGGTCTATTACAATTTTTTTTAATTATTTCTTTTTTACGTTTGGTTTTTAAGCACAATTAAGCCAAGTTTTTCCAATCAGATGTTAGGGCAGTTCTACCTTTGTGAAGAAGTATGCTAATGACTTATTAACCCTTGTAAAAATGCACTTCACTAGGTTAGCAGCTTTCCCATGATTGAAAAGTCATTTGTGCTCTTGAACAGACATTCTCAGACAATTCCATCAATCAAGCCATTGATTCTGAAGATTCATTCCAAGAAGTGTTGGTCAAAGGGTAATTGCAGCTTGAGGGCAGTGCTTAAGAAAAGGCGAGGAGGTCATTTGAATCATTTTGCAGTAGTTGCCAAATACTGTAGTAATAGTTCGGTGTCTTTTGGTTAGACTAAATATCTTTGGTCCTGCTGGTCTGCGATTGACTGACAACTAGTTAAAAAAAAAAAATCATGTTGCTCTATTTCCAAAGTTTGTATTCAAGCTATTACCTTCTCAACGAGCGGCTCAATTAAGCTGTCAAACAAATATTCTGCTGCTGTCCTCATGACAGATTTGGAAATTTGAGCACATAATGGGCAAAATAATGCTGACTGACAAGATTCAAATAGAAAACAACAAATGAAGAATGATGTCAGGAAAATGTACAGTAGAATTAGTGGCATTCTATTGTTGCAACATGTCCTTTTGTGTTTGTATTGTGACTCTTGTGATGAGGGACATGCAAAAAAAAAAATTCCCTCTTCTTACCTGTGTGTTAATAACAGGGTTTAGTTTTAGTTTTATTTTAAAGCGTTTGTTACTTGGTGTAACTTGCTGAACCTGTAACCAGGATCAAATGACTTCTCCCTAAAGGGCCATTTTATCTTGTGGAGAAAGAGGCGCTCTTGTGGTATAAAATAGTATTACAACCACAAATGTGCCTCACTCTTAAAATAATGTATTATATTTACATTTATAGTATATTTATACTTGTGTTTTTATATTATTTTTATCTATACTATTATTATTATTATTATTATTATTATTATTATTATCATTATCATTATTATCATTTTTTTACAAATTCATGGTTAAACTGAGCAGTTCTTTTTGAGAATATTTGCACCTGTAACTTTGAATTAGCAAGGACTGTTGGGAGATTGCAACTCCTAAGTGAGAGTATTTACAATTGAACAAGGCATCACCCCACTGCTAGATAAGACGCTCCACTTTTCCTACTCTTCAGCCTGACTAAACAGTGCACAGTACCACTTGAAGATCAAATCAACATGGGACAATAACTTATTCCCATCGGAGGACCCCGGTGGACGTAAAGCAAGCAACAATGAAGTTTGAAGGTTACATAAACAAAACAGATCCAGTGAGATTCCAAATTCACTGTGCTGGGTGTTTTTGAGTCTAAATATATTTTAACTGCCTGGTTCACATTTCTTACAGTACTATTGTTCATTTCACAAGCCTGGCCACCAACTTGTGTTGTTGCACAATGCATTTGGAGTCATAAATTACAACATATCGTTCACTTGCTGACGGCGTCGTGATTCACTTGCCAGACTTCAGTGTGTGAATGTGTCAGCATGATTAGTCATATTAGGCGCCCTATTATTGTCTGGCTATTAATTCAGGTTGTCGTCCATGTTGTCCCCATCAATTTGTTGCATGTAGAAGCATCCAAAAGGTGGCGCTGTCTTTAAATTAGACAGGCCACACCCATCAATTTACAAATCCATCCATCCATTTTCAAACTAAATACAAATTTCTATTTAATTGACACAAGAATTGTGAAAAAAATACTACATATATCTTCATACTCTCACAACAGTACAATGTCTTTTTCATGTGTTTCCCAAGCAATGTTGAAGACATTAGATGAGTTAAGAAATGTTCTTAATGATAAAAAATATCTTCTCCAGGTATCTGCATTTTCACAAAGATTGTTATTGTAGTCTTGGAAATATAAACCATGGGAATCTCGTTTTAGTATCGGATGAAGGAGCAGCGTGGGAATGTGAGATGTCTGGGAAGTGTATAATGTGGGCGATGTTGGAATGCTGTCATCTCTCAAGTGTTCCAAAAACGTGACAACGCTGTCGTAGAGGCAGGTAGAAAGAAAGTCATCAAGAAATATAATTGACAAAAGCAATCATTATCAATCAGCAGGGCTGACGAGGAGAGTGACAAAAATTCACTCACATTCACACCTTTGGGGCATTTTTGGGTGTGAGTGAAAATGAGTGACTTCAGATTAATATTTTACGCCTCCTACTTGACATCAGAGTCGAATGTGTTTTACGTTCCCCCCGATAAATATGCTGAGGAGTATGCAAAGTGCCAGGGAGGACCGAGTCACCGTTCGGAACTGTTATTGGTAAAAAGATTGATTGAGTTGGACTTGTTTTTAAATACTTGAACCCCTTTTTTTCATAGAATAGTCCTACTTGATGCATCCCAGTGACCCCCCCCCCCCCACATAGGTCAAAAAGGTTATTTTATTTTTGCTCACCACAATTTGTTCAGACTTTTATTTATTTATCTATTTATGTATTTTATTTTATTTATTTTTTTTGACACAAGAAACTTGAAGTGTCTGTGTAGATTTTTAGTCATCCAGGTCATGGTAAGCCACACTAACTGGCATCCGGAAGTTGAAGATTTACATACTTTTCTCGAGTTACTGACAGAAGGTTACGGCTTCCACATTTTTTTTCAGGATTGTTTGACGTTGCCTCCCCTATCAGGTCAGGCAACTGCAGTGCAATGGTTAGGAAATGTCATTCGTCAAGATTCAGAGGTGACTGTGGAGTCGTATGACTGTAACATGATCAGTACATCAGAAACTCACAGGATTGAGAGAATTTAATACTGTGTGCGTGTTTGTTTTAAGACATTTCTAAATTGTAGTGTTTCACAGTTGTTGTTTTCAGTTGACATTGATTTTATATAGTTCAATAACTGCAGGATGTTGGACTGTGTTTGAATGTAAGGAAATGTCTTCTACTCACTCTATACCATCTGATATGTTGGGTGTTGAAACTGAGAAAAAAAGTTCAACCAGGAAACGGTTCCCCTTGCCACAAGCCAGGAAATGCATCATCTTCTGACTGATACACACACACACACACACATACACACACACTCAGCATGTCACACCCCTCCTTACACACATGACATCCTGCCCAGTTGTGTGTCATTGCTGAAGTGCCAGGTCTCCACACCACCAGGTAAAGAAAACTTTTCTTCTTCCTGTTTTTAGACTATTTAAACATGTGGTTTATGTATGTTTATCTTTTTTTTGTTCATTTTATTGTATTGCGAAACTGTCTTGGTTGGCACTTCTTACGAAATATGTGGAAACTACTCTCATGTGACTTTTTTTTTGGAGGAGATTAATTACAATGGATGATGAGAGTTGCTTAATTTTGTCTTAAAATGGGATTGTTTTTTTTTTTTGTCCTCAGCTCCTTAGTAACTTTGTGTGTGTGAGGAAGTGGAAAGGAACATTCAGTTCAGAGTATCAGAGATGACCAAATGCCTTGACATATGATTTCAGTTTAACTTCATGAAATAATTTTCAGAGTATGAAAAAAAAATCCATAGCAAAATGCATCACATAAGATCTGGCTATATAATAAAATACATTTGAAAAAAAATAGCTGCATGCTTCTCAGATCAAATAAGCACAAAATAAAATAAAACGTTAAGACAGCTCCCATAAATTAAATATGAGTTGATTATTTTGAAGATTACAAATATCTAAAAGTACTTTATAATTGGAGTACACATTTCCTTTCATCTTATGTTGAACTAATTGTAATCCAACCACATTTACCTTATGCTCTTATGAAGCGCAGTATACAAACTTTCAAATATTGCATCCCCGTGATTTATGTTTGCACTGTGGTGAGGACGACTTCCAGACATCAGCCCTCGTGTATGTCTAGAGCAAAGTTTACAACAGAATGTCATGGACCTGGAGCTTATACAGACACACCCATTACACAGCAGAGCCAGATAGTCACTGCTTGCTTACTTGAAGGGAAAGTGTGCACTGATTTTGACAGTTGCATTGATTTCTAGAAATCATCACTGTAGATTCCAAATCTGTTATTTGTCCTTTAAATGCACATAATTTATATATGTGATACCTCATTGGATGGCCTGTACCAAAGAGTGACTGGACAGGTTGGAGTAGGAAAATGAGAAGATGCAAGTCAGTAGATTTCAGGATATTGATCTCCAATGACTTTGATGACTTGAAAATGTTTTTGTTTTTTCCTAGCTGGGATAGGCTCCGGCACGCCAACTTCTAACTACTTACTAATAGATGAGAGAATGCAATTTCTAGAGAAATTGTGTGTGAAGGCTGAGTAGTACTTGTGGTAGTTGTAGCATTAGTAGTACTTGTAGTAGTAGTCATTGTCGTGGTACTTGTAGCAATAGTAGTACTCGTGGTAGTAGTACTAGTACCTGTCATCCTAGTAGTAGTATTTGTAGTAGTGCTTGTAGTAGTAGTAGTAGTAGTTGTAGTAGTGCTTGTAGTAATTGTTGTAGTTGTTGTTGTAGTAGTACTAGTAGTACTAGTAGTAGTAGTAGTAGTAGTACTTGTAGTAGTGCTTGTAGTAGTGCTTGTAGTAATTGTTGTAGTTGTTGTAGTAGTACTAGTACTAGTACTAGTAGTAGTAGTAGTAGTAGTAGTAGTACTTGTAGCACTTGTACTATTAGTAATTGTAGTACTTGGAATAGTTGTTGTACTTGTAGTAATACTTGCAGTACTTGTACTTTTAGTACTTCTAGTACTTGTAGTACTTGAATTACATTTAGCAGGCATGTGCAAGTCCAGTCCCAAGTTGTTGTACTTGTAGTAATACTTGCATTACTTGTAGTTTTAGTACTTATAGTACTTGTAGTACTTGAATTCCATTTAGCAAGCATGTCTAGGTCCAGTCAGGAAGTGAGGATGACAATAGTGAGTTTCTTTCAGGTACTACGTGTGGAATGGAGATGCAAGCGAGGCAGTCTGGTGGCATTGGCAGACAGGTCAGCCATGACAGGCTAAATGATTCTGACGGAGAAGAGGGGGGAGGACAAGGCAAAGGGGAGCCAGGCCAGGCAGGCGTTCTTCTCCGCATGGGGATTAGTGGAAGCTCCTTGGCCAATTTACATGTGAATGGATCCCGGTGCTGCTTTTAGCCACCAAAACCCCCCTCTTCTTCTTCTTCTTCCCTCTCTTTGGCCGGCTCCTCGCACTTCTCCTCACATCGGGGAGAGCGAGCGTGAGGCAGTCCGAGAGGAAAACATACAAAGGCAGAGTGCAGGACATCAACCTTGTAGCAACCTTTCCAGAAAGGAGCGTTTCAAAACAACACGAGCAAAAAAGAGCGAAGCGGCTGCCAGGCAAGTGGGAATTTGGAATAGTTGAAGGTAGGAATTTCTTTTTTGTTCTTTGCATCCCCCCATGGATATCAATGGGGTACGCTCAGTCTCTTGGGTGAACAATGAAGGCTGACAGAACTGGTCCACTTTGGCGGTCAGAATGTGGAAGGGGGGGTGGGGGGGCCTGTTGAGCAGGCCTCTTTGAAACTCTTGAATCAAACAGCCCTGCAAATAACTTTATTGTGGCATGCAAGACTCGGAATCTACTTTAAATTGAACCTTCAGCCTTGCTTATTAATATCAAACTGTAAAGTTATGTGTCGAAATTGTGTATTAAGGATTTTAAGGATGTAGATGTCTTTTGTTTTTTTTACAATTTCAATGGATAGCATACTCTCAAAAAATGTAAATACAATAAATAGGCAATTGCATTAGAATAAAGTTGCAAATAAAGGGAAACAATACATTGCTAGTATACCAAATGGATGGATGGATGCTACCTAAAAAAATTGTTTTTTATTTTTTTTGAAAGGCTTAACAAATGTTGTCTGCTTTATTGGATTCATTGCATTGAACTCAGGAATCACATACCATTGGTGACACAGTGACACACATCTTCCAAGCATCCTCACAATGTGTAGATCATACTGTGCACAGATTTAATTTTCTTCACAGGATGATTTTAGTGTCTATCGCCTATCGAATATCTAGATGTGAGGAAAGTCCATGTCTTCAGGTATGTCGTAAATCACCCCATGACTCATGGCGCATCATAAATCCAGGTTGAGTGTCAAACGTCAGTGCCTTGAGGGGGAATGTGTTGCATCAGTTGGGTTTGCAGACAGGATGTCTCAACAGTGAGAATTTGTCAAATCATATTTTGGAGCTCTTTCTGACAACAACCTCAACCAATTATTCTCAAAGCAGTTTGGAAGACGGATGAATGAATATTTTGATAAATCTGCATTCTTTCGGTCTCATTGTCTGTAGTAGGTCAGGTTAAGCTGCGCCCAATTGATTTTTCACAATCGTGCTTTCATTTTTACATGCAATTGCATTTCAGAGTTTGTCAGGGACAAAATTCTTCAACTTTTGAGCAAAAAAATACCACAATTCCATGTTTTGGTGTTTTTATTTCACTCACCATTTATGGAATCGCTCACAGTTCGCCCTTTAAAAATCACATACCAGTTGTGTGAACGGTCTCACAAGAATTGCTAACTGGAAAAGGTATTTATTTAAAAAAAAAAAAAACTGTTATCTTCATCAGTCCATGTTATGACAGATTGTCCATAGTTGGAGCAAATTGCTCCTCTCCCTCAGATCGCCTCAAGCCAACGCAAGAACATTGCAGAACTAAAACAGTTTTCTGATCAGTCTGATCTTCAAGTGCAAGAAATATTTGGTTAAGGTTATTGCCAAAAGATTCACATACTTTTTTCCACTCTGCGCTGGGATGTTTACATGCTGTGTTCAGTCAACATGTTTGTGCGCCATTACTTTCTGGCTGTCAATTTCTTTGAGGCTTTCTTCAGCTAATTCAAATCCGAATGGTTTGCAGAAAGATTTTTTTGGCCAAGGTATTATGTAAGAAAATACACATACATGAAAAGTACTACATTTCAATTCTCTTGCTGTGCAAAATGAGTACTGAAAGAGGAAGAAGTCATATGTGTGTCCCTTTCACCTCTCTTTGTTGTTTGTGTCCCTACAATGTGTGTTTGCCTTCCTTTTTTTGTGTGTTCTTAGTAAATGAGTTTGTGTCTGTTTCTCTGACACACTGTTTGCGTTTCACATACATTACTAGTCATTGCACACTTTGTCCGAGTGGCTTTGAGTGCACAAACGTTGTTGACTTTGTCTTATATATATATATATATATGTGTCTCCTCATTAATCTTCCCCTTGGAGTAAAAAAAAAAAAATTATTTGCTTCATGTAACTAATACTGGAATATATATATGACTTATTTATAAATATTATATATATATATATTCATATAACTTTTGTTACAATAATATGAAAGCTTACTTTAGTATTTAAAGGAAACCCAGACTTGTTTCACTCCTACTCTGTCACTACTTATCAGGATTAACAGTGTTCCAATGGTTTTACAGTTGGATATTTTTAGCTGATTAAATGATGCAGCTTAACACTTCAGGGGGGGATTCAGTTTGTGTCTGTGTGTGTGCATGTGTGTGTGAGGAGTGTGTGTGTGTGATAATAATAATTATTATTATTATTGTTGTTATTATTTTTGTTATTATTGAATTATAGAAATTACAGATGGAAACCAAATTGGCAATCATTCTGGGATTTCAGAGCAGTTGAAAGATGATGCAAATTATTTCACAACTACTGACCATTTATTCAAAAGAATACCACCTCTAACCGGCAAAAGTTAATCACACATGCCTCTGTCATGCCTTTTGGAGGCAGACACACATATGCACTCAAGTGTCAATCCTCTTACAGCACAGCACAGACCAGACTACAGACACAGACTGTACACAAACACTTGTGATGCTTCACTGCTCAGGTAAACCTGGACCTGCACCATATTTAGTTTCCCTGTCAGGGGAACAGCGGCATGCTCTTTCTCAAGTTTGCATTTACGTCTTAGTAATATTAATTGCTATTTTGTTGAATTTAATTCGAGCTCGCTATTTATGTTAGGGACTTTTTGTTTCTAGTTAAGAAATGTTTCAGGTGGTCAGTGACAGACCACTAACCTTTGTTTAAATTAGAATGAGAGAAGTTAGCTGTTGTGTCATGTGACTATGTTCATGTTAAAGCTGGATTACATCTAAAGGTCAATTTTTGTTATTTTTATTGAAATTTATCTTGCTCAGGCATGATCTTGGAATCACCCCTGATGTCGGGTGTTAAAGTAGGTGTTAATAACACTGATGTGTTAAATTGTTTGACAGTTGTTGAGAGAATCTAAAGTGAATCTAAGCAAAGGGTGTTACATTTTCTCCTTTCAAACTTTAGGTTGGAAGACGAGATGTTGTGAAGTTGATTACAGGCGTTGCTCCAGGATTTTTTGTTTCTCTCCCGGGGCAAAATGAGGGCTTGACCGATACAGAGGGGGCTGAGAAAATAATATAAAAATATAGTATATATATTTAAAATATATATCATTTAGAAAATAGATAAAATATAAAAAATGTATATATTTAAAAAAAAGACTATTTAAGAGTATGAACTCAAGAAAAAGCTTAATTGGTGATATGCAAATTTCGAACCAAGCTATAGTACCTCTTAGCCAAGTCCCTAGTTAATTAGCATAGACCTCTAACTAATGAAATTATTCAAATCTCTTTTACAACTCACCCCCATCTGTGTCTTCATTCCACAGAAAGTGCTGGAGATCTGAAAGTAGCGGTACCTTGCCTGATGGAGGAGAGAGAGGAGAAGGAGAATGGCGACATGGGAGAAGAGCAAGTCACAGACGACAAGAGCGAAGCAATACTAGCGAGCACCGTTTCGGAGAATTCCGTCAAAGAAACGAAAGAAAATGGAGTGGAGGTCCATGTGGAGGAGAAGGAAAAGGAGAAAGGAATGGAGGAAGGAGAGATGAAGAAAGAGGTGGAGTCAGAAGTGCAGGTGGAAGTTTGCCAATCTATGCCAGACTTGCAGATGAGTTTCATCCATGGCAGTGACTTGTTTGGCTATGTGGGCATTGAGGCAGTGCTGGACCAGATGAGACACAAGACCATGAAAGCTGGCTTTGAGTTCAACATCATGGTGGTTGGTGAGCATTCAATTCTTCATTTATTACATGCAGAGGCCCACTAGTTGTCATTCGGCAGCCATTTTAAAAATAAACATCTGATTTGTTCCTTCAGGTCAGAGTGGTTTGGGGAAGTCCACCATGGTCAACACTCTCTTCAAATCCAAAGTCAGTAGGAAGTCCTGCACACCAAATTATGAGGAGAAAATCTCCCAAACAGTCAAGCTGCAGTCAGTGAGCCACAGTGAGTTCACACATCCTGCATGACTGTTTTTATTTTTTTCACTCGAGCACAACTGTGGATTTGTAGTCTGTGCGACATCACTTGTAAACATGTTCTCCATCTCATGACTCTTCAAGCCATGTCACATCTGAAATATAGAGAACAGGGAAAGCTTCGGCTGTGCAGAAATGTAACCATAACAGCAGGCTGCAGGAAAAAGCCTAGATATGGTCATGGAACTCGGGTCTGCAAGGATTTGTCACATGACACCCTCATTTTTACCTAACAAAGTCCCCCACTTATTTTTTATTTTTTTGGGCTGAAAATCCTCAAAGCAGAAGCAGAAGCGGCTTCCCTCCACATGACTGGACTCTAAAAAGGAAAGCATCACATCCTTTTCAATTCGTGGATGACATTTGGTGGTGGTTAGCATGTGTGGCTCACATGCCTGAAGTTCTGGGTTTTAATCTCCACCTGTGTTATCAATGTGCTTACATGTGTTTTCTCAAAAAACACAGCTTTATTAATAATGTAGATCTTACATGCTTTTTATTGTCAAAACTTAACATGCATCTGTTTTTATTGTTCCCCACATTCCTGGTTTTAATGAGATTTTCGAGCGCTTCGGGGACAAAATGAAAAACTATTTGCACTCATCACCAGCAGCTAGCTAAATCTTGATGGTGGATATCTAGAATTACATATCAACAGGTACAGAATATAACCATTCCCAAATGTCAGTGCAGGTTTTGGCCAGCTCCAGAAGATTTTTCGGAAGTGAAACAGCAGTTGTGCAATGGTGTCCCTCCGGCGACTGTAAAGTCCATTAAAAAACTAGTTTACCTAGGAGTGTGTAGAGATGGATGGGAAATGACAAATCATTAGATCACACCACGCCAATTCCGTCAATCTGTTTCTGTCATTTGCGCCTGCTTGGTGACGGCTCGCTTGACAGTCAATCTCAGGCAAACACGGCGAGTCGTCGCTGTTGTTGGAGGTGTTTGGACACTTTCTGTACTGTACTTTTGATTTGCAGACCGGTCTAGACAGTGCATGTGGTGCTTTATTGTAGGTTTGTAAAAATGGTAATGATTCAGGCAGCAGATGTTTGCTCCCTTGCTTCCGTTGAAAGGAGATTCTTCAGTGCTTACTCAACATTGCCAATGGACTTAAATGATAGCCTTTGCTCTTCAACATGATTGTGTGACCAAGACACTCAGAAAAGATTTTTTTTCTGACCAATTGGATAATTTCATTTCATTTATAACAAATCATAAATACTCTGTTTATATATTCATGCATCGTACTCTATTATGTATTCCTGTCTAGTGATTGAAGAGAAGGGGGTGAAGATGAAACTGACAGTGATTGACACCCCAGGATTTGGAGATCAGATCAATAATGAGAACTGGTAGGTGGCACATAAAGCCCGAGGCCATGAAGAAACACAAACATAATATCCATCCACATTTAAATCATTAATATCGTATTGTTAATTCATATTGGATTGTAGGCTTTTGTTAAAAAAAAAATCTGTAGCTCATTTATGTTGCTTACTTTGTCTTTATTCAAGTTGGGAGCCTATCGTCATGTACATCAACGAGCAGTATGAAAAATATCTACGAGAAGAGCTGCATGTCAACCGTAAGAGGAGAATACCTGACACTAGAGTCCACTGCTGCATCTACTTCCTGGCTGCAACAGGGCACAGGTAAAAAAAAAATTCCACTCAACACAATCCATGCAAACAAAAAGATTTTTGTACAACATAGCCACAGACTTTGAGAAATTTTGACTACTATATTTCATTTCAGACGATACAATATGCTTGAATACAATTTTGTTCTGTTGTGCACAAGTTGTTAAAAAAATAAAAATAAGTACTGATCAAAATGTGTGTCCAGGTTACGTCCCATCGATGTGGAGTTCATGAAGAGGTTGGGAAAGATCGTAAGCATCGTGCCTGTCATTGCTAAAGCTGACACACTTACCATTGAGGAACGACAAGAGTTCAAGGAGAGGGTAAGGACACGTAGTAGTTTGTATTCCATTCCCAACTTGACCTGTGTTTTACCTTTGAATCACTAACAGATAAGGCAAGACTTGGCAGGCAACGGGATTCGTGTTTATCCCCAGAAAGAATACGATGAGGATCCAGAGGAACGCTTCCTCAATGACAGGATCAGGGTAGGAACATAGTTCATCCTTTAGAAACAAGAGAGGAGGAAATCTGAAGTGCATTCTTTGGACAGTGCCAAGGGCTTCATTGTCATTGTAATGTGTTTTTATGTTTGTAAGCAGGAAAGTATTCCCTTTGCCGTGGTGGGAACTGACAAGGAGCATCAGGTGAATGGAAATAAGGTGTTGGGCCGTAAAACCAAGTGGGGAATTATTGAAGGTGAGGAGTGGAAGCAGAACATCATTTCTGACACTGGTTGACAAAGAAATGATTTAGATTTTGAAAATTAAATTTTGAAATTAAATTTAAATGACGGAAAATGATAATGTTGTCACATTTTCAGACAACTAAATGTCAATTTTCATAATACATCCCCATTGAGATATTACAATTCAGTATGTTTTAATTAAGTTTTTATACAAATGAGCTTATTTGTGTCCCTCTTATTACAGTCGAAAACGTGGCACACTGTGAGTTTGCCAATCTGCGAGATCTCCTCATCAGGTGAGCTTTTCTTCTTTGAGTATCGTATTAATATCATGTTTTTTTTAATTAAATTTAAATGTGTTTCCTGCAGTTATTTTATAAGATTTTAGAAAACTCATCCCAGATGCTTCTTTTCTGGCCTTAGGACCAGCAGTTGAAATAGACTCTCTAGTGACCTCTAGTGGCTATTTTAGAAACCTTTGACAAAAATACACAATGTGCATATACCTTTGTTGCTTGTTTCAAAAGCTACCGAATGTTTTTAGGCTCACTTGTGAGTGTCAGATTCTTAATTAACAAGTTCCAATTGAGCTGTGGTGTTAAGGACTAAAGTGCAATCAGGGATTATCACTTACATAACAACTATTCTCTATTTAACTACAATGTAAAGGAGCTAATCTGCTTGCAACATACACCTTTGATTACATTTTACCTGAGATTTTTATTTTTGCTACGCTTTTAAAGGTCTCACCTGCAGGACCTGAAAGATGTGACACACAACATCCACTATGAAACATACCGCGTGCGACGGCTTAACGAGAGCAACATGAATTTCATTGAACAAGGACTTTCTACTTGGCCGCTGGAAAATGGAACTGCTGACAAATGTGAATCAGACAGCCACCTCTGATGCCTTCGTCAGCCTCAAGCTCCTGGAACGATGCTAACCATCTACTCAAAATGAGAGAGCATTTTTACCACATGAAGCGAGTTGGGAGAAATGTCAGATTTGGTTGTTGTTGTCGGTCATTACAGAGATTGTTTCATGAATGATTTTTATGGGAGACTAAAAATACAAATATTTTTGAATGTAACATAATTTGTATTTTCTGGTATTATGATTGCATATACAGGCATAACCAAGGCAGTCAGTTTCAAGAGTGACACAAAGATAATTGCATCTAATTTTCTGCTATATTCAAGATAAAGGTCATAAGTCATATTTGTTTTGACATCCCAGGCCTTAAATGCAGCAAATTAACTGCACACAGGGTTGAAATATATACAGTCGTTCTGTAGGTAGGAAACAAGGCAAGTTTTTGACCTTAACTAATTCTTTACAGGGCAGGGTACATTGTTTCTTTGAAAAAGATCAATGCATGAATTTAGATGATTCTTATACATTTTCTAATGACTATTTTGTCCGATTTCTTAATTTACAAATAAACTTAGTTTATATAGTATCCAGTAGTTAGCTTCTCACGGCATCAGGCCGAACTGGAAACTAAAAAGAATTACGATTATAACTTGTGTTGAACTCCTCCATCCATTTTCTGAACCGCTTTTTTTCACGAGGGTCGAGGGCATGATAAAAATGACTGTCACAAGCCTTTAACTTTAAATTTTGGGGCAATGTATGGAGTAAGTATAGATTTTGTGTTTTATGGGTTGCCAAAATCATTGCCTTCCTTGTATGTGGTCAGACAGCTAATCAGAAGCCATTCTGAGCAGCACAGCAAGTTACAAAAAGTGTCATCATCTGTAGTGATGATGCTAATTGTCTTACAATTAGTCTTGCCGTGACCTTTATGACCCATTCACAATTATTTCACCTGATATTAGCTTGGGTGCACTTCTTCATACTGTAACTGTCTGATCACAAGTGAGCGACATGTTTGTGTTACGTGAAGTTTATTTTGAAATACACTATGATAGCTGTATTCGTGTGATCATTTGTCAGAAACGCACCCAGACCTGTTTAATTTATTTTTCTTTGACTGAACTACAAACTGCATATCTGTCATAGCAGTTGTGTTTATTTTTACTTGGTATTATTTTGGATCCAAGAAAAATCTACTTTTAATTGTCTGGTGAATATTGGAGCTGTTTGACATGATGATATACATATTTGCAAAATATCAGGTAGGTACACGAGTGCCTTAATATTTCCATCTGTTAAAAAACAAGTTTAGCTTCATCAATACAAGTTCCAAAGAACAAAACAGAAGTTCACTACAGCATATTGAAGGCTTTTAATTGGATCAATAATTGGCTGTACATGTATGTATCTGTGTCATGCGTATCCCCTGGTTGTTCTACAAATGAAAATAACAAATTGAATTATAAACAAAATTATTTTTAGATAAAGTATAAAAACCAGAGTACATGAAGATCAGGACTTTGTAGCGCAATTCCATCAAGTTCGGTTATTTCTAGTATATCAGTTTGTAACCTGCACTTCCAAGATTTCAAAATATTCCTGCACTAAAGGAATATTAACTGTATTTAGATTACTCTTGTAGAATGTTGAGCATGATTGTTAATGTCAAGATGGTGATTCTTGCTTTGCTGGCTTTTCAAGCATAAATGAAGAATTAAAACATATTCTTAGAAACGATTATTTTGAGTAGGCTTATTTTCATAATCACACGTTTTTATGAAATGAGACTTGATGCAAATAGTGATTGGGTTGTGGAAAAAGTGTGTTGGATGACCCATGAACTCTTTTTTTGTTGCTTTGTCACTCCAACCCTCCCAATTGAGTTTTCTGCTTTGTCCTGTATTTTGAACCTCTGTACCAAACTCCTTGAATTTCTACTCAGCATTTACACACTTTGCATAAGATTGTTTATGTATTTACAAGTATAGTTATGATATACATGTTAACACTGTTGATTTATTATTAAATCTTTGTCACTTTCCAAAGCATAGTGTAAAATCTTGTAAACAAAAAAAGGCCTACTATATTTTCTTTGTACGAATAACAAAAAATCTTCTTTGCAACAGAGTTTCTAGCCAATGTTCAGTTGTGGGAATGTTGACATCACAGCCATATATTCTGTACTTCTAATAATAATAAATTTACTGCAATTGGGATTATTGTATATCAGCAATCAAACAATAATGCAATACAGTTCAACAAACTGTTGAAGAGTAAGAATGCCCTTTTGATTGACGCTGCACTTCCTTTGACCAATCTTTATTATTGTAGTTAATGAACTGCAGAACTATGTAGGTCATTTACTTTCAAGTATTGTTTAAATAAGATCATTTATATGACCTGTGGTGTAATGCATTAAATTACAACTACAATAATTAACATGTAAAATTCCAGATTTTGTAGTACCTTTTATATTGTCAACCATACTGACCAATACTGTATTTGTAGAGGCTTTTTCCTCCCATACACAATAATTTTATTTGCATGCTACTGCAACAGTACATGAAATAAAACGTAGAGTCGCCATATGTTTCGCCAATCAAGCATTTAATTCTAATTTTGATTGATGACGGATTTAAGTGATGAAGTATGTTTATTTTATTTCATGGTTTTAAGGTTGCTGATATGGCCCTCTGTGTAAACGGAACCCTGCTTTGTTTACTCCGGACGAGTTATGACGGGACACCATTTGGTGACAAAACGGAACCTTGCTTTATTTACTCCGGACGAGTTATGACGGTACACCACACAAAGCTGATGGAAGGAGGTGTGTCGTCCGCCTAGCTCACATTCGAGGTCAGTTTTAAATCATATTTTGCAGATTTGTAGTTTGATAAAACACATTTGAGACAACTTGGTTGTCCGTACGTTTAATGACACCATCTATTTTCATTGAGGTTCTCGTTTCTACGGACATTTAGGCACGCCATTTTTAAAGGAGCTTAATTTCTGTATTGAAATCCTGCACGCTCACAATCTCATATATTTCCAAGCAGATGACTCCGAGGTTCTACTGTTCTAAGATTATGATTAAAAAGCCATGAACCAGATCATCCTTCAACATGATAATGTGCTGTCAGATGTTCACATGTTCCTGCCTAAGGCTCGCCAACGAATGACACGCCTTAACAATGTTGGACAGCCTGGTATGTATAAGGCAAATATATATTTATTTTTTTGAATGCTATGCACTGGAATTACAGTTAGCCAAATTCAATATTCAACAGTTCATCTTGTTTTTTTTGTGTTCCTTATGTAAGCACATGCTTGGAATGTGACATGTTGGTTGACTGTTTTATTTATAGCTCCAGCAACTGGAGATTGGACACAAAGTTGATATGATGACTTATTCTGGATGAATGGCAACAGGTGCACACACTACAGTTTTTATGAATATATTTTTTTCATGTGTTCATCCAGTTTTCATCTCCAAATTCAAGTTTTTGTCCAATGCTGAAAAGCAGGAGAAGAATGATGAGGGCACAAGAGAAAATAGTGATACTGAAACACATTCTGCACAAGAAGACGATGAAGAGGATAGTGAAAGAAATGTAGAACCGGCCTTGGATGAGGATGGAGATCTTGACGTCACACATAGGTAGGGAAGCTCTCCAGATCAGTTCCTGTAGCAGTTCTCATTACAAATGTTTCGCATTTCTCCAGACCTAGGAATGATTCTACAGGGGATGACAGCAGCAGGAGCAGAGAAGTGGTCTGCCCTGTTATTCTCAAGCAATCCCATAACTCTGCACTGCAAAACGAAGAGAACCAAGAGGATGAAGCAGATGAGTGCTTTGACGACATTATACGGCTTGGTAAGGATCAAACTTTCATGGTATTGGAAAAGATGTTTTTGTTATTTGGTCAAACTGTAGGACACATTTATAAAATTGTGTTTGTTTTATGTACATTGCAGAACATACTATGGCAACACCCTTGGAGGATGTTGGCAAACAGGTTAGTAAAGTTACCGTGACCCCTCAGTCTCATAGATTTGTGGTATTTTAAAAATCACAGTATTTTTTTTAGGAAGCATGTAAAGTGGTTTTAAAACCAAAGCCAGAAAAAGAAGCAGTTGTTACCAGTTAAAAATAACTCAGGTGAACATTTGCTACTTCATTGGCTGCTTCAACAAGCAATTGTGTTCCACCAGGTTTGGAGAGGAGCGTTACTTTTGGCCGACTTCATCCTCTCGAAGCCACTCCTGTTCAAGGGGGCAACAGTTGTGGAGTTAGGCGCCGGTGCCGGTTTAACCAGCATCATCATGGCCACTTTAGCCAAACGAGTGTACTGCACAGGTATGGCTTTAGGAAGTTCACTTGTTGTGAACTGACTTATTTTGAAGTTCAAGATGCTTTTTTAATGTGTGGTATTTTTATAAAGATTAAATGTCGTGTTTCAGATGTCGGAGAGGACCTTTTAAGCATGTGCCGGAGAAACATATCTTTAAATGAACACATGATTGAGCGTACAGGTGAGTCATTTGCAAAAAGAACTCATTACTTTACAATTTCAATGCAACTCGTTACATCCCGCCATTTTCATTAGCGCCTCAAGTGAGCTGTAGTCTATGCCAGCTTCCATTTTAAATTTCAATAACAGGATTTCTGTAAATGTCTGTTTAAGATTTTATTTGAAAAAAAAATGGATACACTGTTATATTTATCCACCAGGTGGTGAAGTGAGAGTGAGACAGTTGGATTGGCTCCAGTCTGACCTTTGTACAGGTAATAAAGACAATTGTATGTATGAAAAGTACGTGTGATCTTGGTATTGGTATTATCATTATTATTTTGCTATCCATTATTTTTCAAATGTGTTGTTCTGTGATACTTGTCTCGGAAGTTTTATAAAAAAATTTGGAGGGTGGGGTGTTCTTTGAATGACATCCTCATCCTTAACCTCATGCTGATCCTTACCAGTAATTAACAGTAGCAAAAAGTAAAATATGGCTCTTCTTTAATTATTTGTTTGTCCATGTGTTTCACCTATAGATCCTGATGTAGATCTTAGCTGGACAGAGGAGGAAGTAGCTGATATACATGACAACACCAGCTTCATTATTGCTGCTGATGGTAGGTAAAGTTGGTTCATTTTTAATTTGACTAACTCTGTTGAAACTTTTGCACTTGCTTTGTTTTCATGTTAAAACATTAAACCCAGCCGCCACACTATGTCTTCAAAACTGCTTAATGTGTGACAGAGTTTCAAATGATACATTTTTTTTGGGGGGGGGGTGCGTTTGCATAATTCCGAGGGCCGATAGCGATTAATGTTGGTGAAGAAGTTACCTATTACATGTTCAAGCTGTCACAGCTAGTTACTGTTATGCTTTGTGAAGTGTACTGTATTTAATGTCCCCATGTAAGCCAGATTTTTCTGCTCTAATACTGCACTGCACAAAATTCCACATTTCACTTTGTTTTACTTTTACTCACCAGTGCTGATGAAAAAGCAGAATACTTATTTTGTGTATGTTTTCGTGTCACCAGTTTGCTATGACGATGACCTGACAGATGGCCTCTTCCGAACACTGTACCGACTATGCAATAACTTTGCTCACGCCTGCACCGTCTTTATATCCATTGAAAAAAGGTAAATACAGACACCAAGCAGTCTTCCCTTTTAATACAAGCAAAAAGCACTCAGCATTATATCATTTGCAGTTACCCGTCAATGTGAATTTAACATAGGTTATTTTATAAAAATAGGTATGTCCATAAAACTACCACAGTAATTATGAAGTTGTACTCTGGTGTTGTCAAGGTTCAACTTCACGCTACGAAATATGGACGTATCCTGCGATGCCTACAACCACTTCAGACATTGCCTTTCCCAGCTCGAGGACCTGGTGGATGGACAATGTAGCTACAAAGTGGAACAGATCCCTTCTACCTTCCCACAGTTTCTTCAGTATGAACGCATTGATCAACTGGTAAAAAAAACAAACACCTGTCTTTGACTCCTTTTTGCTTTTACTTACAGTTTCAAGTTTGTTGAATGGATTCCCCATGTTGTAATTTCAGGAGCTCTGGAAGGTGACTGCCAAGAGAGTACCATTTGACGAGGCCCAGTCCAATTCTAAGCCGTGTACATCATGACCTGCATATTCCCTGCCAAGAACCTCATAAATCTCAAAGTTTCAGGTTCCTCTTGGGTATGTGTTCCCGGGAAGAAATTATAATAATGATAACAAGGGGTAAGTCGGGTACGTGTTCGTGGGAAGAAATTAAAATAATAACAGTTCCAAACCAATTTTCTCAAATGCAGATTAACCACAGGAGTAAAGGAAAGGAATTGTTCTCCTTTTTTTGCAGTATTTTTTTTATGTGATCATTTTATATTTATAGTTTGGAAGTGTTTTTTTGCTAACAATTACTTTAACTAATATTATGACTTCACTACTGAGTTTGCATAAGCTACTGAGAGAATGTATATGTTCCTAATTGAAGTAAAAAATGGTGTTGTTGGAACAGAACTCTACCATAATTCAAGGCTCCAGTGTAAATTGAAGTAATAATAATAAAAAATGGATAGAAACCTTTTCCACCTTTGTTTGTTTTTCTCACCTGTCATTTTATTATTGACTGTACAGGTGATCCAGAATCCGGTAGGTTTTCAGTGATGTAAAATTTTTTACATTTTTTTTCAACGTTTTGAAAAAAAAAATTGGTGGGTCAACAACACTGAATATATTTGCTTTGTCAGAAGAAACAACAGACCTTACGTAATTCTTGGCTGGTATAGCCGAAAAGTTGTTTTCGAATCTACTGACCACTAGAGGGCCACGATGGATGTAAAAAGCCAAGTGGGAAAGCAGCCAATCATACGCGGGTCTACTCGGGGACAACTCTACTTGGGGACAAACGTCTTGTAATAGAACCGAACTATTTCCTCCAGACTTGGCAGTGGAGAGGCATAAGTTCGTCAGCTCGACCACCAGAACGGAACCACAAAGACAAGAAGCCCCTTCTTCCTGTAGCGCGGCGGCTGACGGACGAGACTGCGCGCTGCAGTCGAGCCCTTCTGCAGCACACACAGACTCTCAACCCGATCCAGTCGTCGGATCCGCGGGGTAAGTATTCGAACCGTGCATGCTCCCATGTCTGCAGCGACATGGTATTTCTGCAGCCCGACGTGTGTGTCACGCCTCCGAGTCGAGACTGAGCAGGTGACTACTGCAGCGTCCATGTCAGAAGTACAGCAGATGATGCGCAGCCTGCAGGATAACGTAACCTATTGGAAGAAGCTTGTCAACCGAACTAACCGAAATTCTCTACTCATTCGTAACATCATGTGTGAGCCAGTCAGATCCAGTTGGAACCAGTTTTTATTGAGGCCCATCAGGGGGTAAAAAATGGTAACTCTTGAAAACAATTTGAAAAGGCATTAATCATCACACACTTTATATGGCCTAGTTATGATGTCAGTAAACCTTTGGATCGATACGATATTGCACCTGCACTCGAATATTGTCCTGCAAGTTTTACTATTGAGTTTAATTTTAATGTCTTTTGGAATTAATGCATCAGTTCTGCATTATAGAAATCATTTTAAAGTGGGTTTTTTTTTGGTGTTCCAGATCACATGTCTATATGCATATTCGATGAGATTTACTTTGAGAAAGCTGGTCACAAAAAAAAAACAACCACACATTGGCTTTTTATTTTGCATCCTCGAGTGCTAAGCCATTTATATCGCTGGATTGCCTCTATCACATCATAGCTTAACATTGCCCCCCTTGCAAAACCATTAAGAGGCAGGAGTCTACCAGCTCTGCTGTTTGGTAACCCAGCTCTGCAGCCAGGGTTACACAACAGTCACTTGTCAATGCATTTTCAGGTCATAGGACAGCCTGATGATTTGATTTGCCCAGGCCAATACAGTAATAAACTACTGTACTCTATCCTGAGTTATTAGTGCGGTTTATTTTGACCTAAATATTACTAAACTACCATCTATTTACCTCAAATAAAGTTCTAGATGGATTATTTGCCCCTAATTCAAATTTCAGATTTGAGTAAAATTGCATTTTGATGCTGAGAACTAAAAAAAAAAAAAGACTGACAAACATTTGAAGTAAAGCAGCACAGACACCTCATTTCCTTCTGAAACTGAATATGCGGTCAGACTTGACATGAGATTTAATCAACCGTGATGCGGCAGTTAATTACTGTGATGTTAGCGCCTGGCGAGTCGTGATTTATTTTCTCTCCGGCAGATCGCCTTGGTCCATGACAAATCTTGTTTTATATTCAACGCAAGAGTGCACAGTGGACGTTTGGAGTTCAGGAAAACTGTTTGCTCAAGTTCAAAGTCTAAAGTGTCATTTTAGGTCAACAGAAACTTTACCTCGGAACTAAAATCCAAACACAAGAGCAGATATAATCTCTATAAAACCTTTTGATGTGCTTTTATTACTGCTTTTATTGGTTGCTGTCTCGTCTTTATCTTTAGTGCTTTTATGTTTTGCTTTGAAATGTACTAAAGAAATCAAATTGATTATGTTCATATTGTACCTTTGTCCTACATGCCACACACCAAAACGTGGCTTCTCCGAAGCATATGAAGATGCAGTCTTGTGTAACACTCTCTAAACCAGTTTCATCCAGTCCACGAGGTGTTGCCAAGTAACCGGCTGTGTGATGTGTGCGATAATCGGGGTGTCCACTGTGTGAAAGCGAGAGTTTTCCTCCCGTTTTGTAACCAGCATGGCATAAGAATTCCGGAAACAAGAAAGAACATTTTTATTAGAATTTGGAGCCTAAACTAGCTTCTCTCTTTTTTTTTAAAAATAGAATCCCAAATGCACGGCCAAGTTTAATAGGCCCCCAAAAAATAGGCCACTGTTTTCCTGAGAAAATGTCCTTTGGAGGAAGAGCAACATATGTGATCTCATTTACATATTGAACTCAAGTGACTGAATTTATGATTAGATTGGGCAAATTTGCCTATTGTGAAATTGAATTTCTATATCCGCTCATACTCATCCTTCTCGCTCCCTTCTTCTCCCAATCTCAGGTGACCTGGTCGGACACCTGTCATGGCATCTTCTGTGATCAGCCGTCATCTTGCGCTGTCCCTCCACAAAAACCTACACCTCAGTGTTTCAGGTAAAACCATTCAACGTATTTCAATAAGTGTATTAAAATTTGTCACAGAAGTAAATTGGCATCTCATAATAATAATAATTTTCAGTAGTCTGATTTTTTTTTTTTTAAAACCTAATCTACTCTAATATTTGTCTTCTACTGAGATTTTAAATATCCAAATAGTTCAGCAAAGATTATACAAGTTGGATCTTCAACGAGCCTCACTGCGGAGTAAATGAAAGTGGTGGAAGAGGTTATGTCATCTTTGTAATGTTTGACTAACCAATGGAGAGTCAAGGACCACAAAAGATAGTGTGGGACAAATGTTTGTTTTTTCCCAAAGGTATTTACCCTTTGAAAGATTTCGTTTGCAACAATCTGGAGCAAATGATTCATATATAAACTTTGCATTATGAATGAAAAGAACTCATATGGCCGCTTGAAGATATGCAAATATGGGTTTGACATTGTTCTCTGTGTTCAGGATGCCGATATGCAAGCAAAGCGGCCCCAAAAGCCCAGTTGGACTTTGAGTATGATGGACCCTCCATGAAAACTGAAGTTCCTGGGCCAAGATCTCATGTAAAGCACACATACGTCAAAAATAGATAAATAGACAAATAGATACATAAATAATCAGATAGATCATTTATCTTTGATATAATAATATAACCGTCACTGACTTCTATTTCTCTCTTTAGGAACTGACCAAACAACTGGGAGAAATCCAGGTAAATTGAGGTTGTGTGTTTGTGTGTGCTAGTTGTCCAGTCAAGCGCTAATACTATGAAAATGGCTGACACATTAGAAGTTAAATTATAATGCACATCAAGACAGTTTGCTTGTTCATGGCTAGTGAATATAAAAAGTCTAGTGTAAAAAAAAAAAAAGATGAGACCAAGATAAATGATGACATTTTTCTAGCATATTGAAAACAATATAAATATAGTCAATTTTTTTTTCACATCACAAAAACAGGATATTTGAACAGGGGTGTGTCGACTTTTTATAGCCACTTTATATGTCCCCGTGTGTCTGGGGTGAAGCGGCATCTTCAATTGTATCTGCCCAGTGAACTACTTAAATAGAGCCTGTAGCGCTTAAGCTGTTGCTGCAGTTAGGCTGTACCACTTTTCCTTTGTCCTCTTTTCTGAGGTGCATGTATTCTTAAAAAATAATTTAAAAAAATGGGAGCACTCTGCATGGCATTTCAGTGTGCCCACAATGCCCTTGGGCTAAATATTAATCGACCACGATAACACGATGAACCTTAATAATAACTCATTCATGGGAAGTGAGAGGAGACTAATAAGACATATGCACAAGGCATTGCCATCTGGTGTTGGTGGTCTCAAAATGTTTGTACTATTTTTTTCATTCGGTATAACGTTGGCGTCAGTTGTGTTGTATGCTTGTTTTTGAAAATAGAAAACCTGTCTTTCCCCCAGAATGTTGGTGCTATCCACTTCTTCTGCAATTATGAAGAGAGCAGGGGCAATTACCTGGTGGATGTGGATGGCAACCGTATGCTGGACATCTACACTCAGATCTCCTCCATTCCTATTGGTTAGTCACAAAAGATCCCATCACAGTCTAAAGATGTCCAACCTGTATGATTGTACTTTGATCTCAGATGATGTTATTTTACGCAATCATTGTGTAATCTCAACACCTCATCAGTTGATTGAAACGCCTCGCCTGCTGCTTAGATGAATGAGACAAGATGAGACACAGGAGTTTCACTATGGCATTTCTAATCTTACAAAGAGATGAACACAGGAGACATTACTCTAGGCTGTGTTTGGATGTATGTCTGTCTGCATGTTCGTTTTGTTGTATACCTAAAAATAATCAACTCAAAATGGCTTAGACACAAATGAGTAATTAAAACAGGAATGATTTGTGGTGCAGTTTTTTTGTTGTACTTTGCTGCACTCTGCTGGTCAAATGTAGGAAACGACTTTGATTTATGTAAGGGAGCCGATCACTTTATATAAGAATGTAAATTCACTCTATTGTTGTTTCATTTCCATACCTAAGCTTTATTTTTTTATATTATTGATTATGGAGTCATCCCAATATATATTGTACAAATGTTCATACTTAATATTTATGTTTAAATACTAAATGCATATTAAGACTTTTGGTTTTAAAAATATTTCAAATTGTTTTTATTACTCATGACCACATTATCATTGATGTTATCTCTCAGGATACAACCACCCTGCTCTCCTCAAACTAATGTCCAACCCCAACAATCTGGTAGGCTCCGCCCCCTCATGTTAACTGCAATAATGTACTTGTTAACCTAAATTGTTTTAACTAACACCACCCTGGTTTCCTGTCCTATTTCAGAGTACACTGGTGAACAGACCCGCCCTTGGAATCTTGCCGCCTGAGAATTTTCCAGACAAAATCAACGAAAGTCTTCTTTCAGTGAGTTACTTTCAGCGCACAAACACACCCATTAAAATGTGTTTAAAAAACGTTTTGGTCTATTTAGTTAATCAACAGCACTGCAATGTGTGGTCTTGCCCTTATTCAGGTGGCTCCAAGTGGAATGAGTCGTGTTCAGACTATGGCCTGTGGCTCATGCTCCAATGAAAATGCTTACAAGGCCATGTTTATCTGGTACAGGGTGAGTGAATTCAAAATATGCAAAAAATAAAAATGTTTTCTCTTCTATTGTGACTATGGCTGTGATCATGATATGAAGCTGGTTTGGCAACTGAATTGTCCCTATTTGAAAAAAATAGCATCATTTTCATTTGTTTGGTCCTTGGTGCAGAATAAAGAGCGGGGCCACACCACAGCATCTGCTGAAGACCTCACCTCCTGCATGATAAACCAGGTAGAAACCAAGAAAAACACTCCACATTAGATTATATAATATTATATTGCTTTGGGTCTGGCTGCAAATCTTTGCATCCAACTTTTCCTCAGGGTCCAGGTTGTCCAGATTTGAGTATTTTATCTTTCATTGGTGGTTTCCATGGGAGAACAATGGGTAAGTGTCAAACCTAAGCTTCACAGTGCTTCACATACTGTAAATATAAATATCAATTTTGTGTCTGTCTAGCTCCTCAAAGCCATTTTTTTAAAATGTTGTCTTTCCAAGGTTGTTTGTCAACGACGCACTCCAAAGCAATACATAAATTGGACGTGCCCGCTTTTGATTGGCCGATCGCCCCGTTCCCCAAACTGCAATATCCACTGGAGGAATTCAGCAGAGAAAACGCGCAGGAGGAGGCTCGCTGTTTGGAGGAGGTAGGCTGTCATGCTCTGTGTGTGTCCTGATTATGATAAACTATTCATAAACCTAATGATAAGAACAATCAACTCATTTATGAGTGATGGTAGATTTCACCAGCTCATGCTTGGCTTCTATAATTTGCCTACATTTTGTGTCTTCAGGTGGAGGACCTGATTGTCAAGTGGAGACAAAAGGGAAAGCCTGTTGCCGGGATTGTAATTGAACCCATTCAAGCCGAGGGAGGAGATAATCACGCCTCTGCGGATTTTTTCAGGAGCCTCCGCAAAATTGCAAGCAAGGTAACAGTACCATGCATCTTTTAAATGTACAAGTAGGTCACACCACACCATCATTTTCATGATGTCAGTCTGTAATGGTTATTTGTGTGTGCGTGTTTTTCAAAAGTTTTTTAATGTTTCACAATGGCTGAGATGTATTATGATGAGTCTGGTTCTACGTGGTCCGAGTGCTTCTCCTTTTATCATTTGAGCTAACAAGCAATCTAATTCGATGAGATTAGTTGCTGTCTATTGATGCAGAAAAAAAAAGAAGTATGTACTCTTTTCTCCATTCAGCATGGCTGTGCTTTCCACGTGGATGAGGTCCAAACTGGAGGAGGGTGCACAGGAAAGTTCTGGGCCCACGAGCATTGGGGTATGGACAACCCCGCCGATATTGTCTCATTCAGCAAGAAGCTTATGACTGGAGGTTACTTCTACAGAGATGAATTTGAAGCTGATAAGGTTTGCCATTTTTTGACATTTGTGTCGAATGATCATTTATTTCTCTCTGCAGTGTTTATTTTCTTTTGTTTGTTGCTTGCCTGGTTTCAGGCCTACCGCATCTTCAACACATGGATGGGTGACCCTTCAAAGAACTTGTTGCTGTCCGAGGTCCTCAGTGTGATTCGCAGAGAAAACCTCCTGGTGGAGGTGACTCGTTCAGGAAAAGCCTTGATGACTGGCCTGAATGAGTTACAGGTAATGTCTGTGTAGCTTATTTTTCCAATGTTGCTCACAAGCTCTTGCTTGGTGAGCGTGTGACCTAGATGCCTCTGCTCCTCAGGCTCAGTACCCTGGCATCCTTAGTCGAGCTCGAGGGCAAGGAACCTTCTGTGCCATCGATGCCCGCGATGATGCAACACGCAACGACATCCTCATGAAGGCCCGGAACAAGGGTATGCAATGTGTCGTGCTTCATGTATGTCATTTTTGAACGTGATGAACACAAAAGGACAATGCCAAGTATATCTTTTTTTAATCTAGTTGATCTTCATTAGACCTCTGTTTTATCAACAGGTATCTTCCTGGGAGGGTGTGGAGAGCGATCAATTCGTTTCCGTCCAGCATTGGTCTTCAAGGAGTACCACGTCCACTTGTTCCTTAATCTCTTCAACGACGTATTGGCCCAGATCAAATGAAAAACAAAACAACATTCCACGACAGAATGCAGAATAGAAACGGGGGCACCTCCATGACAAGATAAGCACAAAGCATACTATTGAAAAAGGCTAAGGTCAGTCAAGTTGTCCCCAAGCCACAACAATGAATAACAATGTCTCCGTACATGTGATGTCATCAAGCCGTCAATTAATTCAGTATTTCCGATCATTGTCATGATTCTCTAAATGTGTGGGAATGACAGTCAAAATGAATTTGGATAGATGGAAACTGGCAGAGCAGTGGGTGAAGTGAAAATGAAAAAGTCCATCACCATTCTTTACCAGCAGCGCTCTTCATCAAGCGACTCTTCTCAACCACTGGATGCTTCAGTATTCTAATCAACAAATGTGATGGAAGGTATTTTATCAAGTCAGCACAGGGCCTACACGATGAATGGGCGTGCTGCTGAGTGCACTTTGAAAAAGGCCTTTGGAGATCCTTGACAAAAATACACGGTCATATTTTGATACACTACTATTCAGTGTTTGTGATGAGTACAATGCCACCCTGCATGTCAAGTGTCCCATTTAAAATGTCCTTGTGATAATTCTGTCATTTTGCTATTTCTAGGAATGACTCTGCTTGAAATGTAGCCCAAACAAATGCCAACCTTAAATTGACCATGAAAATGTCTCAGAATATTTAGTGCCTGCATGATATTTGGGTGTTTTATTTTTCCAATATTACTTTTTACACTCATGCAATAATTGCGGCCACTCATGAAAGCCCTTTCACCTCTGAGCAGACTGCAATCTTTTCCAGAAATCTTAAATCAATTGGACTAAAGTTAATGAACTTAAGTAGGTCATTCATGGAAAACTGGTGATTTTGACAAAGATGTAGCGCATAGTGTCTAACAGCTTTACAGCACATACATTAATGTTTGTGTCATTTCAAAAGATGCACGAGTAATTATGTTTAAAAACTATTACAACGTGTCAGACCATCTTTGTGAATGTTTCATACAATCTTTTGAACTAGTGTCAGAAATGTGTATCCAGTAAGATACCATCTGTCTTGTATGAATTACCTTAACATCTCTGGAGAAGCTGTTTCGTTGGGGAACACCATAGTCGTGCTACTGCGCCACTCCTCGTGATCAGTCTGAGGGGAGGATGGGGGATGCTGAGCAACTTCTTTAATTAAGCATTTTTGCACTCATGATCTGATCTAGATGATTATTGATGTAATTATTTTAGATGGCTATAACTGTTGTCTTTAATATATATATATATATATACTGTCAATGTACTGTGACAAATAAATGACAGTTTGACTAACTGAATTAGTGTGCCTACAGTAAATGAGAAAGCTCAATTCAAATAGAACCAAGCCCGTCCTTGCCAAGGTTCCTTGTTTTGATTTGTCACTCACGCTGTAGATATTGATATTAATGAAGTAGCCTGTTATTAGGTACACCTGAAAATGGTGTAATGGTGTCCAAGTGAGGTCACAGATCAAATAGCCTCTTAAGGAACAGTGAAGTTGAGTGACAAGGTAGCAGCATGGAATAACATTGGTCTTGAATTCAAGAGAGCCAAGGTTCAAGTCCCATCAGAAGTAGTCTTTTGATATTATATGGACTAATGTGCAAGACTTGAACTCGGTTCTCCAGAATACAAGGCAAACGGTCCTGCTCTGTAATACCTTTACATATCACGCAGGCTGTTTTTTTTTTAAATTGTTTAATTGGGGTCAAAGTTTTAACGGATAGTCCGAAGCAACCCTTTCCACAGTAGTCACCATGACAGGCGACCACCTGGTGGCGGCGGTGTGCCGAGCGCCGTTGGACGATCAGGAGAAGAAGATTTGAATTGACGGATGTGACGTCAGGGCTTTAGGCCAATTGGAGACAGGTGTGCTCGCTCAAGGGGAGTTACCATATGCAGGTGCCACCGAGCGCGTGGCGTCGCGTCGCGTCGTTGCGCGTTTTGGTGGTATTTTAAATGTCTTTCGCGGTTGTTTTTTTTCATGCTGGCCAGCATTTTTTTCATTCGTCTGTCTGTAGACGGTTCGTAAATGACGCCGCCGATAAGCGCGTGTTTGTCTGACTATAGGAAATGTTAGTTTGACTCTAGTCAACTTAACCATTTTTTAAATTATTTTATATGATGCGTGTGCCATTTCCGTGTCATGCAAACTGGTGAATGCAAACTGGTGAATGCAACGTATATGTTACGTCGTGTCCAAATCGGACCAAATCCATTCAAAGATGGCGCCCGCCCGCTCTCGTTCCGTTACGCAACAAACATTTGCCCGGGTTATTTTCTCCCGTCTTGGACGCCGCCAACCTGGATCATCTGTCCAATGTGAGGGGAGTTGATGAATGATGAAATTAAAATATGAATTATAATCCTGAATAATTATCATAATTTACTACAATGTGATGATTATATTTTTTTTCAAATGTAAAACTCTACTTAGAATGTATCAAATTCAAATATGAACTATAATTTCAATTATCATAACTTACTACAATATAATATTTTTTTTCAAATGTAAAACTCCTAGTATGTATAATTGTTGGTAAAAAATCATGCCATTGGCACTCGACTCAATGTCTATTTTTGTTGCAATCATTTGCTTGTCTTTTGTAGCACTAAAAACTGCCGCCCAGCCAGCATCCTTCTATACAAAGCAAGCAGGAGGCTCTTGAAGGAGCCCTTTCAGTGATGTTGAGGACACTGAGGAAGAATAGTCCTAAATCAGGTGAAAACCTGTTTTTGTCAAGTTTCAATTCCCAACACACAATGGTTGTCGAGTTTTAGCTTCCCAGCACACAATTAATGGCTGTCTGTGTTTTTGTAGGCTGCAAGAGGAGCCGAATGGGATAATTCCATATGAAAAGGCACAATGGCCTATCCAAAGGAGCGATGGCCTATCCAAAGGAGCGATGGCCTATCCAAAGGAGCAATGGCCTATCCAAAGGAGCAATGGCCTATCCAAAGGAGCAATGGCCTATCCAAAGGAGCAATGGCCTATCCAAAGGAGCAATGGCCTATCCAAAGGAGCAATGGCCTATCCAAAGGAGCAATGGCCTATCCAAAGGAGCAATGGCCTATCCAAAGGAGCAATGGCCTATCCAAAGGAGCAATGGCCTATCCAAAGGAGCAATGGCCTATCACAAGGAGCAATGGCCTATCACAAGGAGCAATGGCCTATCACAAGGAGCAATGGCCTATCACAAGGAGCAATGGCCTATCACAAGGAGCAATGGCCTATCCAAAAGAGCAATGCTATATCAAGTCAAGAATCAAGCAGCACGCTGCAAAAGTCGACGTTTGCGGATCATGTGCCCAGGAGGGGGCAGTGTGGTTGCCTTTGGTTATGGGTGCACGACGGAAAGGTTGCAGGTGTGGCCAGTGTTTGGGGCTCTGATGGTTGGTCTTGCTTAAGAGGTGTGCTGTGGTTGTGGCTTGTCTGGATCCAGCGTTGTCTTGTGCTTTGTTGCCATTGACGGCTCACTTGGGGGAGGACGTGGTTACGTGGACGGAGACTAAACGAAACTTTGATGTGGATCCGAATGTTCAATTTTGCCATATGATGTGTACCATTTTGTCTTTTTCTAACCTGCCACTGTTGTACTTGCTGCATTCTTTGTTCTCCCCCATCGGTGTAGGGCGGCGTTGGAGCGAGCCGATCCCGAATGTCCCATTTTGCAATTTGACTTGTACCATTTTGTCTTTTTCTAACCTGCCACTGTTGCACTTTATCTAACCCTAACCTACCACCGCTGTGGTACTTGCGTTCTTTGTTCTCCCCTAGGTGTAGGGCAGCATTGGAGCGAGACGGTAACATTTTGTGTCTTTTTCTAACCTACCACTGTCGTGCTTGATCTAAGCTGTGTCCTTTGTTCTCTAGGTGTAGGGGGCGGTGTTTGGGCGAGCCGGTCCACGAGGAAGACGTAATGATGCGAGCAGCGCCCAACTCATTGCATGTTCTGCCATTTGCAGGCCGGACGCGAAAGGGGGGGCGCACGGCCCCATCCGACCGGGCGACGCTCACCAATAGTAGCTAGCCGCTGTGATCAAGTAAGCAAGTGACCGACAACTTGGGGTGCTCTTTGAGTTTCTAACATTTGTTTCTGTTTCTGCAGATGTTGACCGGGATGTGACACGATCTGATCAGAGGTGACCGGACCGCTGTGGCATCGCTCTGAAGTCACCAAGTTGTGAGGGAGACCCGCTTCCCTGGAGGCGTCGACCTGCGCAGCTTCAACGTGTGAAATGCATTTTTTTATTTTTTTTTTATTTTTAAATTACACCAGCGGTGTCCCAATGTCTGCTTGAGGGCTGCATACTGAAACAAATTCAGAATTCTTTGACGCAAATTCATTAAATCAATCATGAAATGTTGCCATTGATATTTAGTGCTACAAAGCAGTGTCGTGTTCAGTCGTGTGGTGTGTTGATCAAGTTGCCCCGAGGCTGCCATTTGGACACCAATGGTGACATGTGTGTAGGGCTGCACGTGTATTGGAAAACTGCCATATGGTGGTCGAGGTTATTGACATGCACTTTAAGACAGCAAAGAATTTTTTTTTTTCATGTCTGAAATGAAACATGCTTTCTTGCCTAACTATTTGTAATGAGTTAAGACGATAAGTCATTGATGTAAGTTAAAGTTAACTCATCTAACTGATCTCATTGCGATCAAATAGTTAACCTCCATCCAAGAATTTTGCACAACTTGCCTCAATGCAGTGGTCTGGCCCAATACTGCCATATCATTGATTTTCCAAAATGTTGTGCAGCCCTCATTGAGTGCCAAACGCACAGCGACGGCAAGCGCAAGCGACCGCGCAGCGACGGCAAGCGCAAGCGACCGCGCAGCGACGGCAAGCGCAAGCGACTGCAAGCGCAAGCGACCGCGCAGCGACGGCAAGCGCAAGCGACGGCAAGCGCAAGCGACTGCGCAGCGACGGCAAGCGCAAGCGACTGCAAGCGCAAGCGACCGCGCAAGCGACGGCAAGCGCAAGCGACGGCAAGCGCAAGCGACGGCAAGCGCAAGCGACGGCAAGCGCAAGCGACGGCAAGCGCAAGCGACGGCAAGCGCAAGCGACGGCGCAGCGAGACTTTTGTGCTTGTCTTGCAAGGTGGAAGAGACGATGTATGAAACGAAGAGCCGGTGGACGGAGGCCACCAGACCCGCGATTGGTGAGCGGGGTGCAAAGGAAGGAATCACCCAAAGAAAGCAGTCGCCAAGTGTTGAAGAGGAGCCTGATGTATGACTGGCCAAGGCTGGCCAGAGGTGGTGGTGACATGGCAATCCAATATGCAACACACTTGTTAGTTTTAATTTGATTTCCTTATTTGTCTGCCGTTCAGGGTTGCCGGGGCGGCGGATGGGACGAGCGCCAGCCTGCACCGAGAGGGACTGGGCTGCACCCACAAGACCAGGGAGGGGGCAGGTCATAAGTACGTTGACAGAAGTGAGCTGCATGCAACTGAGTGCCGTTTGTCTTTTTGCACTTGTGCGAGGCAGAAGACGAGTCCAACACCGGCCGGAGCAGACCCGGACCTTGGCCTGTGACGAGCGGCCCACACGAGACTGATGGGTGCAGATGCAGCCAGCGTTTCGAGGAGTATGACTTTGGTTTTTCTTTTGTGCTTTCCCTACTCCTGTCTATTTGAATAGGGTAACTAGTAGCACGCACGGGCATTTGGGTTGCTGTGACCCTCTAGATACGAATCGGCAAAGTAGACACCCCCTGCAACCCTTTCTCCCTCCCCCCTTCCCTTCCCCCCCCTCTCTCTCTCTCGCTCTCTTTCTCCAACGCGCCCGGCAGTACCTGCATGGCCTGGTGCACTCAGGGTGGAACGTGGCTATACCTTGCCCTTTGTGGAATACCAGGGTATAATGTCTGCCAGACTGGGTCCCAGTGTCGTCGACGGTGTCAAGGACAAGGAGATTCTCCGTGACGCTCTCCGTGACGTCACGTTTTCCTCTTTTTTTCCTCTCGGGGCCAAGCCAGCTCTACTCAGGGGGAACTGGCCGGTTGCGCTTAAGTGCGCACCAAAGCCTCTTTTCATCTCCTCTCGCTCCCTCCCTCCCTCCCTTTTTGTAAGGGGTTAAACATTTCATAACCCGGATTGCTCCAATGCGGGAGGGCCGTATGAGACATGCGCCAGCCCGTGCGTGCCGCCAGTTACCTGATTCAAACTTACCTTAGTCTAGGTTGGTGGGGTGCTAGCGGAATTTTTCCCCTTGCCAAAACCAACACAATATGTCTGCCTTTCAGGATTGCTGGGGCACTGGATCGGACGAGTGCCTGCACAGAGAGGGACTGGACAGGACCGCGGGACCAGAGGGTAATAATAAAAAACTTTATTTGTAGAGCACCTTTCATACAAGAAATGCAGCTCAAAGCACTTTACGAAAAAGAAAGAAATTATAAGCATTGAATTCTTCATATAGGAACAGACATGAAAAGAAAACAAAAACATTCATGTGTGCATATGCTATTAATAAAGGGAGCTTAAAATAGGAGCAAGCTTTAATAGACAGGTAATGAGTACATCCACAGAAGTGAACCGCATGCAACAGAGAGCCGTTTTTCTTTTTGCAGTGGCACGAGGCGGAGGATGAGTCCAAACGTCGAATACCGGCCGGGGGGGAGACAACCTTCGCCCGTGATGAGCGGCCGACACGAGACGGACGGGTGCGGATGCGGCGAGGGCAAAGCGCCCAGCCAGCATTTAAGGAGAGTATGACTGCGTTTTTTCTTTTGTCCTTTCTTTCCTTCCCTCCCTCCCTCCACTTTTTCACTGGGTGTGCACACTGGCTATCTGCATGATGCCGCTTTCTTTCTCTCTCAGCGCCGCGTCATTTTGCAATGTTGTTTTACTGTTGTTTTTTTAATCATGAAATGAACTGTTTGTACTGTAATTGTGTGTGTGTACCACTGAACTGCAATTAAACTGTGAACTGAATTCAAGTGGTCCATTTTAAACATTGGCATTGGCAGTCTATCGTGCATACAAACTGGAATCATTTGAGACATTCTCAATGACAAGACAATTGTAAAGTTAGGCTGAAACAAAATTGACTTGTTAAATATGCAGTGTCAGGCTTTATTTTTTTTTTCCAACTACACAAAGAAAAGCTGGATGCATTCTAAATTGTTGACAAAAGCCAAGTAGCCAGACACCCATAGATGCAAACGACCAGTGTACAAACGGTCTCTGTTGCGATCAGTAAGTCATCTTTGGCAACCCTGCTTTAAAATGGCCACCGAACTCAGAATCTTGCAGAATGTTGGTACATTTTTCTGTACGAGTAAAAGCTGTTTTAATGTGGTCAGAGCCATTTTTCGTTTTGTTTTGAATCGTCATGCATCATGTGGGCATTCTTGTGAATAAAATCAACAGTGGTGTGTTTGCTTGTCAACTTTGGTGTCATCATTCGCGATGTGCCTCAATCGATGGTGCATCTCTTGAATGTGAAACTTCTTGCATGTTTTGTTGCAGGGCTTGCCGTCCCCATTGGCTGTCTGACTACAAAGAAGGCTGCTGCTGTCCAGTCCAGGTTGCTGCTATAGTTAATTGAATTTATAAACACAGCGTGTAACTTCCAGGACCTTAGCTTTCAATTCAAAGCAGTTGCGTAACTACACGGCCAGCCTCGGTACATGTACTGGGTGGTACCACCCAGTTCAGAGTGAAGTAAAGGCCAGAGTGTTCTTATTCATACCGGCATCCTTATGAAATTGACCGTATCAGAAAGGCTCGATGAATTCCAAGTGCTGCCACCGAGTAGCAGCATATTTGCCTCAACCTGTCTGATGCTGGGTCAATGCGATGCACCTTTCGTTGTTTTGCCCAAATAGAAATAAAGAAGTACTGCCGTTATCTCGCCAGTGTGCATGTGTGTTAAAAGTACAAAACAAACTCATTTGCATGATAGACGTCTAAACCACATGCTAGATATTTGCCTCAACCTGTCTGATGCTCTATTTAACTATGCGATCATTTTTAACAATTTTAATCATTTAAATTTTTAAGTACATTACAAATGATAGGCGCCCCAATTAGACAGCTGGGTCAATGTGACCCGTCTTTTGCGTGCGGTTTGTTTTGCCCAAAGCAACCTAACAAATACACATAAGTACTGCCGCTATCTCGTCAATGTGTGTGTCTCTAAAATGTACAAAGCAACTTCATTTGCATAAACTTCCAAACCACATGCTAAAAAATATTCATGTGATGCAGAAAGTCTTCTGTAGCTTGCTAAGATTTGCCAATTTGAGCAATGCCGTATCCGAACCCGAGGCTGGGGGTTGCCCGTCCATGTGCCTAATCCCTCGGGCATTGATACATCAGCAATGTCAAGTTTATTTGTATAGCCCTAAATCTCAAACAGTCTCAAAGGGCTTCACATAGACAAAAAATTGACAATTATTCTCAAAGCATCCCCTGATCTTAAGCTCCCAATGCTTCTTTCTAGGTCTCCTCATGTCCTCAGCACTGCAAACCTTTGTGCCGGTAAGCCATATGAAGTAAATGACGGAATGTTTTTTTTTTAACACCACCTCTAATGTGTATCAAGCATACCAGATGGTGTTTTAGAATAGCCTAGAATATTAAGTTACAAAAAGTTTAAAAAAAGTTTGAAAAAAATTACTAAAGTTTAAAAAAGTTATATATTTGCTCCAAGGAGGGAGTATTGACAAATGTCACCTCCTTCATAGTCTGCGCATTGTTGTGTGCTTCGCAGCGCGGTGTAGACAGCAGGGGGCGCAGGTAGCGTGGGGGGGTAGTAGGCGCAGGCGGCAGGGGCCGCAGGCGGCGCAGGCGGCAGGGGGCGCAGGCAGCAGGGGTGGGGAGTCGAACCCTGGATCTCAGGTGTTCGAGCGCAGCGACGGAGCCACTCGCCAAGCGTGGCGAGCTCGGCAGTGACCCCGCTTTCGCTTCGAGTCATTCTTATACGTTCAGTATTGCGCTCCGCGCGCTGGGTAAGTACAAAAGAGAACTGGCGGCCGCCGGCTCCCATGTCGCACTGGCCGACCCTAAGCCTAACCCTAACCCCTCTGAAGGTTTTTATAGATACTGATGATGGTGTTACAAATACTTTCATGTACAGTGTAAATCCCCTTCAAGGAAATTTAATTTATATACGTGTGTATATATATGATAAATCTGAATCTAATGGTGACCTCAAGTGTTTTTAAATATTTCCATCTGTTAATTTCCTTTGGGCCGAGCCCCCTCCGGCCTGCACCTGTAAACTCCTCCATCATAATACATTTCCAAGCTATGTAAAAATGAAAAAATATTGCCATTTACTGCCATATTGCAGGTGCGGGAAAAGTTTTTGGTCACTTTCACGTTCCGCAGGAGCTAAAAGTTTTCCCGCAGGTGCACTTAACGAGGGAATCACACGGACACTCCATTAGGTACACCGCCCTTTTCAAGTGTACCTAATAACAGGCCACTTTATGAGGGAAATATCATGGTCAAAGGTCACAGGTGTCAAGCTCTAGTCCTCGGGGCCGCGTTCCAACATGTTTCCCAAGATTCCCTCGTTAAGTGCAGGTGCGTGAAAAGTCGTGTCATCGTGTTTGTCGTATCATTGTGTGTGTATGTGTGTGTGTGTGTGTGTGTATCACTACTGCAGTGTAGTGTTGGCTCGTGAGTGAACGATGGGTTCAAAAGAACGAATGTTTTCAGTGAACGAGAGTGAATGAAAAGATCTAAAGATCTTTGTAGCCATGAGGGAAAAACTTGTTTGGACCCGTTTGAAAATCATTGATTTGATATGACTCAAGAATTGTCTCTGTGCAACGGTGTGGTGTTTCTTAGCAACTGACTTGAAAATGAGTCCACGGGAGCACTGCAACGGCGGCAGAATTTTTGCAAGAACAATTCATTTTAGGATGAGCTCTCGATACAAATATTTCCATTTGATTGAAGGCAATGGCGTTAACCACTCGACCAGAGCTCTTGCTGTGCTTAGGGTTAGGGTTTGTGTTAGGCTTGCTTTTGCTGTGCTTAGGGTTAGGCTTGCTTATGCAACCAAATCACCTCAGTTGTTTATCACTTCCTCTGATATTTTTGAACTTACCGTAATTTTCGGACTGTAAGTCGCACCGGAGTATAAGTGAGCAGCAGGGGGGGGGGCCCCATTTCAACCCCTTCCACTGAGTGCCAAGCAGGGAAGAAATGGGTACCATTGTTATAGTCACTGGTATGACTCGGCAGGGGTTTGAACCCACCACCTCCCAGTCTCAGGGCGGACACTCTCCTCTTAGGCCACTGAGCTGGTAAACACTTGTGTCGTAGTATAACACTTATAGTCGTTTTTAAATAACGTGTATATATACGCCTAAATATTGTCATCCAATATATCTACTGCAATTTCACATTAGATTGCTGGTTTGAAATTTGCTTTTGATATTATTATTTTTAATAAACATTTATGTTAAAACGTGTCTGGCGTCTTATTCCTTGTTTTTATATTCGCCAATTAAAACATAAAAAGCAGACATTTTATATGACAATATGTGTAGGTACACTACACGAGGTTAAAAAAAAAGAATAAATAAATAAAGGGTTAATTGTCATCGACTGACAATATTTTCATTTGATTGAAGGCAATGGCATTAACCACTCGACCAGAGCCTGCTCGGGAACCAAAGGAGATTTGGTCATATTGATAGGGTATCCTCCATCCAAACATGTTCGGTGTTGAAAGTTTCAACGGATAGTCCGAAGCAAGCCTTTCCACAGTAGTCACCATGACAGGCGACCACCTGGTGGCGTCAGTGTGCCGAGCGCCGTTGGACGATCAGGAGAAGAAGATTTGAATCGACGGATGTGACGTCAGGGCTTTAGGTCAATTGAAGACAGGTGTGCTCGCTCAAGGGGAGTTATCATATGCAGGTGCCACCGAGCGCGGGCCGGCGGCGGCGGACGGTTTCTCAGGTAAGCGAGCATGCTAGCAAATGTTTGTCGTCTTTGTCGTTTAAAAAAAAATCCTCTTTTAATATTCATGATTTCCTTATTTCTTAAAACTGACCAAATTTAAACGGATGTCTTCCTTTAGTCCAGCTCGTTCCAGCGGCATTGGTCTTGTGTATGTATGATTTTGTGTGTGTTTTTAAGTAACGTTTTCATACTTTATTTTATTGTATGTAAATAGCTGTTAGTCACGTGACCCAATGTGGAGGTACTTGTGGGCGGGGCCTGCTAAAAGACCAACTACGGAAGCTCCCCAAGTACTGATGTGCATTCCAGTTCTTTTAGGTGAACTGAATCTTTAGAATCTCTTTGAACGAATCGTTCACTCACGAGCCAACATTATTTGGGTTTTCAGTCTTGAGGTGAGCGTTGGTTGCCCTTCTGTCACTGTCATGGACACGAGTCTTTGGTCAAGTGGTAAACGTCATTGCCTCTAACACGATGGAACCATGGTTCGGGACCCGACCTTACCCACGAGCTGTACTTTGTCGATTTTCACTCACTTCTGCATAAAGTTTGTGACTTTTTTTTTTTTTTTTTGAAGGCAGGTTTCAGTCTTGCCTGTCGGAGAGGTGGGCGTGGTCAAGCCAATTTCAGTTGCGCTGTGATTGGTCAGACTGAATTTGGGCAGAGGTAGGAGGCGGGCAAAGTGGCACTTAGGTTTTTGAAGGCAGTTTTCAGTCTTGAGGTGAGCGACAGGTACAACCGCCCGCGTGTGAAGTGGCCTGTCACGTGGTACGCTAGTGTGCAAAGCGCCATTGGACGAGCAGGCGAGGAAGATTTGAATTGACGGATGTGACGTCATGTCTTCGGGTGAATTGGGGAAGTTGTCAAATACCGGTGCAATCACCCGCGCAGCGGGCGGTTTCTCAGGTAAGCTAACATGCTAGGAAATGTTTGTCGTTCATTGGCGTTTCTCACGACGGACGCCTTGTTTGTTTGTTGCAGGATTCAAGGCGAGTTATCAAATGCAGGCGCCACCGACCGTGTGGCGGTTTCTCGGGTAAGCTATCAAATGTTTGTCGTTCATTGCCGTTTCTCACGACGGACGCCTTGTTTGTTTGTTGCAGGATTCAAGGCGAGTTATCAAATGCAGGCGCCACCGACCGTGTGGCGGTTTCTCGGGTAAGCTATCAAATGTTTGTCGTTCATTGCCGTTTCTCACGACGGACGCCTTGTTTGTTTGATGCGAACAAATATCTTGAAAATCTTTTCACACTCGTCCCGGCCACCGCGACTGTCGTTTTGCCGCTACAGTATTTCAAATCTCTTTGGCGTTGTGTTTCGTCAAATTAACAATGTTGCATTACATATAGTGTGCTATTTCCGTGTTATGCAAACTGATGAATGTGACAAATTTGTTACGTCATGTTCAAATCTATTCCAAGATGGCGCCCGCCCGCCCGCCTTCCGTTATGCAACAAACATTTGCGAGCGTGATTTTCTCCCGTTTAGTCGACTGCTCGATTCATGCCGACATTTTTGAGTGAGTTGATGGATGATAAAATTAAATTATTATAATTCGGATACTTTTGTAATTATTATAACTCATTACAATATACTGATAATTGTATACATATTTTAAATATAAAACTGGAGTTGGTATGTGTAATTGTTGCAAAAATATCATGCCATTGCCACTCTACTCAATGTCTATAATTGTAACTCCCAGATGCAGAGCATATAGTATGGTATGATATTGTATGGTATTGTATTGTATGTATTGTATTGTATGCATTGTGTGTATGGTAGCGTATGGCAGGGTATTGTAGGTGTTCTATGTCAATCCATCCATCCAACCCATCCACCCACCCACCCATCCACCCAACCCATCCACCCATCCACCCAACCCATCCAGCCACCCACCCAACCCATCCGTCCATCCAACCCATCCATCCATCCATCCACCCACCCCACCCCACCCCACCCCACCCACCCCACCCAACCCATCCACCCACCCAGCCCACCCACCCATCCACCCACCTAGCCCACCCACCCATCCACCCACCTATCCATCCACCCAGCCACCCATCCATCCAGCCACCCAGCCATCCACCGCTTATCCGAACGTCGGATTGCGGCGGCAGCAGCTTTAGGAGGGACTACCAGACTTTCCTCTCTCCAGCCACTTCATCCAGCTCAACCCAGGAAATCCCAAGATTTGTATGTATTGTTTGTTTTGTTGTGTTTTTTGTTTTGTTGTTTTTTGTTTTGTTTTTTGTTTTTTTTTGTTTTGTATGTATTGTATTGTATGTATTGTATTGTATGTATTGTATGTATTGTATTATATGTATTATATGTATTGTATGTATTGTATTGTATGTATTGTTTTTTTTTTTTGTTTTGTATGTATTGTATTGTATGTATTGTATTGTATGTATTGTATGTAATTTAGTTTTTTGTTTTGTTTTTTGTTTTTTGTATTGTATGTATGTATTGTTTGTTTTGTTTTGTTTGTTGTTTTTTGTTTTGTATGTATTGTATTGTATTGTATTGTATGTATTGTATTGTATGTATTGTATGTATTGTATTGTATGTATTGTATTGTATGTATTGTATTGTATGTATTGTATTGTATGTATTGTATGTATTGTATTGTATGTATTGTATTGTATGTATTTTTTTTATTTTTTATTTTTTTTATTTTTTGTTTTGTATGTACTGTATGTATTGTATTGTGTGTATTGTATTGTATGTATTGTTTTGTTTTTTGTTTTCTTTTTTTTGTATTGTATGTATTGTATTGTATGTATTGTATGTATGTATTGTATGTATTGTATGTATTGTTTTTTTGTTGGTTTTTTTGGTTGTGTTTTTGTTTTTTTTGTTTTGTATTGTATGTATTGTATTGTATTGTTGTTTTCTTTTTTGTTTTGTTTTTTGTTTTTTTGTATTGTATTGTATGTATTGTATGTATTGTATTGTATGTATTGTATTGTATGTATTGTATTGTTTGTATGTATTGTATTGTATGTATTGTATTTGTATTGTATTGTTTGTATGTATTGTATGTATTGTATTGTATTGTTTGTATGTATTGTTTGTATTGTATTGTATGTATTGTTTGTATGTATTGTTTGTATTGTATGTATTGTATTGTTTGTTTTGTTTTTTGTGTTTTGTTTTGTTTTTTGTTCACCCATCCATCCACCCATCCATCCATCCAGCCAGCCAGCCACCCATCCATCCGTCCATCTAACCCATCCACCCACCCAACCCATCCACCCATCCATCCACCCACCCATCCAACCCAACCCATCCAAAACCCACCCACCCATGCATTGTATTGTATGTATTTTTTTGTTTTTTTTTGTTTTGTTTTTTGTTTTTTGTTTTTTTTGTATTGTATGTATTGTATTGTATGTATTGTTTTTTGTTTTTTTTTTGTTTTTTTTGTTTTTTGTTTTGTATGTATTGTATGTATTGTATTGTGTGTATTGTATTGTATGTATTGTTTTTTTTTTTTTTTTTGCATTGTATGTATTGTATGTATGTATTGTATGTATTGTATGTATTGTATTGTATGTATGTATTGTATTGTATGTATGTATGTATTGTATGTATTGTATGTATTGTATGTATTGTATGTATTGTATGTATTGTATGTATTGTATGTATTGTATTGTATTGTATTGTATTGTATTGTATTGTATTGTATGTATTGTATTGTATGTATTTTGTTTTTTTTTGTTTTTTTTTGGTTTTTTTTTTGTTTTGTATGTATTGTGTGTATTGTATTGTATTGTATTGTATGTATTTTGTTTTGTTTTGTTTTTTGTTTTTGTTTTTTTTTGTTTTGTATGTATTGTATGTATTGTATGTATATTTTTTGTTTTGTTTTGTTTTTTGTTTTTTTTGTATTGTATGTATTGTATGTATGTATTGTTTTGTATTGTTTGTTTTGTTTTGTTTGTTGTTTTTTGTTTTGTTTTTTGTTTTGTATGTATTGTATTGTATTGTATGTATTGTATGTATTGTATTGTATGTATTGTATGTATTGTATTGTATTGTATTGTATTGTATTGTATGTATTTTTTTATTTTTTTTTGTTTTTTGTTTTGTATGTACTGTATGTATTGTATTGTGTGTATTGTATTGTATTGTATGTATTGTTTTGTTTTTTGTTTTCTTTTTTTTTGTATTGTATGTATTGTATTGTATTGTATGTATTGTATGTATTGTATTGTATGTATTGTATGTATTGTATTGTAATGTATATATTGTATTGTATGTATTATATGTATTGTATTGTATGTATAGTTTTTTTGGTTGTGTTTTTGTTTTTTTTGTATTGTATTGTATGTATTTTTTTTTTTTTTTTGTTTTGTTTTTTGTTTCTTTTGTATTGTATGTATTGTACTGTATGTATTGTTTTTTGTTTTTTTGTTTTTTGTTTTGTATGTATTGTATGTATTGTATTGTGTGTATTGTATTGTATGTATTGTTTTTTGTTTTTTTTTGCATTGTATGTATTGTATGTATGTATTGTATTGTATGTATTGTATTGTATGTATTGTATTGTATGTATTGTATTGTATTGTATGTATTGTATGTATTGTATTGTATTGTTTTTTTTTTTGTTTTTTTTTTGTTTTGTATGTATTGTGTGTATTGTATTGTTTTGTTTTGTTTTTTGTTTTGTTTTTTTTGTTTTGTTTTCTCTATGTTTTGTTTTTTGTTTTTTGTATTGTATGTATTGTATGTATGTATTGTATTGTATTGTATTGTTTGTATTGTATTGTTTGTATGTGTATTGTTTGTATGTATTGTATTGTTTGTATGTATTGTTTGTATGTATTGTATGTATTGTATTGTATTGTTTGTATGTATTGTTTGTATGTATTGTTTGTATGTATTGTTTGTATTGTATTGTTTGTTTTGTTTTTTGTGTTTTGTTTTGTTTTTTGTTCACCCATCCATCCATCCACCCACCCACCCATCCATCCAGCCAGCCAGCCACCCATCCATCCGTCCATCCAACCCATCCACCCACCCAACCCATCCACCCACCCAACCCATCCACCCATCCATCCACCCATCCAACCCAACCCATCCAAACCCAACCCATCCAAAACCCATCCACCCATCCTCCTATCCATCCACCCATCCATCCACCCAGCCATCCATCCAGCCACCCATCCA